>NC_084691.1:1970471-2298883 GCF_028389875.1 Rhea pennata | reverse complement strand
TAAAGAGCTTTCTAATTGAATTTCTAGGTCTAATTCAACCTGACTTCAGACAGTTCGGACTTTTTGTCCTTATAGCTTGAGACCTCCAAGAAATAGATGTTTTCTTTGATTCAAGTCTTTTTTATGCCTACTTGAAAACTGAACTCTTCAGTGGGGTTTTCCTTTTCTCCATTTCAAAAAAAGCTGTTCCTCAGTGAAGCACTTACTTACATTTTAGCTTTTTTTTTTTTTTTTTTTAATTTAACCCACATCGAACTCAGAATAATGCAGCACAAATTATGCTTTATCCTGGTCTCCCTTGGAAGATGATCCATGTTCCCCCAAACCACAATGATCTCTCTTGCATCTCATGACCTTTGCCCAATGCTCTGCTGTCTGGCTCAGCCTAGAGAAGCACAGCAGACATAGGGGTGTATAAACCACTTATCTGTGTGATACAGCTGGGCTCTGTTCATTAGCTTCAGTGAAGATTAGAAACAGAGGTTTAGTCTGCCCCCAAAAGCAACTGGAGCCACAGTGGAGGGACCCTCCAGCATTGGGGAGACTTTGGGTCAGCACACCAGCCGCCCTAGCAGGGGCTCAGGAGCATTGTGCCAATCCCAGGTGAGCAGCAGGGCTCTTGGGAGTCACATGGGACCACAGTTTTTAGGCTGTTCCTTTCCTGCAGACTACAGGACTCATCTGCCAGTGAGCCTCCAAAATGATCTTCAAAATTCCCATTTGAAAGAATCTATGCTTCTGTCTCTGGGTATCATTGATCATTGACCTGGGCCTGGAAATCCAGAATTAAATTTCCTCTCAAAGGAGCCCAGCCTGCCTGCTAGGGGCACAGGGAGACAGCACTGCTCTTTCTTCCACTGCATTATCCCTCTGGGGCTGCCAACAGGAGGAAGAAGATGGGACAGGATCATGTCCTGATAAGAAGGTATGGGTTCATGCAAGACTTACCCTAAGCAGATACTCACGGCAGGACAATCTCCATGCAGAGCCTGTGTGTTGCTTGCAGGGGTGGATAGCAGAGGGTGTCAGGATCAGACACAGAAGGAGGAACTCTATTTTGGCAAGGGCGCCCTGGCTCATGTTTGGCATATATGTATTGTTATTCGTATGAGCACACACTTGCCTTGTGCAGAGCTTTCTTGCTTCAACCCAAGGGAGGATGGAAACTCCCTTCATCTCTCCAGCAGCCTATAGTTAGCCCACATACCAAGGATGGAGGAGATGGGGGTTCGTGTCTCTCTGATATTAATTAACGTGTGAAGAACTGAGTGGGAAGAGGCAGTATTTTTATGTGCAGAAAGGAAGAAGCATGTATACATGTGTCCAGATCTATATACAAGGTGTATAGCTGAGCACAAGCTCGGGACGGCTGGACTAGAGCTGGACAAATACCCCGCTGCAGTGAAAGCCAATCTATTTCAGGCTGTGCTGTAGGGCAGGACAAGGGTGGGCAATGGGGACTGGGGGCTTTTTATCTAGGAGATTCCCTCCCAAATTCTGACGAGAAGTTTGACCAATGCCCTGAAGCAAGTGGTTTTCTAACCCTACCAAAACTCCTGGTATTCTGCATTCGCTCAGCTAATTCGGGCTATTTTTATTGCACATGTAACATCAAGTTCTGCTGAAACTGGAGCCCTTTGCCTTTATATCACACTGTGCCCGGCAGTCCCACAGTTTAGCTGTGCAATGAATACTGAGTAATTTACTTCTGTCATCTGAGATTTTGGTTTTTTCCTCAGTTTCTTGGAATGCAGCTGTAAGATTAGCTTCACTTTTGGCTATTAAACTAATTAAAATCAGAACTTAAATGAGAACTTCCTAGTTTCACTGAACTCCCCCCCCACCACCACCACCATGCAGTGCTTTGTGTGACATGAAACATTCCCTTTTCTATTACAGCTTGGAGGAAACCTTTCATTTCAAATGTTTGAGGAGAAGCTAAAGAACTGGAGGACTCTCACCTGTTGATGAGGAGGAATCAACCCTTTTGAAAACCAGCCTAGTCTTTCAAATGCTCAACTATTAGGCAGGAAGTCCAGCCTGAATTTATATGCAAACCTACTCATAGCAAAGCACTGATGTGTAAAAATCGTTTAGGATTTTTTCACTCAGATGATCTTCTCCTTGGCTTGTCCAGCTTCATTGCTCTACTTTAGGTGCCTGTACCCATTGGATTACTGTGGTCAACGGTAGCTGGCAACCAGTGTGAGGAAACCTGCAGAGAGCAACAGGGATGGTGGCATATCTAGAAAAACAAAACTGATAGTGAGCCTGAAAATATCTTTTTTGCTTGTTCTGGAGAGGAAGACTTTCAGAGAAGATCTGACCATGGTCTTTGGGGAGCTCAAAAGGCTGATTTAAAGAGGAAAAGAACAATCAGTTCTTCTCACGCAGTCCAGATGGGATAAGAGCTAGCAGGCTCAAATTATAGCAAAGATACAAGTTAGATCTTAGGAAGGATTAGTGAGGGCAATGACTGTTGGGGTGGACTGTCTGGGCAGAGTGTGCTGTTCCGTTTGCAGACAGGACAGGCTGAACAGGCATTTGCAAATGTAGTAGGGGTGCAGCTAACCTAGCCTGTGGACTGAAGGACGCACGGGTTGACCTCTCAAAGTCCTCTCAGATACATTTTCCATGACTTGACCTTCATCCCAGCCAGAATTGCTCCATTTGAATTTTAAGTGGTTTGGGAGTGAATGAAACTGGATTCGTCAGTGTATGATCTGTTTGCCAGAGGCACGTGGTTTAAACGGTCTTTGTGGCCAGCCTCTGCTCCCAGGCCAGCAGTCTTTCCTTGCAGAGCCAAGGCCCCACGATGTGCCTGTTAATGGTAGGACTGTTTCTGTATCATTTCTAATTTTTCCACTGCCTTGGGCAAACTTTTCTGCCTGGAACTGTGCATTTAACTCTGCCATTTATCCACAATTTCCAAATTTTTGCTAATTCTGTCATTATTTCTCCAGTGAATTGCACATATGCTTGGCTCCCCTAGCACAGAAGCCTCCAATTCAAGAGCCTTTTGAGGCTATCTCTGCAGCTCTGGGCTTGCATGTACTCAAAGGTGAGAAAATGAGTATGGGGCCTGAAGGTGGGGGGTTGCCCCAGTTCTGAGGGGACTCCCTGCCCTCTATTGCCTGCAGGTGGGCCCTTTTCTTGCATCCCTAGCAAGAAAGCTCCTTCCCCCAAAATGGCAGCTGGCCACAGAAACCCTGGCCTGGTCACTGCAGGCTGGCAGTGGGTGTTACAGCCCTGTGCTCCCTAGATGCACCCTTTCTGATACCCTGAGATCCAGGCACCACGGTGCAGCTGGTCATTTTGAATATCTACTTGTCATTCTTCCCTTTGACTGCCACACTGCTCCCCCATCCACACTCATCTTGGCTGTTTCCCTCTATTCAACACAAATGTAGTATTATCCCACATCTCCCAAGTTTCGCTGTAGTCCCTCAGGCTCCCATGCAGCTTAAGACGTACTCGCTATGTTATCTATACATCCTGGGCCATAGCTCAGCTCAGATTTGATGCCAAGTAACTCCTTCTCAACATGTTTGTTGAGCTATGGTCAGCTATAAGCACAATGTAGGGAGGAGATTTGGGACAGGTGTTCTCGGGGGAGAGGGGAGAGCCACGGCGTGTATGCCGTAGTGAGTGTGGGTATCAGTGAGTACCTGCCTCTGCAGTGTGCATGTACACATGGCCACGGAAGAGTGGCATGACCCCTTCCTGCTCCGTGCTGTGAAATGCATCCCTTTTTTTTAATAAACTCCTTGAAGTCATCTCCAGATTTTGCAGCTCATGCCCTTGCCTTTCCCTCCTTTAAATCTTATTTGGAAGCTTTTAGCTGATACTTTAGCCCAATAAAGCCCAACAATTGGAGAGAAATCCAATCCAACCCCCACCCTACCCCCCTTCTCCATTGAGATCAAACAGGTTTTAATCGGAATAGAATTTCCTTTGACAAAATGAGTAAAATCTGTCGCTCGCATCCGCCCAGCCAGCCGCTCCTCAGCCCTGGGCTATATATCTGTGCTTGGCGCAGGACCCAAAATCTCCCCTTTGTGCAAGGCTGCACTCTCTGTGCTTTACCCTAGGCCCTCACCCTGGTCCTGGTGCCAGCTGCAGTTTGATAACCCATCCTTTTTTGTAGCTGTGGTCACCCCCAAAAGGCAGTGGGGTCTCCCCCTGAACTGGGTTACAAGGAAAAACCTAGTAACTGGGATACAGAGGGTGTGAGCAAGAGCCTCTGCAGCTCCAACATCCAGGCTGCCCCTTCTGCAGAGCCTGGCATCATCTCAGGGTGTTTGGGGCTACATCACCTGTTCTTGTGGATGGGGATGTGCTGAGGGGCCATGGACAATTCAGACATCTGCTATCACTACAGATCGATACCCATGTAGTTAGCAAAGTCCCTCTGCAAATGAAAGCTCCTGCCATGGTGCTCAGGAAATGGGCCTCAAACCCGACTCCAAAGCACCAGCAACTCATTCCAGCCGCGGAGGGGATAGTTTCCTTTCATCTTCAGCCAGGAGTTTAACCGGCCTTTCGTCTCTCCCCAGACAGGGCTTTGAAGCCTTGCAGGGCCCTCCCACATGTGCTGCTGGGGCTAGGAGTGGTGTCTGCTCTGGGACTGGGAGGGAGGAGAGGATAGAAAGCAACATGGGAGAAAATTGTGTTTTTTTTCCTCCAAGAGATGAACAGAGGTGCCCAACAGAGGTGCAAGACCTTGGGACAGGGCTTGGAAAGGCTGCTGCAAATCTTCATCTTGCACAGTCACAAAAAGTAGGCTGCTTTGGAGGTTGAGTCTGTACTGAGAAAGAAAGTGCAGGCAGACAGTGAAATATCGCCCCACGAGGACAGCCAGGGACTGATCACTGTGGAACATACAATCCTGCTTCCTCAGAAACCACTACCTCTGGGGAAAGGCCTGAAGATGATCCTTCCACTGTGCAAAGTCAGGCCATGACAGAGATACCATCCCAGTGCTGTAGGCAGTTCAGTAGGTCTGGATGTTGGTGAGCTGGCCCAGGAAACACCATGGAGTCCAGGAGTGCAGCACTGCTTTGGTGAACCCCTGAGGCACCAGAGGAACATCTACAAACATAGCACAAAAGCCAACCACAGTGCTCAGAGATTGTGATCCTGGCTCACTGTTTAGCCTCTGTCCTCACCATGCTGATACACCCTGGAGTCTCTGTTAAGGATACTGTGAGTGTGGGTGTTGTCATGGAGGACCATAGGTTTTCTCAAAGTGGTCCATGAGGTCTCCCCTCAAAGGCACATGTCTTCTGGCTTCCTGCTATATTTTGGATTCCAGCTGCTTCCCCAACTGCAGGTTCCACTGTCTTACATGACATTGTAAGCCATCAGAAAGCAGCCATCACCCTGTTTCAGCAGCTGGTGGGCCACTTCCTTTCCCTGAAGCATCTCACATCTCACTCAGACTCCCATTAGTCGAAACCTTCTAGTTCTCAGAAAACCAGAACTCCAGTGCTGTAGCAGGAGAGCAGGGGAGCTCAAATTGCCACTATGATCTGATGCACTGGTAACACAGCATCTCCATAAGGTACAGAGAGATATGCCCTGCATGCCGAGAAAACTCCTTACCTGGTAAGAATTGCTTTTTAATCTCAAACCAAGGCCAGCTTGACCCTAAATGTGAGAAGGACAGGTCCAAATCTTAATATAGTTGTTGTAAATATAGCACCGCATATGTGAAAGGCGCATGGTGCTGAAGTATTTTGAATTTGCAGTCTTTCCCAGTTGTTTATCCACTACTGAATGAAAAGAATTGGAGCAGGCTGCTAAACACCTGGCTCTTTGGTTGCCTAAAGCCTGCCAAAAGGCCCTGATAACTCTGTGTCTCCTTCTCCTCATCTGCAAAATGGAGCTAATGACACAAGCACTCCAGGAAGTACTGTGAGATGTGGAGGAGACCGTGGAAGACTCTTGTGTCATTTGTGATAACTGATTAGATGTCTGTCACTGAGCAGGTATTAAGACATTTGACAAGTGTGATGCTTCCCCTCCCTCTGCACCAGCAGCCTCCTGGATGTAGGCTGTGGTGGTGAGCCAAAGTCAGCACATGACTGAAGTGAAGGAGGTATGTGCAGCTCACTGAAGTCTTTGGCTTTGTTCATAGAATCACAGAATCAGTAAGGTTGGAAGGGACCTCTGGAGATCATCTAGTCCAACCTCCCTGCTCAAGCAGGGTCACCTAGAGCATGGTAGACAGGGTTGCATCCAGGCAGGCCTTGACTATCTCCAGAGAAGGAGACTCCGCAACCTCTCTGGGCAACCTGTTCCAGTGCTCTGTCACTCTCACAGTGAAGAAATTCCCCTTCATGGTCAGGCGGAATTTCCTGTGCTTCAGTTTCTGCCAGATGCCTCTTGTCCTTTCGCATGGGACAACTGAAAAGAGTTTGTCCCTGTTTGTTCATGTTCTTCATGGCCATGGTGAGGTCATCCCTCCAGCTATCCATACCGAGTGATACTGGATATCCTGAAGGAATTGAGACTGACCCCAGCCAGGGCTGGAGTCCTTCCTGGACCTTACAGTGCTTCAGCTTCTCTAACCAGATAGACCATGAGTCTACACTCCTGCACACTCCTGTTGCCTCTGAGCATTGTCCTGGCCTTGCCTGCATTGCTATCACCAGCAGTGTTCCTTGCCTGGCTCATGGTGGTAGAACAATGAGCATATGGCCCTCTTCAGAGCCAATGTGCATTGTCCTCATGCTGGTAGCTAGAGGATCTTGCTGATGACAGCATTGCTCTTATTGCAATCTAAGCTATGTGTCTCCTGCCTGGGGCCCAGCTGCAGTGATCATCTGCTATTGAGAGAAAAGTAGCAGTGACCATGCATCTGGCAGTGCAGTGATCAGAGGTCTAGTGATGACTGGTGACTGTAGGCTGCTGTCAATGTGTCCATTCCAGCGGACATAGCCTCCCTGGGAGCAGCATCTTTACCAGCACCATGGCCCAGGCTGCAATGGGATTGGAGCCGCATGTGGCACCAGAGATGGGCATCTCTGAGGGTCTTGGGTAGCACCCTAACTCTGGGACGCCCCTGTCTTCTCTCTTAAGCAGTGTCCAGGCAGATGGCTTCCATCTTGATGTAGCTGATGTGGGATAACAGAGTATGGCAAATCCATTTTTGGTGGGGTGCTGGGGTGCTGAGATCAGCTCTTTAGTACAGGAAGCTCTGGTATTTCGGGGACCGCAGTTCTACTATGGTTAGCAAGTCTTCTTTCTCCTGTTGGTTTTGAACTTCCACAAAGTCTCTTTGCCAGGTAGATTAAAATTTTTATTTTCTTAGGATGGAGACAAAGAGATATTACCCCCTGCTTTAAGTGTTTTTTGGAGGATCTTCAGACTTGGAAGACCTACTCTTTACCCTGGACTCTGCTGTGAGGAAAGCAAAGTTGTTCTATATAGGCTGCAGTGGTGGAGTTTGATTCTCACTGGCAGTATAGTGTCAGTGATATGGGAAAGGATGCTAGCACTCAACAACCCCACACCTCCTTCCCCAGTGCACCCCCCCACCCCCAACAAATCCTTCTTCTAGCATCCTTCTAGTCCTCTGTGACTTTGTTGATTACAAGCCATGGAAAGGGGTGATGGTGATGGGTGGTGATATGAGTGCACCTAGAGTCTAGGGACAAGAAAGAGCCCGTCCTGTCCTGTCCCATCTCATCCAAGACTGTACTAAGAGGGTGTTCACAATTATGTTCTAAATGGGCTGCCAAGCATGGGCCATCTAGGAGCAACGGAAAGCCATCAGGCCTGAAAATACTGCAAAGGCTTCAGAGGACAAACTGTACAGTAGGCCACTCTTCTGCTGGGTACTCGCTAGCAGAACAGCATAGACACGGTTTGGTTTAACTAGCCTAACCTTGTTGGTCATGCAACATCATCACAACACCATACCTTGACATTTCAAATAATTTTGTGAAGGAGAGGGAAGAGATTGAGGACATGCTGGCTTTTCTGAGACCCCTTTTTCCTCTCTCTCTCTTGAACGGGCATGACTCCAGTTTGGCCCATGGCTCGAAGGGAGGAGATGCAGAAAACTGAGTCAGCTTCGAATACTTCCAGAGTTGCTCATGTAAAAATAACTTGGCATTCTTGGGAATGTACATCATCTGTATCATCTGTCTGTCTGTCTGCTCTGTACATTTGTGGCCTTATTGTGCTAGGAGGCTTTGTGTCATTCAGATAATATCCCAAGTAAAACTGTTCTTAAATGTGTGGGATTACTGGTGTCTTCCTTTTTGGCTTCCTTGGATGGGTTTGGCCCAGCTTGGATTGCTCTCCAGAAGAAATACAGATCTCTCCACTGTTTTCATTCCCTCCTAGATCCTGAATGTGAATCTCCCACTCACTTGGGAGCTGCATTCTGACAGATTTGCTGTGAACAGGAAAACAAGAAACGAGGACAGTTTGGTCTCCACTTATCAGAAATAATAAGTGAAATGTCTCCTATGAGATGGATGGGCTTACAGACAGGCACACCTCTGGGGCAGCTCCAACTTCTGTCCTTCTAGCACTTTATCACAGATTAAACAAAACCTACCATAAATGTTTGCCCTGTTGCTAACATCAGCTTTGAAATTCTCTTTCCAAAGTGATGTTAAAGGATCACATGGCTTTCTGCACAGGGGCATAGAGAGGTCAAGACGGCTTTCACTTACTGTATCCTCTCAAGTACTGTGCACACATAAAGGTGACTACACACACAAAACAGGTATTTGCCTCAGCTAAATTCCTTTTAAAGAGATCGGATCCAGTGCACTAGGGGAGAAAAGAGAGTCAGCTTACCTTTTTTCTTTTACACTTTATTTGGAGTTCAGGTACTGTTTAGACTAACAGAAGGGATGTACACTTTGCTAGCTAGACAGAGTGCATGGCCACGAATGTGCTAACTAGAGGAAAAAAGTTTATGGAGAAGAATGAAGGAGAAGAAAGCTGGGTAGTCATAGAGATGGAGTTACAGTTGCAAGAGTTGCCCAGAAGTTGAATTCTGGAAGATCTGTCTGAAGCAGAAGGACCATCCAAGGGTGATCCATGAAAGGAGAGATCCTAAGGGTCAGGAAAAGACATAAATGGTCTAGTATGGAGCCCAGAATGTCCATCTTGTATGAAAAAGTTAGTCTGTAAGAATAAGAGTCATTATTTCCTCTTGTGAGTTTCCACACTTTGGAAACTCCACATTTGTGGTGTTCATATCTGCAAGAGGAGGCTTTGATCCCATCTCCTAGCAGTAGGAAAGCAGGCCTGAAGCAGAGGGGTTATGCAGTATTTATGCATTCAGGTAGGACTAAGCTACGAAACTCCCTAAAAGCAAAAGACCCTGTGTCTTCATCTTCCAGCAGACCAGACTGGAAACGTTTGCTCTGCAGGGTCTCCCGGCTGGAAGTGACTCACTGCAGGAGCAGCTGAGCTGACGCAAACAGTGATGGAAGCAGGTTTCCAGCTAATTCAGCCACAGCTGTCACGATCCATGTTCCTCCTAACAGTGAGTCACTGACCTCTCATCCATGGGCTCCTAGTCAAGCTCAGGTCCAGTTAGATACTGGAGAGCACTGGGATGAGATGGAGAGCTCCTGTTCAAACCCTTGCTTGCAATGTGCCACAGTGTATCTTGTTTCTTCCTCCTCCTCACATGGGACGTAGTATTAGGTAGATCTGTGATATCACAGCTCCTCCATTAATCATCCAAACCTGCAAGGCACAAGTCTCTGTATCTCCAGCCAGGAGAAAGTTGTCATCAGCTACCACATGGTCCCTGTTGCTGCTGAAATGTGATCAGGTGTCTCGAGCAGTGCAGGGCCAAGCATGTGGCAGTAGCAAGGCAGAGGGTAGATGTGTGTTTGCTCTGTGCTGGGGCAAGAGAGTTGCACATCTGGAGCCAGTGCTGGGTCCAGCAGCTGGCAAGCAAAGCAGAGGAGCTGTGATAAGCAGACAGGGATGGGCAGCTGATACAGTGCTTCTCTACCTGGCTTTTAAGCCCAGGGCAAGAAATAAAAGGCAGGAATGAAAGAAGTGATGAAAGAAGCTCTCATAAGGAGCTGAAAAGTGGTAACTGTTTCCCTCCATCTAGAAACAAAGAGAGAGGTTTTATCAGCCTGGCTGAGGACAGAGTTTACAAGTTTGGGCATCTAAAACTTTATATTCAGTACAGACTGCCATGTATGGTAGCAACTAATGCCTGGGCCTGGAAGGAAAAGGGATTTGCTCGCTTCAGCAGACATTATCCTTGAATCATTTTCCATCCATGTTGCAGCTCATGGACAGAAATACAATCACTGGAGAAAAAAACAGCATGCCCACTGATCAGAGTTGCCTAGGATATACCTGGATAGGCTGTTTACTCCAGGATCCAGCTACCTTGGATATACAGCTCTGATGACTTCAGAAGAATCTGTTTTGCTCCAGGGATGCACAACAGCAGCTACTGTAACCACAACTACCTGAATGCTATAAACATGATGGAGCCAAACACTTTTCAGTAGTGTCAGATGATACAGCAAGGGACAAACAAAACACTTCTGAGCATATCCAAGAAATATTTGCTGAAGGGATGAAGTTTCTAGACTAGTGGTTCTCACCAAGGAGGGATGGGTTTGCTGCTCAGAAGAGTCCTTGTGGCATAGGGCTCTTACTCCTTTCTCCCGAAGTATTTCTTTTCCTGAAAAGACTGTATTTATCCTCTTTGTATCATAGTGCAGTGAGAATGCATGTTTTGTTATCTACCAATCAGAGCAGAAGTCGCCACCAGCCTGATCATCTGTGGTGCCCTCTAAGAGTGGCTTCATGTCTATACAGCATTGCATGTGGTTTACGAAGCAGTTGGATACTTTGGAGGAGAAAGTTGGAATAAATAGGAAAAGCAAGGGCTTGTGATGAGCTGTTATCACTAGCAGGAAGTACTTCTGCTCTTTACCCTCAGCAGATCCTAGACGGTTGATCCACTTAGAGCTGCCAGAGATGGATGCAAATGCAAGGGCAGAGCAGGTTCATAATAAAAGACAGCACTTGGTCTCCCAGATAGGGCTACACAATCATCTCCAATAATGATAGTGACCAGAGAAGGGCGCAGATCCTCGGCTGTACCTTGGCATGAGCTTGTTGTACACAACTTCCTCCTGAGACTTGGCTCATGCAGCAGCAGGGCAGGGCTGGAGCCTGCTTCAATGGGAATTGTTCAGCTTGCGTGGAGAGCGAAGAAGCTCTTGGCAGCGGGGCCCAGAACATGGCGTTTTGCTCCTTTGATGGCCAGATGGAAATAGATGGGAAAAAAAAAAAAAAAAAACTTTCACATGTAAAATTCCAAGGAGGAGAACTAACTGGAACAAGATGGCCATCAGCGCTTGCCCCCATGCTCGGGGTGGTGGCTGGCATCTGTGTGCGATGCATGGGGTGTCCCAATACCTCTGGGGCGCGTTGCTCAACCCCAGTGCTACATCGGGCTGCGCTCAGCTCAGCCATCCCACTCCATGGCTCTGCTCCTGGGAATGGGGACGAGCACAGTGGCCTCCGGTTCCTTGTGAGGCAGAAAAGTGCCATGGCTCATGCTGAATATCACCAGTGACGTGCAGACCCTTGCAGAACGGACATGGGTCAGACCCCATCCCTGACACCCTTATTTGCTTCTGCCCCCATCTTGGGGAGAGGTGGAGGAGGGGGCATTTGCGGGAACATCTTTTAGTTCTTAAAAAGTCCAGCAAGTTCCAGGAACATTATGTCACTTTGACAAGGAAATGAATTGCGAGGCCATCAATCAAAGCTGCAGGCTCACAGATCAAAGGACCCCGGAGCGCTCGAGTTCTCTTTTACAGCCAGAGCCCTGCATGATCCCCCTCTTCCATATTCCCCACGGTTGCCAAAGCAACAGCACGCTACAGTGGATGCTTCACATTTTTATTCGCACCACACATGTTTCCACTCTAACACTGCAATAACTAGAAAAACCTGTGAAACCAAAGCTGCTTCCCCAGCCTCCAGGGGCAGCGGCTATTCCTGGCTCCCTTTAATGTTCTCAATTTATTAGCGTTATCCTCCTTTTTTTCACACAGGATAAAATAGAGATTATTTTTGTCCTCTCTAACAAAGAAAAGGAGCTTGCAAAAAACACAGTATAAAAGGCCCAGCCTCTGATTTTGTGCCCAGAATTATTTGCAGGCATAATCAGGTCCTCTGCCATCAAAGCGACGCTATCAACAGCACTGGGCTTACACATGGAGCGTGTTATACATGCAGAGCCCCAGCTCTTCATAGTGACGAGTAGTTCTGCAACCCCATTTTACCAGTGTGTAAATTGCATTTTACCTGCGTGCAAACAAAAGGTGGGCTTGGGGGTGGCATTTTCTCAATTTACACAGCCCAAAGGAGCATTCATGCAGGGACCATGACACATGGCCGTCCCCACCCTATGCTGCCCACCAAGGCCAAGTCTTTGCATCTGTGGAGTCACCGAATGGTGGAAGCTGGAAGGGCCCTCTGGAGGGCCCTGGTCCAATTCCACACTGAAGTTAGGACCAAATTTGAGCAAATTGCTTGGAGCCTTCTCCAGTCAAGTTTTGACTGTCTCCAAGGATGGAGATCCACCACCTCCTCAGACCCCTGCTCCCGTCTTCAGCATCCTTCGTTGTGAAGAATTCTTTCCTTATTCCTCACTGAAATGTCACTTGCTGCAATTTGTGCCTGCTGCCTCTCAACCTTTTGTTGTGCCTGTCTGAGCTCTGTCTTCTCTATACCTATACCTGGTTATCCATCCCCCTCAGGCTGAATAAGTTAGATCTTCCAGCCTCTTCTCTTTGTACTTTCATATCAGGATGCAATGGTGGTTTATGCCACACAGCACAAGATTCATGAGGTCAAAACTCCCCAAAACACAAGGCTGCAGAAGACTCCTGAAGTCTTTCCCCCACTTCACCTACTCCTATGGTGGTGGAGCATCAGCTCCATACAGAGCTTTCCTTCAGTGCGTATTAACCTAAAGAGTCCATTTACTCTACAAATGCTCTACTGTCCTCCCATCACAGACCAGCTCCATCTCATTATGTCTGGCAAGGCAGGAGCAGGTCCTTGTACACTAGATTGTGATGAGGCCACATAGCTGATGAGGTCTATCCAAGTAAGTGTTTGTTCCATCTGCCCTATGAGGAACATCTGTGAGAGCTGGGCCTCTTTAGCCTGGGGAAGAGAAGACTGAGGGGGGATCTTATCAATGTGTATAAGTATCTGAAGGGAGGGTGTCAAGGGGTTGGGGACAAACTCTTTCCAGTTGTCCCATGTGACAGGACAAGAGGCAATGGGCAGAAATTGAAGCACAGGAAGTTCCGCCTGACCGTGATGAGGAATTTCTTCACTGTGAGAGTGACAGAGCACTGGAACAGGTTGCCCAGAGAGGTTGTGGAGTCTCCTTCTCTGGAGATCTTCAAGGCCCGCCTGGATGCAACCCTGTCTACCATGCTCTAAGTGACCCTGCTTGAGCAGGGTGGTTGGACTAGATGATCCCTAGAGGTCCCTTCCAACCTTAATGATTCTATGATTCCAATGCTCAGCTCTCTCATGGGACGCCAAGGGAAGCCTGGTCCTCTTGGGGAGGAACAGTGAACACAGACTGGAGGAGGCTCATGTCTGGGATCACCAGAGATCCCAGAGACTGCTTACTGAGACTGAAAAGGCATGTTTTGCAACCAAGCAGAAAGCAGAAAGGGGACCACTCGGGACTGAATGCTGGTGATGAAGAGCAGTTACAGCTATAAGAAGTGTTAGACTCAAAGATAGGAATAGCCTCAGACTGATCAGAATATGCTGCTTCCTGCCCACCAAGGGATGAGCTTCTGAGAGACACCTCAGTTCCTTTCTGAAGAAACCTTGGTTAACAACTTGATCTTGTGCTCCTCCTTCGCAGAGCATGATTTCTGCTGGAAACGAGGGGAAAGATGGACATTACTAAACTGTTCCTCTCAACACTGCTCAATCTTCAGTCCAAACCCTACCTTGGTCCCTGGCCGTTGTATGTGAGACCAGTAAGATGCTATGGCCTGTCTGGCACCTCTCCTTGGTGCTGCCGAAGCAGAGTCTCGTCATTGCTTCTAAGCTGTTCCTCATGCTGTTACAAGCTCCTGCTCAATTTCCAGCTTAAACTTCTCCTTCCTTCACTTCAGGCATCAGTTGTTGTCCATCCCTCTTCGCATACTGGACAGGGTTTCCCTCTTTAATTCCTACAGCCTCTCTGAAGTCATTTATATGCCACAGCCCTGTTTTTCTAGGTGATAGAGTCTCCCTTGGTCTCTGCACGTGTGCCTGACTTTATAGTTTCTTTGCTTTCTCTTTAATGTTTCTTTTATCTCCCAAGTGCTGAGTAATTGACCCCATGCACCCTCACTTCCTGTAACACTCGCCTTCCCTGCAGGAGTCCTGCAAACTAACTTCCAGGCTCAGATCAGTCGTGGTCACTCCAGGGCTATGGACATTTCCCACCTAAAATAGAGTAGCTGCTCAAGAAGGAGGTGTGTGTAAGCAGAGGGAGGGTGGAGGAGGGACCAAATGGGGAGGTGGACAGAGGGAACGTTTGTGGATTCATAATCTTCTTCCATCTGGTGGCTTCTCAGTGAACCAAGCAATCTAGGCTTCTTTCTCCACATTTTGAAGGTCTGAATTTTTCACTGATCCATCAGAATGAGCACTATAAAGACCCCAGTGAAATGGAAAAGCAAAGTTATTTAAACCAGTTTGGTGACTCGTGACCTTTTCATGAAACGTTTATATTGATATTCTTCCAAAAACACTCGCTGAAAGAACAAACTGAAATGCTTAAAGGAAAAATCCTCTTGCCACAAAAAATCCAAATCTGGATGAAAACGACTTTTTTTCAAGCAGCTTGGTGTGCTTAGATGATCCTTCCTGCAGATCAAAGCTCATTGTATTTATCTTTTTGCTCAAGGATATCAGCAACAATACTGAACTTCGCTTCCTTTGTACATGACAATTTAGCAGCGAAATTAGATTAAACTTATTTTTAAAAAGGAAAACAATAAAAACATTAATAAAAATATAAAACCCAAGCACACGCCAGTGCCTCAGCTGGTGTTAATTGGCAGCTCTCCAAAACTCAGCAGTGCTGAGCCATTTTTTTCAAGTGAGGGATCTGAGGACCTGGATTCTGCCTAAATTCTGTTGTCCCTGGGGTATTTTTTCTCGCCCTTTATTTTCTCTTGCTTTCCCAGGCCCCTATGATCTATTGTATTTCTGCATTATGAACATTTGATATTAGTCACTGTCTTGCCAATGTTTGCATGTGAGTAATATTTTGAGCAGTAACATTGCTGGCAGTATTTACTTTGATAGGGAGAAAGGAGCAAAGTCACCAGAACTCATCCTATCCATACCAATTCATTTCTGATTATCTTTTCTTTCTTTAAGTAAAAAGCATACATTTTTTAAACTTTGGCTCTCTACTAACTGCCATCCATAGCTACTGCCATCCATAAGAACTTGGCACAAATACAGGAAAGATGAGGCTGAGCCAAAACCCTCTCAAATCTAAATTTGTCTCCCTGTCCACAGCTCAGGTCTCCCTGGGACAGGGGCTGAAATGTCTCTTTGAGGCTGAAGTTCTGCTTGGGCTTGCATCCAGTGCAAAGGTCTTTCAAGAGAAACCTGTGGAAAAACATGAAAACACACATATATTTCCTTAAAACACAGTAAAGTATGTGTATAGTGCATGTGTGCATGGTGAAAAACATTGTGTGAACTGTCTGTGTGGGTGTAGTTTCAAGAGGAGTCCATACTTGAAAGGGGTTCACTGCAATCACCAGCAGACAAGAGGATGTGTATACATGGTCACTGAAGGTACAGATTTTTGGCTGGTCTGTGGAGCATGTTTTGGAGAAATACCTTGTAGCTGAGTTGCAGGCAACTGAGGTTTTCTTTTGCAAATGGCTGCAGTTTTCTTTAGAAAATTTGGACGAATCAATCCTTAAGCAGCTTCCCAATCTACCTGAAAAGAGAGAGAGAGAGAGAGAGAGAGAGAGAGAGAGTACATTCTCCAACCTTTAACACCAGCTGAGAGGTGCAAAGGCACCTCCCAGACTGCAGCTTTTAAACAAAGGCATCTAAATTCAGGTAGGATCATGCCATCTTGCTGGGAGGTCTTTGAAGCTTGGAGCATCTCACACAGTGGACAAATCTATCAGTGCTCCAAGCTGGGCTTGCAACAGACCAATTGGACTGGGACTGGGCTGAATCCAAGTGGCCCTGGCAAGTAGCTATACTAGCTCTGCTTGTATGAGACTGGAGAAGAAAGAGAGAGGATTTTCATGGAGGTACACTCTGGAGAAGCCTGGCAGGAGGTTGTTTTATCTCTAAATATCTCAATCATTTATAGAACACCTTCATGCCTCTGTGTTGCAAAAGCTATGACCTTCCCGAGTGAATACTGCCTCCATTTGCAGGCTTCACTGCCAACCATGCACAGTTGAGTTCGCCTGCGTGCTTGCTTGTTCAGCCTGGAGGACAGCAGGACAGCCCTTTCCCCAGGATGACTGACTGTACAGTGTGCCAAGGCTGAGCAGCACTTGTTGAGACTGATCCTTCCAGGAGCTGGGGACAGTGAACAGAAGGCATGTTGCTGGTCTCTACAGCATCATGAATGTCAGAGAGTGGTCGTGATGTAAGAGTGAGGCCAGCAGTGTGGAGTGTGGGAATCAGCAGGGAAGATGCTGTAGGTGGAAGGGTGAGGACAGAACTGAAAGAAATGCCAAAACTTGGAAGGGCCTGGGGAGATGAGTCCCCTAGGGCTGGAGAAGGAGGGAAACCCAGGCGAGGCCTTGAGTCCTGTAGCAAAGAGGCTGGTCTTGATGTCCATCTCCAGGGAGTTATGGAGGAGGGCAGAATACAAGAGCTCAGCTGGGCTGTGTTGGTTTTGGCTGAAGTCTGAACAGTAAAAGGCAGGCGTTAAAAGACAGATGAGGCCAGATGAACCACTGGCTGAGCGTGGAGATGGTGATATGAGCATCATTAAGAGAAGGCACCACGAGCATCTAAAGAGGGTCTCAGGAAGAGAAAGAGGCCAGCAACAGAGCTCACAAGGCACCAAAGTCAAGACAGCTACCAGGAATTTCAGCAAGCAAGCTGCAGTATGTGTGCATGTGTATGTGTGTGTGTGTGTGTAAATGCACTTGTGCACAAAGGTTCAAGAGAATACTATGAAACAACAATATAGATTATTCAGCATAAATATGATACTGTCAAAATGAGAATATTTATTTGTTATGTATCACAAAAACAAACAAACAAAAAAAGGCCATTCCCTTTCAAAGGACTTTCTGCTTCACCCTCTTGCTTGTGCTCAGCTGGATTTTCTTCAGCCCAGCTACTGCAAGTTTGGAGGCAGCCAAGACAATCCCATTGAAGCACTGCGCAGGTGCATGAATGCATGGGAACTCTGTAATACACTATGTACTTATGTTAGTAAAATAAACTATTTTGGAAACTTGTTTTGTGTTATAAAAAAGAGCTAAGTAAAAAATATCTATCACAGAGATGGGTATATGTCAACTCACCAATTCCTGTTTTTTTTGATGTTATTTTGACCATGAATTACTGACGTCATTTTGGATGATATTGTTTCCTTAATACACCTCTGTGTTTTGCAGCCATTGCATGGTATTATAAGACAGAACAAATCAAGATTTTATCAAGGATTTTGAAGTTCTGCTGGGGATGGACCCTGCAGTCCCTAAGGAGAATTGTGCCTGGATTACAATGTCCCTCCAAAAAGACTCAAGGTGAGAGCTACTGAGGACCAAGAGCAGGGAGCAATGCCAGGTGAGGGTGAGGAGCACAGACAAGTTGGACTTGGTCAGGAGATACTGGAGAAGATAAACTTTGCAGAGGCAGAGAGGGACCCAGGAAGGTTGTAGGGTGTTCCCAAAGGCATAGGAGCTCTATAGCAGTGGGCAGCTGGATGTGGAAGGAGGATGATGATGGGCAAGCTGTGGCAGGGAAGAAGGTTGCATGCTGCAGGATGACTGGGGAGATCATGAATAGTGCTGAGCAAGATATCTGTTGGCAATCAACAGCTACTGTTTCAGAAGGATGGATGTTATAGAAGCAGCAAGTGTGTATGATGGGAAGGCTGGAGGAGGATGAGTGAGTGATGGAGCCAGGGAGATGATGCTTTGGCTTCCCTGGGTGGCCAAAGCATCCAGTGCACTGCTGATTAGACTCCAGTTTCATGCGTTGATTCTACCAATGTGACAATATAGGGCTGGAAAAGGCCTTTTGTGAAAGCTTCTCCAAACAGATCCTTTCTGAACAAGCAGAGATGATGTTCATAGAGCAGCACTAAAAGAGACAAAATGTTCCCAGACTTGGGAATAGATAGAGGTTCATGAGCATAAACTAAATCAGTCTCCCCTCTTTCAGGTAAGTTTTCTCACCACTGTATTAAACAGCCATTCTTTATCTCATATAAGCAGGGTCCTGCGCAGAATGTCTTATGCCCTTGTAATTTGAACCTGACCCTCCTACCTTGGCTAAGAGGAGTGAGGTTATCCTTCCCCTGAGCTTTCTGGAAGGAGAAGATAGATTGAGTTGCAGGCTATTTCAGGAGGGGTGTAAGAAAGTGAGACTGCTTATAGCACTTGATTTGCTGGGAGCAATCCTGGTCGGTGCTGCACAAGATGGATTCAGCTGGGAACAGATGCAAGGAGGTTTCATGAACTTGGTTTGTTTAGCTGAGGGAACCTCCAACTGTGAGAGAGCTGTCTGCTCCTGGATGATATAGCAGGGAAGATAAAGAGGTTTTCGTTTAAAGACAGTAATCTCAAAGTGGAGGTGGCTGAACTGGCTGTGAGACCTAGCCAGGAGCAAGGTCTGAATCTATAACACCCTCCATATATGCAATAGTTGCAGAACAGCAATGGGCAAAGAAGCCAAACCACTTCTAAGAGGGAGCCTAGTGCCTTCTGAAAGGGATTGATGACCCAGTCTCTGCAAAACCATGGGGCTGATCTCAGCAAGTCACAAATTCCCACACATTTTGCCTTGCTGTTGCCTCACGGGCCCTATAGATCTTGCCTTTCTCTCTCCATGGTGGCCTCAACTCAGTCCATGACCTCACCAGGCTTCTCTGTGTTTGTGATCCCCCAGTGACTGCAGAAGGCAAATTGTCTTCTTGGCTGTGTGCTTTAACCATTAGACTTAACATTTTCATATGGTCTTCTCCTCCTTCCTCTGTGAATATGAAGAGAAATATCCATCACTGCTGTGGCTGGTGTTGGAAGGTGCTTCTGAACACACCTCCCACAACAGGCATTTCTGAAGTGTGAAGAACCTTGGCATTGAAGCAAGAGCCATTAAGTCCCCCTGAAGCAATCACATTAGGATATCAGTGGGTGTTGGCATTCTCCAGTGCTCCTGGTGGTCTGGGATGCTCAGACCAGGTGTTTGAGGAGCTGAGATCCCAAACACAGGCACCGGCTAGCTCTAGGGGTCTTTCCTGTTTGGTGGAACCGATCTGCAGCAGTTGTGAATCACTCCCTGAGACTCATGATCTAAATTCTGCTTAAACCTCAGTCCGAATTTCACTTTGGTTCCTTAGTCACTTAGTCCCTGATTTTCTAAGGTGATGAACTCACACTGTCTTTAGAACAGGGTGGCACCAGAATATTATGGTCATCTGAGCCTTGGCCTTTCAGTGCTAATACTGCAATCCCTGAAAAAAAAGCAGCGGTAAAAGTGCCAGATATTTGCAGTTGCTTGTGGAATTCACGATAAAGGGAGCTGCAAAAACCTTCCACATGGGCAGACACCTCTGCCATGTAACAGAAAGGGAACAGCCCTATATTCATCAGAAGGGGTCCATGTTCACAGAGGAATTAGCCACATATCCTAGCCATCCTGCAGAATCAGAATGAGGCTTTTGCAAAGCAGCAGTTGTGCTATTGCTGAGACACTCTGCAAGGCATTTGCTCACCTCTTGAAGGTATATTTTGAAGAAGATCATAGGGTCCTGTCCCATATTAATATTCATTTCAGAGGAATATTGTAATGGATGAGTGTCAGCTACATCCGTATAACAAGAGCTATAGCAGCATGTTGACTGCCAGAAATGTAGACAGAAGGAGAGTGATGGATGGATGGATGACCTGATGGATAGATGGATGACATGATGGATGCAAACTTGAATTCACTCGGCATCGTGCCATTTTTTAAGAACAGCATGGATGCATATCACTGCTTCTTCTTCCTCTGGATTCAGAGAATGCGCTTTGTTGCTCACTGAAACATCCATTGCTCCATGTTTCTACTTGAATCTGTCAAAAATAAAAGGCTTCTGTTCCAAACTGGACAAATGAATATTTCTGTCTGGCTTTTGCAGGGTCAACTGGACTTAAAAAAATAATTAAAAAGTCTTCCTTGAACTCCATAGCCGGTGTTCACATTAGCATCGGCAATGTCCCCTGACATCCGGGCAGCAGGCAGGAGCATCTGTGCCGGAGGGCTTGGGGAAGTTGGTGGAGGAGGGAGGGAGGAAATCTGGAACCCATAAGCTCCACTGATGTTTGCGTTACCTTGCACTGCTGCATTGGTCTGTGCCTGGTCCGCCCCCGGCCCTCCTCACCCTATCAGCAAAAGCCATTCCCCAAAGTTATTCAAACGCCCTCCTCTCTGTAGCCCAAAGGAAAAGCCAACCGAGCTCCTTGGAGCTTGGGAGGGCTCCGCAAGGCTTGAGAAGTTTGGAAAGGCTGAACTGTGGACGATCTAGGCTGCATTTAGTAAGTGGGAAGTGTCTGTTCTTCAAGCCACCTTGCAGATGTGCTGTGGCCTTTGCATCTCGTGAGATCCAAAAGGCCTTCACCTGAAAGGTGGAAGAGGCTCCCAGGGTGCAGGTGATTGCTGCTGAGAAGATGAAAGAAGAAAGCATGTGCCCAGACTCGCCCGAAGGCAGCCTAGTCACCAGTGAGGAGGAAGGTGAGAGACTGCACAAGAAATGCCTCCGTAAGCGCAGCCAGGTGGGCAAACCGGCAGAGGACTGCAGTGCCCCATCTCCTCAGGGCAAGCGGAGCAAGCGCAGCCCCGTCCCGCAGTCCTTTGAGGATGTGCACACACAGCGAGTGATCGCCAACGTGCGGGAGAGACAGCGAACCCAATCGCTCAACGATGCCTTTGCGGAGCTGCGGAAGATCATCCCGACGCTGCCTTCCGACAAGCTGAGCAAGATCCAAACTCTCAAGTTGGCTGCTCGCTACATAGACTTCTTGTACCAGGTCCTGCAAAGTGATGAGCTGGACCACAAGATCACCAGCTGCAATTACCTGGCCCATGAGAGGCTCAGCTACGCCTTCTCTGTCTGGAGGATGGAAGGGGCTTGGTCCATGTCAGCATCCCACTGAGCCAGGGTATGTATCGCCACCTCCCTGCTGACACCTCCACCAAAGGCACTGTGTGCACGTCCCTCACTCCTGTATCCTCCACAAATATCCCCAGCTGCACTGGTAATTTCTCCGGGGGAAATACATAGCAGCCACCCCCTCCTCATGCTCCACGTGCAAACGATTTGATTTAACAAACCCCAGACGCTGTCAAGGCCGGTGTTCAGACGAGGTAGCCGATTCCCAAGCTAGCCCCACAGCCTTCATTACCAAACTGCTGCTGCAGTTGGTAGGAAGTTGCAGGGGGGCGAGCAGCAGAGCCCTAAAGCAACTGATCTCATTTAGCAGCGTCTGGTCTGGGGCAGGCTAGTGAAAGCTTTAAAACTAGGGTTTAAAGATCTGATTTATCCTCCTATGGTAACTCAGGAGGGTGTGTAAATCAGGATACACCTTCCTGAATGTGGTAGGGTTGCCGAGGTGTCAAAACTGCACAAGCGAGAGCAGATCCAGTCCTGCAGCAATCGCCCGACTGCTGCTGTTGCTCCCATCGTGCGAAGAGCCTAGTCTTGCCCTCACTGTCCGGGCGCAACTCAGGAGCAATTCCCTGAAGTCTTTGATTTTCCCTGGGGACTCCAGCCCACCATGCTTGCTCCTCTTCCTCTCTTAAAGTGCTGCGGATAAGAGAGGAGCTGTAATCCCTTCAGATCTGTAGATATCCTACACTGCCGTAAATGCAGGAAATATAAAATATTCAGAGGGGTGGATGGGGCAGTGAGTTTCGCCTGTGTATTTCACTGTACCCAGTTGTTCAATGTACTCAGCCCCATCCAGTAATTATCTCAACGTCCTCTCAGTCACTGGAAAAGCTGCTGAAAGGAGAGAAGGATAGTACTATTTTTAGTGTTTTAGGTATTGGTACCTGGGGGCTGGGGAAAAAAAAAGAGGTGCCCTGAGGAGAAAATAGAAGATGGCGAGAGTAGGAGCTGGGGACCGTGAAAGCTCATTCCCTCTTTAGCTACGTGTTAAAATTTTCTGGAGCTCATGATGAGGAGCAGCAAGCTTCGGAGGACATTCCCAGGGAATGGCCTTTGGGAATATTTCATAGGGACTCGGCCCAGCTCCCGTGAGGCCTGCACCCAGCCCACGCTGCAGGACGATAGGTGTAACCCCCCCCCCACATCCTTCACAGCAGTAGATGTGGTAGTCTGCCGTCATATTAGCACACTTCCTGCTCTTAGCCCTGAGGCAGAAGGTTTAAGAGCCCTGTTGGGATGCTGGATACCCTTTTGTCTGCAGACATCTCTTTCCCTTCACAGCCTCAGTGGTAGCCGTCCTTCGAGCTCATGGCACGTCCATAGCTTGTCTTGGGATCCATCAGGTTAATCCCTACTGCACCCTCTAGGATCCCATGGGACGGCCCAGCATCCCTGTTCCCATTGCCCCCAAGATGAGGCCAGGGCTGCTGTCTTTCCTTGGGCACAGCTTAGTTAATCCTTATCTTGCGTCAGCCCCAATGCTGCAACAAACTGGGGATTTGAGGCTATCTGATCCTCTGGGGAAGCCAACTGCAAAAAGGCTGGAGGGACTTTGTTATTTTTCTTGCACCCGTCACTAAGGGCTGCACTTGAATATCATAAAAACACAAAAGACTCTTTTCCTCTTATTTTCTGCCAATGACTGGGGCCAGTCTTACCCGCTCTCCTTATGTTCCTATTTCTCCTCTTGGCTGTTCTTATTGAAATCCAGATTCTGTGCAGGGAAATCAGCAGATACATACCTCAAAGCTGTGATTTAGCTCAGAGTTACAGCTGTAGCTGTAGGGGTGGGCCAGATGAGGTGTTTAAAATGACGCTACAGCCCTTTTTTTTATTAAGTCAGCCAAACCTTGTAACGCATTGTCTGTGCTGCAACCTGTGCACCCGTGCCAAGCAATGGTCTTTCTGCAGCGACAAGGAGTGTATTTATAATACAAGGCGGTTTAAACCGTTTGGTCTGTAAAAGTCCCTAATTAAAACCACGCTGAGCCCCAGCTGGAACAGGGAGCTGTGTCCTGTGCTTGGAGCCTGACTTAAGGCTGTTGGTCATACGCAGTGGGCATAGCCTGAGGAGGACAGGCTCCCAAAACCCTTGCCTGCAGGATATCTCTGAGGGAAGCCATATTGCAAAACGTCTGCTCTCCACCCTGCTTTCGTATTTCGAAAGGACAGAGGGATAGGGAATGGGAGAAAAACCGAACTTTCTGAAAAAAAACACATCACATCACATTCCTGAAAAGTGGCGCAAATGATGGTCTGGCTCATGCAGCAGTGGATGCGTTTACTGCCGTTCCATGAGCACCGATAACCCTTTGGGCATTGTCACTTAATAGCTTTGAATTTCATGCCAGAACTGCAGATGTAGATGCAGGTCAGCGGGTAAAGATGAACAACGCCTAGTGCGATTTTTTAAGGGTACGATACGTTTAGATTCCTGTTTTTCTGCAAACATTGCTACTATGCCTTCTACTTGGCACTAAAACTCAGATCTCCCAAATAACCTGCCACTTTTCGGAAACCCCATATAGATATCAATTATTTGGCTGCTAAAATGAGGTTGTTTGAAACTCCATGTTCTCCTGGATTTTCTGTTTTTATGCAGAAAAATCCTAGTAATTGAGTCTATGCTGGAATTCCCCAGGCTGTATGAGAAAGATCATTCTGTGCTAGAAGTGGGATCATTATCCCTCAGCACGGTGCCCACATATCAGTGCAGGTGCTGTCTGGGGCAGTGTCCCCTTTGAGACAGCAAGAACCAAAACATCTTGTTATTTGCTTTTACCTGTGTCTCACTCATAAGAAGTCAAATCCTGCTGGGGATGATAAGGATTATTAGTTCCCTGAGCAGATCAAAGCCATCCTGCTCCTCTGAACCTTATGCACCACGTCTTATTTTTGCTGCTCTGCATGGCAGGATCAGACCAGCTCCTGCGGGCTACGTCATTCCCTGCATTGAGCTGGCTGGGAGGGGGAGAACGGGTACAGAGGGCACCCCCATGCTCTCTCTTGCTGCGTTGTGCATTTTACAGCCTCATTTACCCTGTTTTGGAGCTTATGACGTGCTACGTACATGGTCTCAAGAGACTCTTTGTAGATCACCACTGAACAAAGACAGGAAACAGCAGATGCCAAGGGGGTTGCTGTGTGAGGCTTTGTCCCACTTTTGGATCATGGGTTTGCAGACTATCCTGGTGAAGTCCATGCTGAAGGGTTATGCACCAATGTTAATGCAGAGCTAGAGTCGTTTTGGCCTTGGGGATGTCAGCCGGGATTTTGGGGCTAAAGATCTGCTCCCTCATCTCCCCCAAACCCATGCCTGTTTTTTCATTGCTTAGTTGTGAGCTATCAGTGACCACGTGTGTGCTCTTAGTTGCACATATGTACTGATGTGCTGTCCTGAATCTGGCCGTTTACTTGTAGGCCTGTTTACTTTAGCCGGTCTCTGCTTGGTAGGAATTTTGTTCCCATGATAAACAGAGAAATTAGAGACCTTTAGTGATCTTAAAGACTTAGCTGCTAAACGAAAAGCCTCCTTGTAAAATCCCACATGTCCTGTAAGTGCTTTCAGTGTGGTTATTATTGCTGGTTAATATTCATTCCTAGTGGTTCTGGAGCTTGCCTTTAGGCGATGCATCCTTCGGCTGAATAGATAATAATCTGCTTTATGTCAACCTGTGATGGTATTCAGGTACCAATTAGCAACTCCCATCTGGGCTGGGAAATAATGGGAGGAGAATTTGCAAAGTAGAGGGCAAAAAAGAGGGAACGGCCATATGGGAATTAACGCTGGAGTTAGAAAGGCTACGTCTCTCTCCCATAAGTGAATTAACCCAGCGCTTGCAATGGGACTGTAATTTTATAATGTAAAGCAGCTAATGACTGCTGAGAGTGCAGGCATACTAGTCTCCACTGGAACCTAGCCTATTAAATATCAAAGGCTGCTGGAATAGCTAGATGTGGATATGCCCTTGTTAACCAGGAGACATCATCCGGGGAAAGAGGGATTGAGCCCTCAGGCAAGAAAAATAATGTTTGAAGTCCACCAAGCTCACAGTTTTCAGCACAGTCTTGAGCACATTAAAATGGTTTCTTTTCCTGCTGGAGGAGAAAATGAGGCTAGAATCTGAAACTGCTTGGGGAGGGAAGATTGCTGGAGTTGTAAAGGGGTGATATTCTTTGCCCTTCATTTGTCTCTCTAGATTTATTGTCTTTCTTGTGTTGCCCTCGTGATTATCTTGAAAGACCTTGAATAAATTTTCCCTTTGGGGAAAATTGGAGTCTGCTTTGTTAGATGTATATTTCATTTTCTTTTATTTATAAATATGCCTCATTGCATACTGTTACATTGCACAGCATCAGGGTATAAAAGGAGCTCCATATTCAGGTCTGTTTAGGAAACGTATTTAAAACAACATCTGTTTTGAAAATGTATCTGAGATCCCTTTGGATACGAGCCGGAAAACACAGTTCTGTTCAGCTCGACTGTTTCACCATACCAGAGCAATCCTTCAAAAACAGTGAGGAAAGGACGTAGGTAAATTCACTAGCTGGTGGTGAGAGGGGCTTGCATGGCCCAGCACCACCCAGGACTGGGCTTGAGCTAGTTCAGAGGCTGAACTGCTCGTTAGCAAGGTACAGCGGCGGGAGACGTTATGCCAGTGGGCAAGACCTCACCTTCATTTTGGATTTTGAGTTGCCAGAAGATAAATTGCTCCAGTTCTGGAAAATCCATGCCTGGGTGATTTTTTTTCTTCCGTTCAGGCCAAATGCTATGTTAAATAACAGCCATACTTCTTAATCCCAGCCTTGTCCTCTAGCTGGGCAGGGAGATCAGAAAAGCTGTGCATCACACGGACACTTACAGTCCTCCATACCAGGGCGGGGTGTGGGGAAAGTCTCTGCAATGCGTTTGCTTTTCTGGTCACTATGGGAAAGTGGAGTTTCATTTTCCTAGATTTTCTTAGGAATTTCTTTGGACTGGCTGGATAATTGGGTTATTTTTGTATTCTGCAAACATCACCGGCATTCGGATAACTTGCCCCAGCCCTATGGCCTGTGCCATCCATTCCTTGGCCATGCTGTGCTGGGCAGAATGGGCACCAACCCTGCATGGACCGTCCCTGGTCTGTATTCTCTCATTTCTGCATATGCAGTGATTCTCAATCAACTGCAGGCCAAGCATTGCCCTGAGGTGCTGAGGCTGTGTCTGGGATAGCAAATTAAATACACATGGATCACTCCCTTCCCCAAAGTCCAGCTGGCACAGGTCAGCCCGTGTCCACACTGTTAAACCCTGTTTGCCTCCCGGACAGGGTGGCTGCAGCAGGTGCTCTAGTAGAAACAGTCTCTGACTCATACTGACCCCCAAAACAAGCAATTATATGCTGAAAACCATGGCTAGGAGCTGTCTGAGGCTATAACAGTGCAGATGACTGTGCAACAGTGCCTGGCCTGTGCCTTCACCCTCTTTTATTTCCTATTCCAGATGCAGCCCTATTGGCTGCCAGGCTGTAACCAACCCTAAAAGCGAAACCAAGGGTTGGGACAAGATGTTTATAGCGAAGCTGCCTCTTGTTATTTGAGTGATGAGAACTGTGTTTCAGGGCCATGTGTCTGCTTTCTGATTTATGAAGCATTTGCTCCAAATGTAGCTCTTTGGCTTTGCCTTGGAGTCCCCTGGGCTGGCAGAAACATCTCAGCGCCAGTCCCACTAATAGTTCCAGAGCAGGAATTTGCTCCTTGCTCTGGTAGGAAGCATAAAATGGTTTTAAATGAAAGTATCCTCCAAAAACCGATGTTTGCTCCCACAAATGAATGCTGCATTGGATGAGTAGAAAAAGAGTGCTTGTTGCATTGAAGGTTCTGGCTTTGGTACCCAGGGCTGCTCTGGATGAGCAATATGTGTCACATCTCCCTGAAATCACAGGGCTGATCTCACATAAAAGTCACCAGCAGCTTGAGCAAATCCTTTCCCTTGCTTCGGTACACAGCGGGGTGCTACGTCCCCTAATTTGGGCCTTGCATGCTTGCTTGTTACTTCAAAGGATTATAAATAAACCCAGAGAAGTGATCCAAGTGACCCCATCTAAAGAGAGCAAAATCTCGAGGGAGGGAGCATCAGGCTGAGTCATTTGTCACAGCATTGCTTTTTCCAAGTGGTGAGAAGGGCAAGAGAAGATGGTACTTGCTTGTGAAAAGCAATGCAGGAGATCTCAAAGCAGCCCATGTATGAGCAGCCCGCCAGGCTTCAGGCAAGAAGCAGACCAGGGACTTCACCAGAGGCTTCATTTCCCTTGTCACATCATGGGACAGAGAAGGGAGTGCAGGTATCGGAGCTCTTCAGCACCTGCTCTGGGGTCACCAAGGTCCTCAGACACATCTGAATGTCATGGCAGGGTGGACAAGGCTCAACATAACCCAGGAGTCTGTTTTTTCTCTACCAGTTTTAGCATCTGACAGTCTAGATTATCTTGTCTGAACTTTGTCTCCTGCCAGGCAGTGGAAAGAGAGGACACTATCCTCATCAGAGCTGGTAGAAGAGGTTGGTTGCCTTGTGCAGATGATGTGCAGTTCCTGAGCAACTCAAACAAGCACCTGAGCTGGGTAATGATGCTAGGTCCTGCTCACACACCTTCCTTCTGGCTTGTCAGACTTGGCCTGCAATGGGGCACAAGGTTTGCCCTCTGAGCAGGACACAGTTTTCTTCCCCCCCCCCCCCCCCCAAAAAAAATGGATGGGCTCTAACTGATTTCTGAAGGTTGCCTCAGAAGCTACCTCTGGCCAGGCTGTGCCTGGCCTGGACCACAGGAAAAAGCAGCTGTAACAGCCAGTGGGAGCAAGCTGTGCCAGTAGCTTCACAACCTCAGCGTTTCCACTGGCACGCGTGCTGGTGGGAGTGCGGACTGGGTAGCTGGATGTGTGTGTGCATGTGCTGAAAACTTTTTGTGACAGTGCAGATGACAGTTTGTAGGTGCTTTTTCTGAGATCCATAGGCTGCCTTGCGAGCACCAGCAGTCCTTATGTCAGCAAGGATAGTGCAAGGTGCAGAGTGTTCCAGCCTGGGTAATGATTTATTTTACATGCTTGAACGGAAGGAGGTGCAGGGAAGTGTCAGACTGTTTCCTTGCCCTGGAGGCAAAGGATCGTGCTGGGAGCTGTGGTTACAGAAGTGCTTCTCCACCAAGCAGAGCCAGGACCAGGCAGAGCTGTGGATGCTCAGTCAGCTCACACACCAGCTCACACCAGGCTGCCCTGAGGTGGTGGATGTGCCAGGGCAGTGGGAAGTAGGGGGCATCCCTATTGCTGCATGCAGTCAGAGGTGGTATCACGTTCATCTGCTGGAGCTGCTCTGCCACTGCGGGGGAAGCTACATACTGTGAGCCATCCTGATGATTCCTCTTGGCATCCCTTATCATGGGAGCATCTGGCACAAGGACATATTGAAGGGAGGGGCTGTGACTGGCATTAATTTCACTGTCAGAAAAGTCATTTTCTAGCCTGTATGCTTCAGTAAAAATTTACACCTTTCTGTTGAAGACTGAAGAAGTCAACACTGAACCTGCCCAGAGGAACAGGGCTCCTTTCCACAGCAGGAAGACAGATTCTCAGCACTAGTCAGGATTAGTTAAAATTAAAATAGAGATAAAATTACAGAGCCTTCCCTCATGAGCATTAAAATGTCTGCTGGTTTATGATCCCCGTGAGGAGACCGGCTTTCTGGATCTCAGCTGTATTCACTTAGCCCAGAGGAATGCCTTTGAAATGAGCCTGTATTTCATAGCTGAATGTCATGGAAATGCACCTGGGATCTGAGGAGGAATGAATGAGATGCGTTAACAAGAGGGGGGTTGCTTTTAATTTCCTTTTATACGCATATACCTGAATAAAAACGATGGTGCTAATGTAACTGAGGGAGTGAAGGGCAGTAGTCAGACAGAGCTGAAAACAGGCTTTCAAAGTGGTGCATCTCTTTGTGTCTCTGCAAGCAGACTCACATCAACCCTATGAACATTCAACTCTAAGCCAAGTTTTCCCCTTATTATGCCCGGCTGTTATTAGCATGGGCTCTGCTTGGCATTTTGATTCCTCTCTGCTGGGCATGGGACAATCACTTCTTCTTATTAAAGATGGGATCCCCAAAACGTTGATGGGTGAGAGGCAGGTTTCTCTGTCTTGTGTGGGTTTGGAGGGCAGGCTCAGAGACAGCCCAGCTCATCCCACAGGGAGCTGGTGCTAGGATTCAGAGTCCCTGTCTACAACGTAAGCCACCAAAGCTGTATCCAGAGCTTCCACGGTGAGAGGCCAGATATGTTCCCAGCCCTTTTCAGGCAGAGGTGGTTTCCTCTTGGGACTCCTATCAGCTTTTCTGTGGCCTTCAAAATCACCTGGTGAACAGGTCATTTCGCATTAGGCCTTGCTGGCCAGAAGCACGTTTCTGCTATGAAGGCAAGGGGAAACTAATAGTTTTAGATGGACCGGGCTGAGATGCTTGTGTTTTGCCTGCATTTCCAGTATCCCAGTATATGTTTGTGCTGTGAAAGTTGGATGCTAGCCTTTCAGGTTGTCTTTTGTGCTTAGCATCATTGCTCTTAGGCATCAGACAAGCTTTGGAAAGTGGCAGGGAGTAGATATTTGAATTTTCAATATCCCACAGGATTGGTCATGCTAATTTGCAGAAGGTGCAACTCAATCCAGCCATCACTGTCTCCCACTGTATGTCCCACACCACCCTGCTGCTATGTGACTGGTGTGTAGGATAGACGAACTGTCTGGAGGTAGAGGATTCCACATTAGCTGTTGGAGTCCTTGGATGTGCTCCCAGCACTGTGGACATGCGCAGCACATGTCACAGACTTTTCAGATCATGATCCCCAAGGAACAAGCTGTAATTCTGGAATAAGTAGTCCAGACTCCCACATCAGGCTGAGTGCACAATATGATCTTGCAGAAGAGGTTGCAGAGTGATGGGGAGATGCTGTGGCAAGTAAGCTGACCAGTGCTTTTATCACAGCTCTCTTGACACCCCGAAGGATCTTCCATTGCCTGACCTGGCCCGCTCCCAAGGCCTTGCCTAAGGGCTATGAAATGCAATGGCCTGAGATTGCCCTGACTGTGGATGGCAGGTCGCTTGGCAGGACCTGTTGGAGCTGATCCTTGCAGGATGCCCAGCAGAGCTCTAGCTGCGTGGCCAGCTGTGTGGCAGCTGTTTCAATGATAACACTACAAATCCCTGCCACCTGGCAATGGGTTGTACGTGGCCAGGGGACTCAGGACTCAGAGTGCTCAGGAGAGTTTTTCACTTTCTGCTACTTGGCTCTGGAAGGCTCTATCCCCATCTGCAAGCCCAGAGAGGCAGCCCAGAGCCAGCTTGCAGAAAGTGTGGGTGAAGGGCTGTGCCCCAAAAGCCTACTGGTCCCCATCTTGCTCCTGTGTGACAGTAGACTTGGCCTCTGGAGAGGCTGTCAGACTGGCACGGCATTACCTCAGATGGTAACCAAGGGTGAATTCACAGCGAGCTTGAATTATCACTCTCCAATCTTATCTCTGGAGAGTTAAAGGTCTCAGATATTATGCAAGAAGAGACTAGAGAAATAGGAAGAAAAGCAAGGGCAGAATAAGAGAGAGAGAGAGAGAGAGATCTGGAGGTGATGGGGAGAAAAAACACAGAGAGGGCCTGTGCCAACAAAATGAAACTATTACCACAAACTTCTTAATCCTTCCCCATCCCTTGCCTCTTCCATTAGGACCTGCTGAGGCCATTTCTAATTTCTTCCAGCACTTGCAGGAGATAGTTCTCCTTCCCAAGGTCTGAATCATCCTGTCAGCCTTCTCTTAAATGCTTGATTCTCTCACAAGACAACCCTGATACCATCCCTTGGCTCCAGGCTAGCGTTCAGCATCATCTTGAAACTCCTGATGGCTCCATGCTGTCCCCTACTATGTCACCATTCTTAAAATGGGTCATTGTTCTCAAGGCTCTGTGCACAGGGAACATGCAAGGTTAGTAAGTTCATCATGGGATAATGCCAGTCCTCTCTACTGGGGGGAAGGAAAGAGAACTAAGAAGTTTGACCGCTTTCCCTCTGCTCCCCACGCACTGGCATCCTTGCTGTACTCTCAGAAGAGCATACTTGGTGTAAAGGCTGTGATTTGTTGCAATGCTTATGGTATCTGCTGCTGCTCCTAATGTCCCAGGTCCTGGGGTCAGGTGGCTGTGTATTTTCCAGTGTGCACCATACAAACCCTTGTGGCTATGGGAAAGTCTGAGAATGTGAAATATGACGGCTCAGAAGCCAGTGGTCAAATGCAGCTCTCCCCATTGCCTATTTCCAAGCCAGTATCTTGATTTTGTATGACCTGCCTGTGATTTTGGGAGGCCTGGGCAGGCTGTGTTCAGCACAGCCTGCCAAAACCTCAGTGACTTAGCAACTGAAATGAGGTTGTGCATTTTCCCAGCTCTGGGGAAATTATTGCTGCTTTCTGAGTCTTGTTCTCCAAACCTCTCCTCACTCCAGAGCAGAAACTGTGAGTCCCCTGGGGTGGAAGGGATTCTCAGGATTTCCTGGCTACCAGCCTCCTCGACGAGACCAGACTCTGCTCTTAGCCCCCAGCCAGAGGTCACAGATAGCTGTGAGATCAATGCTCAGCCCAGAAGATGATGAAGGGACACAAGCCAGACATTTCATGCCTTATTTTTGAAGGTTTTCTGCTTGGCAGTAGACATCTGAAGGGAAAAGAGCAAAATGAAGGGAAAGGGCATGATGATCCCCCTTTGGTCTGGATTTCTGAGGCGTATGTTGGGCTACAGTGCACTTGGCACAGGATGGTGGTTGACCACTTTTCCAGATAATCCTCTTTGGAGGACGCAAAGTGGGTCCTGTCTGCATGGCAGGGGCTGTGCAGGGCACCACTGTCAGGAGCTTTACTCTCAGAGGACCTAAGGACACACCGGTGCCTTTTCCACCTTGTCCAGTCCTTTCATAAACACACAGTCCCAACTGCAAATCCCTCTGTGGGAAAGCTTTGAGGTGCAGAGAACACAGTGATGGAGACACCCACTTTTTCATCTAGGAAAAACATAAAGCTCAGGTGTATGTGGGCTCAAGTGGCGGATCTGGGAGATGGCTCCAACTCTACATCAGTCCACATATCTACTGGCAGTGCTGGCTGTATGCTGGTACTTGGAAGGAGCAGCTTCTTGCTGCTGACTGGTCCCAGGAGAAGATATGTGTTCCATCCTGGCCTCCTGGGTGATATGGCTCCATGGGGATGCTGACCATGATGGACTGCTAGCTCTGTGAATGCGTTAGATGAAGATAAGGTGCTGGACCTTATCTTCGTAAGATCTGGACCTTATCAGGCCTCCCAAAAACACAGGAGAAGTGTTAGCAGCACTCTACAGTGACTAACTGCTGAATGTGAGTCCAGCCCTCCCCCATGCCCAGATGAACATAGAGGTGGGTTAGTGGCCAGTGTCCACTTGGCTGAGTGCTGACCCTGTATGTCTCTCCTTTAGGTTCTTCCAGATGTGTGAGCAATACAGCTCCACCTCAACCAAAACAACCAGCAGCTTGCCAGTGCCAAGGCATCCAGCCCCAGCCCTTCTGCTCTCCTCCAGCACTCGTGAATGATGACTGGCTTCCCTGGTGAGCAGGAGAGCAAGAGTCCCCTCCCCATCCCACCACAACATGGCTCCTTTGTACAGGAACGACTCTGAAATCCTCAGGCCTTTGATGGACACCTTCCAAACCTTGGGGCTGGGGCAGAAGGATCCAAACCAGACACGGATGTTTTTCGCTTGTAACAAGCTTTTCTGGATACTATGTATAGAACTCTTTTGTCAGTAATTTATTTTTGACTAGCAGGTAAGAAATAGCCAACTGAATATCTGTTTTGATACTACCCTTCTGCTTTCCAAGCACCAGCCTTCAGGGGAAGCCAATGCCTCTGGACTCACCAGGCTTGGTCCTCCTTGCACACCCCCACCGCCTGCAGCCAGTCTGGGCAGAACCAGAGCAACCAGTATGGGAACTGCCACTGCCCCAGGGGAGCCCCACAATTAGGACTCATAGGGCAGCTCCTTTCCAAAAGGACCAGATAGGACAGTTCCTTTTAGGAGTACGGAAGGGCTTGAATGGCCACGATTCTCTCCTTCTGCTTCACTTGGAGCTGAAAGCTCAGTGCATCTGCTGGTTCGGAGCTCGCACTTGGAAGTGCTGCTGAAAAGGACATTTTTACCCCTGCCAGGTACTTCCTCTGGGAACCAAGACCCAAGAAAATGTCCCTGGCAGTAGGATGGATGCTCCACAGCATCTGAAGTGGAGTCTCTGCCTCTGAAATGGAGAAACTTCGATATGGCCTCAATATCTGCCCTGCAAACAAACATGACACCACTGCTTTCACACAGACCCCACTGCCCAGCTGCTGTGCTCCAATTCCCAAAGGGGCAGAGCAGTCCAGCAGCATTTGCAGATTAAATCCTTGTTGCTTTGCTATTACTCAGAGAGAGTTTACGCAGTGGATAAAAATGAAAACACTGGTGACTGAGAGGAGAATGAGATCTCTCTCATTGACCCAGTTCTTGTTGCTTTGGATCTTCCTGGAGATGTGAAAGCACAGCATTGAAGGTCTGGATCAATAACTGACCACAGATCTCAGAACATCTAGTGCTTTATGTCTGCTTTTATCTTGCTATAAAGGCTCTGTTGTCTGCATTGCAATAAAATCATGATTTATACCCTTACATGACATGCACTGGTCTGTGTGGAGTGGTTTTTTTCGGTGCTATTGAATCTTGTCCTACCAACAGTACAGGCAAAACCTGCAACTGCAGGACACAAGCCATAAGTGATGCCTTCTGCTAACTTGCACCTCATGGGAACTAAACCTGTTATCACAGAAGTCAGGTTCGATGTGTCTCAAAATCACCGGCTGCCATTGCTTATTCACTGTTTGAAAATAAAACTGGAGAAATTACACACAATCATTCCATTTTTCTGTGTGAAAATGGGAGATTTTGGAGAAAAGTTGTCCAGATGCTGCAGTGAGGAGCTGAAATGCCTCTATTGTGGCAAGTCCTCTGCTGGATTTGGGGAGACTCTCCTTTATATTCCCAGGTGGGATTCAGGCTCTTTTGGAGGCAAAAGCAGGTGGTGGAGACACAGAGTCCAGCTCTGGACTCATCTTTATGAGGCTGATTTCAAAATGGACCTGTAAGAGCACTCCGGGTTCATAGGAACCAGCTGTGCAGCAGAACTAAGGGTGCTAATGAGGGCTCTGCTCACAGATCTGCAAAAAGACCCTGGCACCCACTGCACCCTAATTCCTGGGGCCTGAGATACCAAGGTCAGTCTCTCTGCGGTGTACCCTGCTCTCCCTGGCAGGGCCTTGCAGTCTTTGCCCCACCACAGTCCCAGGATCTGCTCTGGGCCCCCCCCAGTCCTGATAGACTTGATGGCTCAAGAAAAAGCTGCATTCAAATCCTTATCTAACCAAGACAGATGAAACTGTTGTGCCCATAGCACACAACTCTGATGCCACTTCAAATGCAGTGGAAGGAGCTGCCTTTAATCTCATCTCTGGAGATGTGATGCTGTGTTTCTCATCTCAGTCCCTACCCTGAGGGATGCTGGGGCAAGGGCATTTTTCAGTCCCTTTGACACAGAGCCATGGGCTGGCTTCACATCAGCTCATAGATGGCTTGGAAGCAGTTTTGTCCATGGATGCGAGCAAAGGTGGGCAAACTACAGGAAACCCTGCTTCAACTCGATTGCCATCCATCTTCAGGGGAGCTAACTGGGACGTGAATGTGGGGAATTACCTTCCAATGAACCTCATGGTCCCATTGCGTGTGGAGGCACTGCAGCTCTTCACGGGGCAAAGAGACGTCTGTGCACAAGCTGAAGCTCTTGTGGGCTCTGCACTCCCAAGACCCCTCTGCACCATTCCTCATGAGCTAGTGTGACTGTATGGTGATAATAGAGGGTTGTCTGACTTCCCTGACAGCTGCCTTAAAGTCCTGGGTGCATTTGCCAAGATTAAGTCTGTTTGCTAAGGAAATGCTAGTTTCGTGAGAAGAAAGTGGGCATGGATGTGTGCCCACCCCAGTGCCCTCCCACGAATGCTGGCACTTGGCCATTTTTATTGAAACCAGCCAAAGAGAATCAGGTATATTTACTCATTACAGGAGAAAGTGAGAGAGAAAAAAAATGTAAGTGAAGGCTGCAGTAAGAGTTCAACCTAGAATAACCCATGTGGGAGATAAGTGTTATGAGTGACTCAACACCAAGAAGAGTTTCAGTTAGTGTTCACGCTTTTATTACACACCAGAGAATCCAACAACAAGCTCTACAGTAAGACTGAAACTACATTTTTCTACAAAATCTTTAGTTTTTATGTACAACATGAGTGGATACCCTGCTCAAGGGAGCTGACAGCAGTCTTTAAAAAGATCTAAATGCTCTTAAAAAAATAAAAATTCCCTTAAAAATACGCCATGGATGGCTTTGTTAACCATGTTTAAGGAACTATTTTACAAATGAAAAATGAAACCACTTTTAGAAATATAAATTTTCTTTCAAAAATAAAATACGCTTGAAAAATAAAGGAGAATACCTCTTTCCTAAGTGGAACTTCAGGCTTCCAACCCTTATATAAAAAAGGTAAAATATCTTCTAAAAATTATTTCAAAAGTAACACTTCGTTGAGATTTTGTTTTTAAATCACTATATTAAATTATCTCAAAATGACAGAAACGTCATCCCTAAAGAAAGAATGATAATTTTAACCAAGATCTTGGGTTTTTTTAATGCACACAATCATTCTAATATTTGTTGTTGCTGAAGAAACTGAAAGTGGGAAGAAAAGACAGTATTTAGAGCACAGAGGGACCAATTTAGAGATGGGTCTGTGGTCTCCTCCTTAAGATCTTCATGGTGTTGAAAGCAGCTCTACGTTCCCACTCAGATGTTGACTCAGGCTCTGTGCCCAGGAGCCCATCTGCCTCATCCTTGTGACTCGTCATGTCCTCAGGTCAGGGCAGGGCTGCTGCATGTGCCCACTGTCATCTCAGCCGCGTGATCCACATGCACCCTTAGGAGAGGGACGCTTGTGGCCACTCTCAGTGCAATGAGGCCTCCTGTTCGAATTACTGGGGCAACGATTAGCACCTTAGGGAGTGCCCTACCTACCAGGTGGTCATGCTGGATGAGATGGAGAGTCATGCTGCGAGATGAGTAGTCTTGCCACCCACCCATGACCAGCATACACCTGATGGGCATCATGCAAACACCACATTTCCAGAAATCAGGAAAGAATATGGAAATAGGAACAGAAAGTAGAAGGGACCAGTGATGTCCCCACCGCGCCTCTGGGCAGGTAAGAGAACAGCTCCTGATTCAACAAACAGAATCAAAAAAAGACTTGGAAAAGTCACAGGCAAGTTGTGTGGCTAAATACAAGGCAAAAGAAGCTAGCAGAAGGCAAAAAAGGAATATTCTCACCAAAGTGGAAGTCACATCCGTAATCACTGGGCAATCTCATGTCAAACCAGGATAAGGGAGAACAACAAAAGATTTTTCAGGTTAATATGTTCGAGCTGCACAACCTCTCCACCCCCCCTGCCCAGTAAAGGAATATATTCAACTACAGCAGAAGTAGAAACCTGCCAGAAACTCCTTGGAGGTGAGATGCAAACATCATTTTCAAAGCAGTCATAAAAGGATCTAAGCTTTTGACACTGTTAACTACAGGGTTGCTCAGCCCCATCTCTACCCTGGATGTACTCTGTGGTGGGGAAGAGTCAGGAGAAGCTTCTCCTACTGAAACATTGGTAGATGAGGTTTTTAGCCAGGAGTCAGTTGATCTAAGTGAAATACTGATCTAAGCTACAGGTGGATTGAGCTTGTGAGGCTGAGGGATAAGATACTGACTGACGCTGCATGTGAAAAGGGCAAGCTAGCACCCAAAGTTGAGGGGTGGAGGGGGTGGCATGGAGTGCTATGACTGCAATTATCACCATGCAAACCAAACCAGGGGACAAACAGTAAATGGCAGAGGAAAGAGTAGCAAAGATTTTCCACAAATGCATCCTGTGTTTATGGTGCTGCTTCTTGCACTCCAGGTGGCTCTGCTCTTTGGTGAATGGAGCAGTGACCCACCAGCCGCTCTCCAGTGTGGGTGGCTGGGTGCTGGGCAGGGTGCTTTTCGAGGGTGGGGTGATGAATCCAGTGGTAGATCTTGCAGAAGTTTGGTGGGGAAAGAAACTCCCAACAAATCCCATCCCCTCAGGATGGCCACCCCAGCACGGTGTTAGGCTAAGGACTGTTACCTCTGTGCTTAGCTCACTGCCACATCTTCACATGGTTTTTTTCCACCCCAACAAACTTACTCATCCCAGAGGAAAGTGCGAATGAATTTTGTGGTACTTTGTGCCCATTCTGGAGGTCTCAGTGTGTCATTCTTTGTTCACATAGAACAGGCAAGAGTGGGCTTGTCTCGGACTCATGGATGCAGCAATGAGAATGGTTGTATGACGTGTCTGAATGGAGGTCAATAGCCCCTTAGAGCCAGAGATATCTGGTGGGTGCTCCAGTGTCAGACCTCATGTTGGCACTCCTCTGCCTCAAATTCAGTCATTAAAATCAGGCAAGTCTGAACTCAGCGAGTGAGCTCCCTCCATCCTAACCAGGAAGAGAGAGGTAGGAGCATCCAAGTACCAATGTACCCAGCCATCTGACTCCAGCAGACCTGGGCTTCAGCACCTGCAGAGCTGCACTACCATGGCACAACTTCCAGCCACAGCCTCCCACTGCCTTCTCCAGCTTCTGCATGGGACTTGGAGGACATCTCTGAAAGGGGTATTCGGGGAGCGGCTGAGGATGTTGAGAAATGCCCCTGGGGGAGGGGGATTTTGTTCAAGAAAGAATATGACGCCTGCTAAAGAAAAATGTGCTAACTTTGGGGTTTCTGCCTCCAGACTCGTCTGTAAGCCTGATGACACTAAGACATGGGTTTGGCTTTAGGGAAACCAGCTGGCCATGTTGTAATTCATTTTTGATCACCACAGTGGTCCTTAAAAGGCTCAAATGAGGGTGAGTGCTGACTAACCCCTCTGATGAGACAGTAGAGGATAGGCAGGGAGCCTGTCACCTACTAGTCAGTTCAGACCCAGAGGAGATGGCTCCACAGGGGTTTTCCCCAGGCTTAGCTTACCCAGGAAGGCTGGACACATGCCAACAGCTTGCACAAATGCCCGCATTTTACCTCACTATTTGGCCCTGTCTTTGCAGCAAAGAGTTTGAAACCACAAACAATTGAATGTGGTTGGCAGATTTATCATTGCTTAGCATGAGTCATTTAGCACATAGTCCTCTGCTAGGCTATCTTCTTCTGTCAGCCACAGTGAAGACAATGCAATAGGAGAGAGCAATCCAGAGAGGCTGCTTAGCATTTTGACTTCAATTTGGAGTAACAGTATCAGCCCTCCATAAATGGGGTGTGCAAGCTGAATGGCTTTACTGCTACCCACTCAGGCCCAGGACCTTCGAGCTAGGTGAAGCTCATGAAGGTCTTGCAGGGTCCTTTTAGCCAGACCTGCCTGGATGGTGTCTGTAAAGATCCAGCTCTTGAATCTCACAGAATCACAGAATGGTTGAGATTGGAAGAGACCTCTGGAGATCACCTAGTTCAACTCCCCTGCTTAAGCAGGGTCACCTAGAGCACGTGAATTCATGAAATTAATCACAGTTTTTTTTCCCCTTTGGTTTCAAGCCCTGGTAGATGCAGAGAAGCCACAAAAATGTTAAATAAAAGGCTAAATATTGTAAAAGTGAGCAAAGAGACCATTTGTGGCATTTCCCTCTGCTTTAAGGTAGTACTGGTTTCATAGTTAAACTCACACAATTGCATTTTCCTGGTGAAACTAAGGTAAAAACACTCCTTAAATTTTGCAGTTTGGCTTTCTTCTGGTTGACTTAGGGACTCATGGGGCCACATGGAAAAAATTCTTGCAGAAATTCACTGTGGGTCACCTGTGCCCCCTTCTGAATGCCAGGTCACTGTGGGCTGTAACCCACTAGTGCATGTAGGTAACCAGTGTTTGCAGCCTGCTTTGCTCTGAGATGTGTTTTCTGTGGTATGAGTCCAGCTGGGAACCCCTGGAATAAACAGGGATGAGGTAGCTGCTGAGCAGGAAATGGAAACTTCAGGAAAGGGAAACTGAAGCTAAAGAGCAAAGTGTGCAGCTTGGTGAAGCATTAGTGGAGCTGTGGCTTGGAGTGCTCAGGTCAGCTGGTGGGACTGGGTATGTAGGGAAGTGGCTGCTAATAAAAGGGGTGTTAGCACCACCCTTGTGTCAATAACACTAGAAATGCCCAAGTGCCCAAAGGCTGAAGAAGCAGCAGGTCATTCTTACCTCCCCACAGCTCCCTGGCCATCTGAGAGGCAATGGGACAGGACAGCGTGGCAGAGCCACAGCATTGAGGGACATCAGCTGTGAAGACATCAGGTGCCAGAGAAGATGGAGAGAGGGGTTTTGGGGTGCTCTTTAACCCTCTTCTACCCAACCTGCCCTGCTGTGATGCGATGCCCTCTCCTCCGTCCTCCTTGTGCACAGCAAGGGGCTGCTCTGGAGGATGCCCATCCTTGGATCAGGGCATCCTTTCATCAGACTCTGGAGGCTTTCAGGTACAAGGTTGGGAAAGGGAGTTACTGGTGGCACTTGGCCACACACTGTCTTCCTGGCATGCCTGTACAGCTGTGTGCTTCAAGGAGGGAGAAACAACCTGTGCAGACAGCAACGCCGGTAGAAAAAACACGCTTCAGCCTGGTTTAGAGAAGACCTGCCACAAAGGTGTGTGAGGCACAGTGAACAGGGATGCATGTGCATAAACCCTGAATGTTGCAGGGAAGAGCACAGGTACCTGAGCCCAGGAAGCAAAAGAGAGGGCATCAGGGTTACCAATAGTAGTAAGTAGTAAGTAGGGTGGTATGGGCAGTCCTGCTCTGGGGCCAGAATGATGTTCCTGTGTGCCCCCTAGCTACAAGGAACCAAGCATGTCCCCAAACGTCTGTGCCACTGACTGGCACTGCTAGACCCCAGCTACGGGCAGTTTCAGACAAAGAAATGTTTATTCTTCCAATATTTTTTTCCTTTGTTACTTTTTTACAAAATTTCTCCTCCTTGTGCCTGCAGACAAAGCCTGGCCAGCCTCCAGAGCTCGATCAGACCTTGTTGCCCTGTCCATCTCCTCTTCCAAAGCCCAGTGAGGTCTTGCTCCCACTGTGCCGTCCCCAAGCCGCTTGCTCCCTCCTGCTATCCCCAATCCCCGCTGCAACACAGCAGCATGATGCTCAGAACCTGAGCAGTGCTTTGTCCTTGCAGAGCACAGGATCAGAGTTTGTGGGCTGGCTCCTCTGCCCAGTCCAACCCACAGGGCAAGGGAAGACACAGGGAAGGACCAGGTTGTCAGGGCCAAGTGCCAGGAGGTGGATGATGCCCCCCTACACTATGAAATAGGGAAAGGGCAAAACCAGATAGACACATCCACTTAGGGGAGGGGCGGGGGGCTGACGCTGTCTCTGTCATCCTGAGACAGTCTAGACAGGGACAAGCACTGTATTGCTGGGGCTTTAGACATCCCTAGGGGAGATAAGTGCCAAGCAGAAGATGATGTGATTTGATCTGATCCCAGCTGGGCTGGGGTCAAATGAGATGAGGAGCCCGGTAGGGTGCAGGGGCTGGACTGGGGCATGCAGCCATAGGGAGAGTAGGCACCAGGTGCCACCCTCTCCAGGTGGGTCATTGGAAGACAGCTGGGCTGCCCCTGCTTTTACAAATCACAGGGGTTTACACTGATACAGATCCTCAGATCGGCAGATGGTTGGATTGCTGAAAGGGCTCAAGGCACCTTGTTATCGTCCACATGAAGAGGTGTTTGTTCCCAAAATTCCCATGGAAAGAAGAGTACGTAAGGTTCACATTAGCACATGTCATATGTATATAGTGCAAATCAGAGCCCCAGCACCAGAGGGTTCATACTCTGGTTAGTGGTTAGGATGTCCCATGGGTGCAATCCTGGGCACTGCGGACGCTCTAGCCCTTGATCTTCCTCACTGCAAGGTGATTTGCGCATCATCCATTGCTTTCCAAACCCTTCTTGTGCAGAACGAGGCTCTTATCCCATGTCACTGCCACACTTGCTCCCACCTCATGCCCTATGGGAGAGGAAGGGGGGCACCTTGGAGAAAGCTGGCAAGCCTTCAGGAGGAGACACAGAGAGCCTTCCCTTCTGGAGCAAAGCACAGGGCTGTTCTCAGAGGGATCTTTGGCTGGCCGGAGAGAAGCTCTGGGTGCAGTCCTGAAGGCGGCTCTCACCATCTGCAGCACAGCCACAACATCCATCCCCATCCCCATCCCCTTCCCCAAGGGTGAGGAAGATCCCAGGAGAAGGGTAGTTCTGCATCTGGCTGCCACCACAGCCAGAGGAGTGGAGGCCTCTCACATATGTCCCCAGAAGGATTTCAGATCCTGAAGGTTGGGGACTGATGGCAGGCACGATCGAGGTTTGCAAGGCTGTGCCATGCCAAGGGAGTTTGTGGTTTTCCGCTGGTCCCAAGCAGGAGGATGTCTTCCAGGTGGGCATAGGAGCATCCTTTCTGGGCGACATGCAGAGGTGGGAGCCAAAGGTCCAGGCCATTTCAGGACTGTGACTCAGGAAGTGAGGATGACGTGTCAAACAGGAAGCCAGGAGTGAAGAGGGAATGCCAGGCTCAGAAGAGTCCAGCCACTTCCTGGAAGCAGGGGAGCAGAGAACGTCACCGCTCATCACTGGTTCATGGGTTCCTCTTCCTCCATCGGCTCATCCTGTGTCCTGCAATGGAGAAATAAGGCACATGAGAGGAGGAGGATATCTGCTCCCCGGCAGTGCAGCACAACTCATCCCTCCCAGCAAACCAGGGCCTTTCTGTTATATCTGACTTCTGTGCCTGGGGCTACACAACAGCCTCCCTCCTCCTTGATGCTTCTCAGTCCGGAGATCCATGTGGATCCTAGCTGAGCCCCGGCAAAAATGAAATAAGGTGGTGGGCAGATGGGGACTCTGCTGTAAGCAAGTGACGGGAAGAAAAGATTTGGTTTGGTTTTCATCTTGTTTGGTTGGGTTTGAGGACTATCTCCACAAAGTGTTCCAACCTCCCACAGTTGGTCTCATGGCACTGGGAAGCCCCCAGGGAAGAGTGACGAGCCCAGCACTGGATCACCTACAAGCAAATCAGGTCCTGGCTATGTAGGTGTAGGACCTCACCCCACCACCCACTGGTGCTGAACTCGGGGACCAAATCTGTCATGAGATGTACGGATTACAGGATCAGAGCTCTGGGTAAGGATAACAGCTGTAATTTCTGTTTCCTGTACCCCAAGACCTGTTTAAAGCCAGCACAGTCCTCAGCACCTCATCTGGCTGTGGGACATGGCCTGTCTTTACTGCTATCTTCTTGCTACCAAGGCTCAGGGCCAGGCACACAGGGAGTGAGGGGCACCCACCCTTCCCAGGACTGATTGAGGGCATCACCTCTTCTCCACCATCACGGCCACTGAGAGGGAGGCCAAGGCTGTGACGGTCTCCACCTCTTCTGCTTCGTGGTGCTGTGCCTCCAGGAAGGAGCATCCCAGCTTGGAGGCAAAGCGCTGCACAGCAACCCAATATTTACCTGGAGGACAAGAAAGGATCAGGAGTTGCTGGGACAGGAGTGTCCCATGTTTCCCTTCTTTGGGCAGCTCCCCTTGCAGTGAGTGCACCACCCTTCTATGGGGCAACAACTTTCTCCAGGGAAGAGGGAGATGAAGGGCTCCACTGGGGTTTTTAGGGAGCAGATCAGGCATGTGACAGCCTTACCCAGGATGGTTGGGCTGTGTGTGTGTACCACATGCACTGGGACAATGTACACTGGGAACAGGGTTAACTGGAGTAGGAAGAAATGTTAATGCTATGATCTTTTACACAAACTAATCTTCCTGCCCGAGCTCTGGCCCTGGGACACTCACTCTGGACCTGGATCACGGTTTCCAAGGAGCGTACAGCATTGGGATTTGGTTTCTGCCTCATACTTTCTTCTGGGAGAGGATCCAGCTGCCGAAGGAAGAGAAATGGGGCATCAGAGGGAGTGAGCTGTGCACAGGGCTTGCAGCTACAGGCACAGCTGCAACAGTCATAGCCTGTGGTCAGCAGCGTTAAGTCAAGCTGAGCAAGTGCGAAGCCGTTGATCACAACAGAGCAGAGCTGAAGCTCAAAGCTCCAAATTCTGCCCACTGCAGCAGCAATCTGAAGCTGATGCTTCACCTGCTGCTCAGCCTGTGCCAAAACTGCTCAGTGGGACCTTTGTCTCTACAGGTCTGCCCAGCTCCTTTTGGCTGGAGAGGGAGATGCAGGAAATCCATCAGCTCCTGATTGGAGGATGAGGAGTGCAGGCTGCCTCCCAACTCCACTGTGAGGACGTAGCCCCCCTGGGTCTCACTGACTCTCAAGCTCTCACCTCGTTGCCCAGCAAGGCTGACACACAGGCCTCAGATGCATCGCAGATGGCTGTAAGGTCATGGCCACCTTCTAGCGCGAGGACTATGGCTCCCCCAGCCAGACTCATCAGCTGTTTCGTCATGTAGCCAAAGCCTGGAGAGGAAGGCGAAGGGGTGGTCGTTAGCCTCCTGCCAAGGACGTTGGGGCTGTGGCCTTTGATGTCATGCCAGTAATACCCAAAGAGTTTTGCCTGCTCCATGGAGAACTGCCACCCGGGGGGCAGTGCCTCCCCTATGGCTGTGGCCCCAGCCCCAACTTGGATCGGCAGCAGGAGCAGCCTGCTTTGATCCAGCGGCCCGTCAGTGTTGTTTCCAGCTCCTTACATTTGGCAGAGACTTTGTAGCCACCCAGTGGTGGTGGATGGCCATCAGCTGCGTCGAAGCCAGCCGACACCAGCACCACATCAGGGGAAAATTCATGTGCAATTGGCATCACCACTGTCCTGTGGGGGGGAAGAAAAAGTAAGAGGTGCTAAGTACTGGACTCCAGAGCCTTTTCTCTGCACCTGGAGCAGCCACCAGCTGGGGACCCCAAAGGTGGGCAGCAAGCCAAGAACAACAGCTCTGAGACCAACAGTTCCCCAGCTAGTGCAACATAACCCAGCTTCTCCAGAAAGCAAGGCTTTTGCTCACTTTTACGGGTACAGGATGAGACCAATGGCAAAGGGAGAGGGCAGAGTGCTAGGGAACAATATACAAACAAATGTGATGGATATAGTAAGAATTACAACAGTTCTGCAATGCCTCAGCTCTCCTCAAGGACCTCAGAAGTGGTGGGTGTCTCTAAGAGTTGGGGAGCCCATGGCTCATGGGTTCTGCAAAACACACCTGCTTTTCATTTCTGTCCTGTCATCCCCTTCTCAACCAGGGGGAGATGGGGTGCCAAGGAAGCGTGTGCGTGCAGGCTGCCCCCAGCCATGCTTAGGGCCTCATTGACATGCCTTGTCCCCTGCAAGGCAGGTTAGGGGTGGCATCTTGGACTTTCAGCCCCCAGTTCTGAACTGCTACTCCCATACTGAGAGTTCAGAGCAGCACCAAAGCCTCTGGCTCATTCTGAGGCCCAGAGAAAGAGAAGAGGAGCAGAAATGAAAGCAACAGTACCTGAAAGCTGCCAAATACTCGGGGTCACCCATGGGGGGGTCGAGTCCTCCAGTCCACGCTATGTTGACATTAAATCCCTCACCAGGGCCAGCGCCAACCTGTAAGAGATCAAGAACAGCAGTGAAGGCCTGGATGCGGCTTGCAATGATGACGGGGCTGTTCTTTGATTGGGCTCCATTACTGTCAGGCTTGAGGGAGGCAGGGTTGGGTGTTCCAGACCCCCTGGTCTGTATCAGAGCCATGGGCTGCTGCCAGCATCTGCCTGGATGACAAGTCCTGGCTCTACAACCAGTCTGGCTGTAAGGAGTTTTCTGAAGAATACCAGAAGCTGTGGTGTTTTCCTGACATTTCACAGAGCACTGTCGCCATCAGTCATTGTGCTGTTGGCTGCAGACTGGGACGAAGTGCAAGAGGATTCTGTGGCTGTGGAAAGGAGTCTACAAGAAGCAGACTAAAACAGGACCCACTCCATATCCCTTAAGGGGTCCTGACACCCTCTCCATTCTCCTAAATGTCAGCAAGGAACAGGCAGCTCCATGCTTTACCTTGTCCCACCCTCTTGGATAAGGAGCCCTTTTCCTGCAAGGAGTCAAAGCAGTGAGGATCCCTCAGCCTCTGGGGAGACCACAGACTGATGTTGATATTGGTGGCAAGGGACACCTGGAGGTCACCAGTCCAACCTTCCACTCACATGACTGTCCCCAGCACTAAAGCAAGGATTATCTAGCTGAATCTGACCATCTTCAGGGGGAATTAAAACAGTGTTTGCAATGTCTGGGTATTTTTAAAGCCCAGACTCTTAATCCCAGCACAGGAATATATACTGTGTCCAAGTCTCCAAAGTGGCTCTCCAGGCAGCTAGGTGAACCAAGCAGGTTCAGGCATGAATGGGAAAGGAGTCTGCAAGGTACTGACACAAAACTACCCACTGATCAAACCTGGCACAACCTTGCCCTATTCTCCCTGCCATTGCCCTCATCACCAACACTGTTGTCCCTGGGGAAGAGCTTGTGGCCTACTCAGCTTTGCTTTTTACCTCATCGGCAGCTCCACTACCAGGGAAGAAGTTCCCATCATCATGACGGTGCAAAGAGATGTAGAGAACATCAGGGTCTCTGTAGAAGATCTGCTGTGTCCCGTTGCCATGGTGAACATCCTAGAGGGAGAGAGATGTTGGGAGAGTAGTCTTCATTTAGCCTCTAGGGTGGCCCAATAGCCTAATGGAGCAAAAAACAACTGGATCCCTCCCTGCTCCAAGCCAAGGGGCCGTGCTCCCTGAAGGATAAGGTTTTCGTGCTCTCTGATCTAGCTCCAGAACTAGCACGGAGAGGAACTGCAGATGCCAGCTCCTGGGGACAGCTATGGCAGGGGAAGAGCCAGGACATGCTGAAGGAGAGAGATGACTTACCCAATCCACAATGAGAATCTTGCTGAGTTTCCCTTTCTGCTGCAGCTGCCTGGCAGCAATGGCCACCGAGTTAAAGAAGCAAAATCCCCTGCAAAGAGGTAGTTGGAGCTGGTCAATGCTCTGGGGCCCTTACTGAGCATCTTTGCGCTCTGGCTTGTCAGGTCCCCAAAGGATGGGCTCTCCCTTCCCTTCCCCCCAGGTCTGGATATGGATGGGTCCTGGGAGGGTTTAGTCTGGGAGCAATTGGTAATTTCAAGCCAAGGACCCCTTGTGCTGTGTAACCAGCTCTGACAGAGTGTCTACAGGGACCTGATGTTCGGTGCTTCCCACACACCAGCCCAAAGCACTGCAGGTTGGGGAGGGGAGGCCGAGAGGCAGCCTGGCCTTACATGGCGGTGGAAGGATCTGCATGATGTCCAGGGGGACGCACCACAGCAAAGCCGTTCTGAAGACAAAACAAATGGAAGGTGATCAGAGCCACTGCTCCCAGTTTCGTGCACCCATCCACCCCAGTGCTGGCCAATCCTTCTGCACAGACAAGAGCCTGTGTCCTGGCTACCCATGGGCACAGCTTGGTATCAAGACCAGAGCAGTGCAGGGGTAGAAGCACTCAGTGCCAGCCAAGGAGAGGAAAAACTTATCCCCTGGGATGATGGGACCACTTAGGCTGGTATTTGACCCCCCAGAAACCTTTGTGCAGGTAGTTCAGCTGTCTGGGGATCAAATCTGTCCTTTGACAGAGATCTTCCCTACAATCAAATACAAAGGAATGCCAGATGTCCCCACTGCTACCGAACTTGTCACCAAGAGACTGAGAGGCTTAGAGATGAAACACCCTACTGCAGCAAACGTCCAAAACCCCCAGGCAGTGACAGCTCCCTTCTCACCCTGCCATGGGGTTATATACAGCTCTGGGCTGCCATGTGTTGCCATCCTACCTTAAGTTCCCTGGTGGCCACCTTGAAGGCCAGCTCGGTGACGCTGCCTGCGGCCCAGCGGGCAGCGTTGGAGGAATGCAGTTCGTTCCAGATGGTATCACTGTCCACCTGGAAGCAAGTGGATCAGTCAGACAGAGATGGGGATAGGGCATCGATGGGGGAGGTCTTGGCCTGGGGACCCGTGCACTCTGCTAGGCGCCCTGCTCTCTGCTTGGTGCCAGGGACTTATGCCCCGCACAGCCAGAAGTGCCAGGCACCATGGAGCCAGACTACCTTGCATGCAATCAGGCAGGCTCCCATGTCAGCTCCTTGGTGCTGCTGGTCAGGCCAGCAGCTCCTCTACCAGCCATATGTGCTGTTTGGCCAGCCTGAGCCCCCAGCCAAGCAGCGTGGTGGGGGCTCTCCACAGGCTTTGCGCAGAATATCTCACCCTGCACCCAGGGGCTGGAAGGAGTGACTGAGAAAACACTAGTTACCTTTTTTATCTTATTTTATTGTTTAACCAAACATCTTGGTTTGATCAGGATCACGTCAAGGGCCGAGCCAGAGCCGGAAAACTCAAGTCTCTTCTGATCAACTCCATGTGTGCAACTCAAAGGCTCCCCTCTGCCCACTGAGAGGGGTAGATCCAGCCCCCCCACCTCTGCCTTCAGGGCACGGGCGAGAGGAGGGCAGGGAGGGGGAGGCAGAGCAGGAAAAATGGATGCAAACGGGGCTGAGAAGAGCTGGCGCCCAGCAGCAAGGGCAAGGGGAGGAGAAGAACCAGAAGAGGCAGCAAGAAGGCATGGAGTGAGACCCTTCCTGAAAGAGAGAGAGAACGACAGAGACAGGGGGAGAGAGAGGAAGAGAGGAGAATGCAATGAATGGAGAGAAACCAGGGCAGCAAGCTGTGAAAGGAGAGGCAACAGAAGTGTCTGGAAAGAAGTGTCAGCCTGCTATCTCCATGACACTGTTCCCCTCCCCCAATGGAGACCACAGCTTGTGGATCCCTCTGGATGTCCCACCATCACTGCTGGGACACTGGACCCAGTGCAAAGGGCAGGGCTCCCATCTGCCACCCAAGTTTACTCCCTGCTGACTCCTTGGGCTCTTAGGAATGGCTTTAAGGGGCTTTTGGTTACTGCATCCCCTACAGTAAGGAGAGGATGGAGTGCCCAAGGATGGAGTGCCCAAGGATGGAGTGCTGTGCCTGAGAACACCTGACCTTGGTAGGCCAGTGACACCTTCCCATGCAGGCTGGCACTGCCTGGGCCTTGGTGGAGCCAGTTCTCCCTGCAGAGAGGGGAGGGACAGAGGCTGCCTCAACCCCCAGGTCATTTCCAGGTCTCTGAGCTCCCTCAGATAGCACACAAATAAGAGCTGAAGGGAGCTGAGAGCAGCCCAGAGGCTTGGGGAGCTCATTCTACACTCAGACTCACAAATAGTCCTCAGTGTGGACAGGACAAAGGAAAAAACTTGTCCAAAATTGGCCAGGGTAAAGAACAAGCACTTACCCCCACTCCTCCACAGGGCAGCATGACAAACATCCGCTGTGACAGGATCCCTGAGGAGAGAGAGGACAGTGAGGGCTTTGGAGAGGAGGAAGTAGGGATGTTCAGGGACAGAGCACATAGGTACCAAGGAGGTAAGTTTGACCGGGCTGCTTGGCCATAATTATGAACAGCATCCACGGGAGATGTGGACAGCTGCCTGGCTGCAATCCCCAAGGCTGAGGATGCTCTGAAAGCTGGTGTGAATGTGTGGGGCAGTCAAGGAAGGTTCAAGGTGAGTGCACTGACACCTGAAGGAAGAGCACTGTTTCCAGAGCCTAGGAAGGCAGGGCTGCTGGTGGCAGGGCAGTGCCATTTGGAGGGAGTGCTACTTCCTTCCTTGACACTGGGCAGCAGGGACAGAGCCTTGGCTGAGGCTCAGGGTACCCTGATCTGGCTGAACCTGCTGTGGTGCTGAGGATCAGGGCATCCGGGAGAGCAGGGCCTGGCAGCAAGCGCATAGGTGCTAAGCTCCCCGGGAAGGACTATGGACGTGGCTGGACTTACCTGCTAGCTTCCCGTTGTCCAGTTTAAGGCGGTTGAGGGGATTGGTGCCGTAGAGGAATACGTGGCGCTCGGTATGCACGCACTGCAGCTCTTCCAAGGTGGCCTTGCGTCCCCGCAGACACTGCAGCAGACAGGAGCTGTGAACAAGCTGCTCAAGGAGGGGAGATGTGGGCTCTCCCATCCACACATACCACTGGTGGGCATGGTGCAGATGCTGCCCTGCTCCCTGACCTCAGCAGCTCAGAGAATCAGTGATTTAAGGTCCCATCCCCTTTCCCAGAAATTTAGGAGCCCCAACCCTGCCCTGCAGAAACTTGCTCGAATCCTTTTAAGGGAAGAAGCCTCAAATGGTGGAAGCCACAGGACATTTGGAGCAGAAAGGGGACAAACATATGCACCAGGGCAGGATGTGTGACTGTGGCATGTTCTGTGCCACATCTGCCACTAAACCCTCTATCTCTGCAGCAGGGGAGGCAGTTGCACAACTGAGTATGCTGCTTCTTGCATCAGATTTGAACTAAATTAAATCCCTTCATCATTAGGTGCAGATCAGGCAGGAAATGCCAGTATCATTTTCCTACAGCTCTAAAGCTTGTGTGGTTCAGAGGCAGCCTAGCTACTAACAGACCAGAACTGACACTGATGTCTCCTGAGTCAGCAAAAAGCCTCAATCCTGTTTCAACAGAGATCACACATATCCCTATGCCCATCCTCCAGCCCAACAAACTCTTGTTGCCATCCATAGCTGGAGGATGGAGCTAGCCAGATCAGCAAGCTGCATTCTGGCACTGCCAACAAGGAATGAGCTCAGTCTTTCTCCCAGGGTCTTTGTTGCCTGGATGATGGGACAAAGCGATTGAGAAGATCTGGGGATAGAAAGGTTGGAGGTGGAAGTAGGATACTATCACCCTTACACTGTTAACACAAGATCTGTTTGCACAAGCACCCTCTCCCTTGTGAGCGGCTCACAGGCATTCGGCTCCCACTCCGCCTCTCGCACTCACCTCGCACTGGCTGCGCAGCCCTCTCTCCTGCAGGCGGGACCAGATACTCTGAATTCTGCCTGCGTGCTCTGGGTGGTTGCTGTTGTCGCCACAGGAGCATTGGTGTTTGAGCATCACCGAGTCATAAACCAGCCCTGCAAATGCACAAGTAGGTCAGGGCACCACAGTCCCAACACCAGACTGCAAACCCAGGCCTTGATTGCGCTGCCCCTAATTCAGCTCTTTTTCAGGGGCTGGGCTGCTGACTAGGACCCTAAACTCCACTGGTTATTTGGTTTGACTAAAAAAGCTCCCTCAGATGATGGCAGCCTCTGTTGCAAGATGCTTGAGGCAAATTCTGCTTTGGGTATGCAAGAGAGCCCAAATGGTCATTCACCAGCAGTGCTGGACCAGGATGGCTTGGAAAGGGCATGTCAAATCACTTTGCAATAACTGACCTCAGTTAACAGGCTGAGGACCTGGGGCGATATCCTCAGGACCTGCTCTGCTCTTTGTGCGGCAACTTGAGCACTCCCGGGAATACATATTTTTGTCCAGGATTGAGTGGGACTCTACCTAAGCTTCCCTTGGGCATGCCCACCTCCAGCTCTTCTCCCCAGGCCCTGCTGCTGTTCCAGCAGTGACACTGGAGCACAGCATCCCCTTGTGAGGGGACATGCCATACCTGTAGTGAAGTGTGGCTTGGTTGGCTGTTCCTGCACAGGCAGAGAGAGCGTCTTGGAGGCTGGATCCTGGGCAGGAAGGGAGACACTCGCAGTGGCAGGAGATGACTGGGCCCTGGAAAGGGGCCTGTGCCCTGCGTGGACAGTTGGGACCATGGGGGAGTCAGCCAGGGGCTGCCGCTTGAGAAGCTGTTGCTGCATGCGCTGGTAGGGATCCCAGAGATAGGCCTGATGGAGAGAGGTGGCAGTGAGCATGGCATCTCCAAAGAGGCTTGAGCAAGGTGCCACACACTGCTCTGCAGGGAGAGTGGACCGAGCATTACCCAGCATGAAAAAAGGAACCCAGTGCAGTGCACTCTTCCAGGCCAGGAAGAAGCCTTGCTTCCAGGACGGTCTGGATTTGATGTAGTCTCCTCCATGCAAGGTGGCTCCAAGCCAGTGTGCAGGAGCAGGGACATGTCACACAGTGTCTGCTGCTCTCTGCTGGCTCAGTCCTGCACTGCTAGGCAAGCCTGCTGAAGGCGCAGCAGTTGGGGATGATGCTCAGCCTCACTGGCATCCCAAAGTGGCTGCAGTGCCCAATTCCTGTCCTAGCAATCTCTGTCCTTGACTTTACGAAGGGACAGATGTGGTGCCTGTGCCCTTACCCACATACCACACGCTATCTCCTATTTCTAGGAGATAATGGACACGCATGTGTCTCAATGTATGCCTGGACACATCTTTCTTTGTCAACTTCCCTTGGAATTCATTTTTGGAGGATGCCAATTTACCACCATCCCTGACAGTTTAACTGAACTAACCCCTTGCATACACTGATACGCTGGAGAGGTGTTTTATCCTGTCAGAGACACTTCTGCCCCAGAACAGACAAAGATTCCAGCACCCTCTGCAAAGAAAACACATACAAAGCCACACAAATTGGACACGTCAGAAGCAGAGCAGCTTCAAAAGGTTCCCTGTGAATGCAGTCACATGCTACATTCAGACCTCAGCATTACTAGGCAGTAGCTCCTTTTCCTCCCCAGATGCTCATCTGCACATGGGTATCTTCAAAACACTGCCCTGCTTGTCTAGAGGCAAATTTTGGAGTGCCAGGCAAGGCAGGTCTAACAAATAGCATCAGTCAGTAGCCTGGGTAGCTGTGTGCAGAGTCTAAGTGCTGGCCACACTGGTCTCAGGACAAAAGCGTCCTTTAAAGTGTGTGGGGTCTTCTTGGACAAAGACTGACCTGAATCTTCCCAGTGTCAGAACACTGCCAGCTTTGCTGATTTCTTTCTTTTTTTTTTTTCTTTTTTTTTTAAGCCTCAAAAGCAGAACACCAAGGGATGGAGAAAAAGTTGCCAGGGCAACTGTCTCTGGCATGCTGCTGCCCCCATGCCCCTGCTCTGCCTCTGCTGCAGCACTAACATCAACCTCATGGCAAACTGCAAACCCGGTCTGGAGCCAAGGTAGAGGTGGACTCAATGACAGCGTGGCACAAGGCCCACTGTTTGGGCATGCAACCTGAGACAGGCCACAGATCACCACATGCTCAGACACAAGGAAAACAGAGTTTCCCAGGGTGAGGGAAGCTGCAGGGCAAGGGGCAGGGAAGCCCTCTGTCTCTTTGAACAGCAGTAAGTACTATGGAAAACAAATAACTGCAAAAATTGCACCATCCATATCTCAAGAAGCTTGAGCTGAGGACTAATGCCCAAAGCAACTAAACCAGGACTTGACATGAGAACAAGGCTGAGAACTCCACCTCTTCCAGTCCCTCCTAAGCCTATTTCTAAGCTTCAGACTACCCAGAGGGCTCCACACAGCTCCATGCCAATCCAGGAAAGGCATCAGACCCTTTCCTCACGGGCTTCTCATGCCTAGTCGGAAGCAGACTGCTTAAAACTGGCAGCCTGTACACCTGCCTGGGCTCTCTAATCTCTGCCAGCCCTAGGATACCTGCTGTAGAACAAGCTCCTCTTGCGATTGCATCATCTTCTGCGTCCTCTCAGGCTCCTTCACGCTGCCTCCTGGCCGTGTGGGCTCCATGCGTGTCCTTGTCTGGTCACTGCTCTCACCCCCAGCCTCTGGGAGTGTCCCCTCTGCCTCCATGTCCTCCGAGGAGGGAATCTGCCGCAGACGGGGCTTCTCGCTGGACTTAGCCATGCGCTGCAGATAGAGGGACCACAAATGAGCACAGAGAGGTGACAGGGGCCAGGATAGAGGCCAGACCAGGCTGTGGAGGATGTGGAAGATGGCAGGGAATCTCAGGGGCAAGAGCACCATGGATGTGGGAGCCAGTGAAGCTGGACAGTCTTAGACATCTGCTACTACTTGCCCAGCAGGAAGGGTTGCTATCCTGCTCCCTTGCAGTATCCTTCTCTTGGTACCTGCTGCTTCCCCTGGGCTGAACTCCCATGACTTACCTTGCCCAGATGCGTCTGTTGCTTGAGTCTCTCCAGGAACTGGGTGTGATGCTGCTGGTACACCAGTTGCTGCTGGATGGACTTGGGGTTCTGGGGCAAGGGCTCCGAGCGGGTCCTCCCCAGTGGTTTATGGTGGCCTGGGAGTGACAGGCGCTCTGCAGAGATGAGCGAGGGGGCGAAGGAGAAAGGGACCGTTCCCAGACCTGGCACTGAAGGGAAGAGGAAGCAGAGGTGAGGGGTAGCCTTGCATGCTGGGTGGACATGGCACCCCGCACTGCTGTCAGCCCACACCATGGCAAGCAGCACTCCTGGGCATCCTAGTCCAGCAGGGCCAGAGATGGGTTTGCCTTACTCACTGCCTGGCAAGCCAGTGGGAGAAGGATATGTAGGAAGCAGCACAAGTTTCTCTGGGCAGGGGAGAAGCTTTCCCAGCCTGTAGAGACTGGGGAACATGCTGGGAAATAGTTCTGATGTGGTCCAGCATTCGCCAGACTGGGCAAGAAGCAGCAGGCAGGGATGGGAAAAGTGCACCTTCATGGCTCTCTTCCTTCTGACCCCGTGCCTTGGCACCAGGCAGCCCCTGGGGACCTGGGGATAGGCTCTGGCTGTCCTAACCATCTCAGCCCTTGCTCCATTCTCAGTGAGGACAGATTCCTTCATCACAGCTATCACAAGGTAAGGACAGTGATGAAGCCAGAAAGCAACACAAAGAAGCCAGCTTTCGCTCCGCTTTAGTCAGAGTTGATAACGCAAAAGGGTTGGGAAGAATAAGGCAGCTAAAGGTACAGCCAGGAAGTCTCAGTTGCCCTGTTCAGCACAGGGGCATTAGTGAAACCTGCTGACACAAGGGAGCCTGCAAAGATGCATGAAAGACCCCTTGGAGGGAGGTTCCTGGGATGAGGGAAGAGTGAATGACTCCACACCAGTGCAGCTTTCAATGCTCCAGCAGGGTGAGCGGCAGCTTCCTGCAGCTCTCCTTGCTTTGTCAAGACTGGTGCATGCTGAGCTCCAGCTTATCATGTGGCAAGGATGTGCTTGCTAGCTAGTTGGATCCAAGGTCAACATCTTCCACCCCTTGACCACAGCTCAAGAAGGGTAACAGAGAATCAGATCTCCGGCCTGTGCTGAGAGGTAAGGGAACACTACACTGCCACTGCTGTTCCTAGGCATTGGAACCGGCCCAACTCTGTCCACGCTCCTGAACAATTCCCAGATGCGATTTCAGATTTAGAACAGACTGGGGGCTATTCCCAGCAGATAATCTGGATCCACTACGTCGCTTTGCAGGCTGCAAGATTTTATACATACAACCACATGCCAGCCAGCCTCAGCACCAAGCACTGCTCCTGGACATGTCTCCTCTATTAGGACAGCAGCAGACTGGGTCATGCTCTTGGGCCTTTCTGGTGCAATGGACTGGATGCCCCCAGAAACCTCCTGGCTCCTGCCTGTGCCAAGTGAAGCTCCATGCTGAGCCCTGCTGGCACTGACAAAGCCTCAGCGCCAGGCACGTTAAAAGCTTGACACTTACCCGCCACAAGAGGAGCATGGGTGACAGAGGGCTCGAGGATAATGACAGGCTGGAGTCGAGGGGATAAAGGGTTCCCGGCCTCATGCTGCTCTAACCCAGTTGGTATGAACATGGGCGAATGCGTGCCTGCGAGGACTGGCCCGTTCAGCACAGGTACCCGGTGCGCCAGGCCAGAGAGGGGGCGGCGATCTGCCTCTCCCTGCAGAGAGAAGGAGCGCCGGCTTAGTGACACACCAGGACAGCAGAGCCTGGGACAAGCACGGAGAGTGGACGGCATATTCTAAGCATGCCCACGGGCAGGATCTCTGAATACTCAGAGCCAGCAAACACCTGGCACTAGCCAAGGAACCCCAGGCCCAAGAGAGAGACGGGGCTTCCCCTGCCCTGTGGGAACCCGCTGTGCAGTTCTAGGGGTACCTACACCTTGGCTACCTACCCTGCTGCTAGTGGTAGCCGGCAGTCCCAGCGTGATGGCTGGAAGGGAGGCTGCACTCTGCAGGGCAAACTGGGCCAGTGAGCTCTCCTGCATCATCAGGCGCTGGGCCAGGGGTGTCTGCACCAAACACATTTCATTAGTCTCTGCTCTGGAAATGGCAGCCTGGGCACGGGACAAGGCAGCTCAGGCACACGGCAGGCAGCAGAAGAGGGTGGCCGAGTCCAAGCTGCCTGAGGGAACATCTGGTGCCAGGGCAAGAGGCATTAGGGATCCATGGGGACAGCACACACTCCAGGAGACAACAAAAGCAGGGCAGTGCACAGGGAAACAGTGATGGGTTGGCCAAAGGATCCCTCCAGCCAGGGAGAGCAGGGTTCAGACAGATGGGGATAGTCCTGTGCAGCAGAGTTCATGGATGGGATTCCCAAGGGAACGCTAGCTTACTCTGAGCCTAGGATGAGGGTCTAGTGGGAAATCAGGACTCCAAACCCTGGAGTTCCTGACCCTGCAAGATCTATGGCTCCAAGGCCCTAGGACCTCACCTCATGGGCCACGCTGGACACAGCGGGGAGGGCTCCGTGGTCTGCAGGGAGACTGTCGTTGGGTGAGCTGCAGCCGGAAACAGGGGTGCTGCTACTGCTCGGGGAGGAGTCTGCACAGGAAAGAAATAGCGGAGATAAGCATAGGCACCCAGAAAAAGGCAGCAGAGCCCCTGCCCCAACCCCTTATAGTCATATGGCATGGCTGAGACAGAGTCTCTCTGCCAACTTGGAATACACCACACCACAGCGATGAAGCTCAGCCAGCTTGGGACTCAGTTGCTTGGGACCTTGGACCTGACCAGCCTTTTATGTCCATCACAGGCCCCCTAAAAAGCTTGGTATGGCTGCAGCAACATTCTTTCCTGGTTCAGCTGTCCCTGCATCATCACAGCATGAAGCTCCTCCATGGGCAGTGCCCCATGGAGGGCATCGATAACACACTGAGCCTCCAAGACACGACTTTCCTTCTTCAATCCCCCAAACAGACATCTTGCAAGATCCTGGGCAGATCATGGCTGCTCTGGCTTGGCCTCAGTCTCTACAAACTGCCAAATTAGAGCAGTCCAGGCAAAGGCCTCACCGATCGCCTCAGGTGGCCTTCTCTTCAGTGAAGGAGGTGCACTCTCCTTCCGAGTCAGGGGGTTCTTGCGTCGGTCAAGGCATTTCCTCGGCTTGCAACGCACCTTCAGGTTGGGCTCAGATGCTGAAAGCACAGAAGGCAGTTAATCCTAGCCCCAGCAGGGATGGGAGTGCAGCTGACTTGGTTTTGTGGGGCCCAGCCCACCCTATCTCTTTGCTCCAGCAGAACCCTGTGATCCCTGTGTGCAGGCTGAGAAGGCACCAGAGTGGGAGGGAGGTGGTATTAGCCTTTAGGCCTTACCTGTCTTCCGCAGTGGAAAATGCTCTGGGGGGTCAAAAGAAGTGCTGGGGACTGGGGGCAAGAAGGTGCTGAGCACAGGAGGGGAAGGGCCCTCAGGATCCAAAGGCTCCAGAGTCCTGTGTGGAGAAGACAACTAGTTAGAGACCTTTTACTGCTAGGACCAATAGCTGGCACTGTCTGGACTTAGCCAACCCTCAGCTCTAGACTTTGCCAACACAGCTCTGTCTCCACAAGGCTGTGGAAACGCAATGCTCAGCACCTGCTTCCCACGTTTCTCACTGGGACTTACACAGGGCTGAGCTCCCAGGATGCAGCCTCCAGATAGCCAAATCCCAACCACGCTATGCTCACCATTATAGGGGTGACAGATGGGCCACTGCTTTTCCTGGGTGTGTGCTAGACACTCTGCCAGCAGCCAGGAAGGCTTCTCTCTTCACTACTGCAAGCTCCTACACAGCGGATTGGGCTGCCGAGGGCTGGGAACACGGCTTCCCTGTTGGTATCTCCAGGGAATGCAAAGCCCTTGCTTGTCCACAAAGAACTAGCAAGTCTCCCCTTGCAGTCTTGTGCTGGGAGGATCCTTCTTGAGCCCAGCTTGGAGCAAGCTGGCCTCTCTCTCACTGAGTAGCAAGATGGTGGGACTGATTTGCAGTATCTCCTTGCCCACAGAGGGTAAGAGTTTTCCTGTGTCCCTAGAGGGACCCGTCTGGGTTCTACCTTATCATGGGACAAAAGACAAGAAGCCTGATAGTACTTTTTGAATCTGGAGCGAGACTAGTCAACGAAGTCCAATAACGCCAGGGAAGACAACACAGGAGCTACATTCACCTGCTGTAAACATTAATACTGAATGAAGTTGCCTCACCCAAGCAGACTTCAACTATCTTAAACAGCCATCAAGAAATGTTTTACTGTAAGGGCCCTGAGTGCATGTCCTGCTCTCAGAAGGCTGGGCAACCCAGAGGGCACCCTTGTTTTACCTGCATGGCATGCCTGAAGGGTTGGGGTTGCTGGTCCTCTCCAAAGCTGCCTGCTGCTTCTTCAGGATGACCTCAGCCAGTTTTTGCTTCACCACTGTGCTGGCCACAGCACCTGCAGGAAAATCAGCAGTGATCTCACTGGGCTGGAAGTAGACATCGGCCACCCCAAAGGGTCCTTGGAGACATGTGCTCCATGGCTCCCCATGGCTGGACGAGGGATGTTGAAATGGCTAGAGAGTCCCACCACAGCAGCATGGGCGAAAGGCACCTGCATTGCAACTCTGTGAGAAATAGGATAGATCTTTCCAGCATGGTTGTACCCAGCTATGCTCCAGAAGAGCAGCCAGCATTGACAAACTTTTATGTTTCCATGTCCCAAATCTTATCAGTTCCTCTGCGAGGACTGCACACCCTCTTCCCTCTTGTTGTGAATTCAAGGCAGGTCCCATTGCACCCGGATGCTACACTTGTACCCCTCACACCGCTGGGAGCTCTCATGACAGATGCTGCACACATTTGAACACACAGATACTGAGAAACCCCTGCTGAGACAGTTGGTGCAGTTTTCAAGTCAAGGTGAATGCAGGAAGAGGAGGGCCATCTTTTTGTGTTGAGTGTTAGGAGCACAACGGGTGAGAGGCAGAGCATCGGCAGAGGAAAGTCTCAGCTGTGGACCTCTGCCTGCTTCATCCCAGCCAGAGATAGCAGGTACAAGCTGATGTCCACAGAACAGAGAGGGCATAAAGCGCCATGTGGCTTGCACAGCAATGACAAAACTTCACATGGGGGTACAGGATCCTTCTGAAGGCTCTCTAGAGACACCATGGCCTTTCACTCTTTGAGCCTGTGCTACATGTTGATTAATTTCCAGAGATGGTCCCAGCTGATGACATACAGCTCTGCCTATCCTGTGCCTCAGCTCTCTGCACGGTAATGCTCTCTGCCCAGATGGGATAGATTGGATAAGAGGCAGTCAGAAGAAGAAAGCGCCTCCAAATAGTTCAGTGAATAGCTTTCAGGCTCCTGATGGAGCTGAACTCTTCCAGAACAGCATTTGCACATGACGCCTCCCACCACAATCCACTGGCAAACAGACAACAACAGCGACCCACGTTCAACACCTGGCTCGATCATGACAGTGCAAAACTCCCACGTACAGCTCCAACTGCTGCAGGGTGCTGCAACTGCCAGCCCTCGGCTGCTTTGAGCCTCCCATGCAGTCCTCCATCTTGGACTAAGGCCCATTCCCAAGCTCCCCCTCAAGACATATCATATCGCAAGCTGTCTGCTCCAGCAAGAGTGGAAAGCTCTGTAGTTACAGTAGAGATTCCCCACATTTTTCCTTCTGTGGCAGAATTCACTACTGGTCACTGCAGTTAGTTTGTAAGATGAACTCCTACTTTGCATAGGGAGGCCATGTGTGGGCAATCATGCTCAGCTTTGCTAGGCTGACCAGATTTAAAGGGACTGCACTTGCTCAAGGGTGCCATGGAAGGGGCAGGCACTGAGTTTTCAGCACTGCAACTAGCCATATCAACTCTGAAAAGTTTGGAAAAGCAGCCTGTCCTCTGCAGGCACATGGGAACTAAGGAATGGGCAAAATAACAGCATCTGCACGGTACAGCTGGCACCCTCACTGCTGAGTGGGAGCATATCCAGATCAGGCATTGGCTTTGTCTAAAAGCACCACAAGACCTGGGGTCGGAGTGGGGCCACGCTGGGGCTATCTGAATTAATGCTGCAGTGAAAACAGAGCCCAGACTCAAAGGGCAGGTGGGCAGTAGGCTCACGGACACTGGAAACAGTGCAGTGCCTCTGCTGCAAGCTGCATCTACATCCTTGGGCCCTGCTGAAGGTCACTACACACCTGAAAGCCCCGAGTAGCTCCTGAGAGCTCCCTCTGCAAGGACAGGCACTAGATGGCGCAGGAAGATTGCAGCTGGATGCATCTCGCAGCCAGACGGGGTGTGCGGCCTCCTTCCCAGTACAGACCTGCCTGCCCAGTATAGGAGGACCCATGAACCTTTCCCTCTTGGCATGGGTGCACCAGCCTGGAGCTTGCAAGGGCAAGAGAGAAGTTCATGTCCAGCCCAGTGTACAGGGCAGTGCTGAGCACCATAAGCTCAGTGCTTGTGAATCGGCTAAAGGGCATGATCCAGCACTAGCACAAAGATCTAATGCAACTACCTGGCTGGTACCACCAAGAAGGACATGCAGGACAAACACTGGCCAGACCAGGGAGTCCCCAAAAGTCACACGCCAGCCACCGGCTGCAACTTGCTGGCATTGCTGTTTGCTGCACACAGAAGGAACTGGACTTCCCCATTCATGCTAAGCTGTTCTCCTGGGCCAAGACAAGCACAACCTGAAGCTCAGTTGCACACGCAGGATGGAGAGATGCTCAGTGGTGCTGGCATCACCACACTTGTAGATCAAGAGAAGGCACAGCATGGTCTGGGTAAGAGCAGAATTGCTTGCTGAAAGTGCAGAACCCCTTCTAAAAGCCACTCTGATCTCACTCCCTTTGTGAGCACCGTGCCCTGATTTCAGGGATACAGCCCCTTGGGCAGAGATGCCAAGCCTGGTGCCACATGCTGTCAGACAGAATGGCATGCACAGAAGCTCTTACTTCGTTTGCTCTTGTCCTTATTCAGGATCTGCCGCAGTTCCTGCTCCTGCTGCCCAGGCTCTGCTTCACGATGCGGGGACTCCATGGTCACCTGTGGGAGGAAAAGAGTAATATCAGAACCTAGGTAACCCCACGCAACACAAGGCCCCTCTTGCCCTTTAGGACCTGATGGAGCATATCTGAAACAGTCCGTTATGTCATTTTTGGAAACCTGATGGGCAGCCCTGGTTGACAAGAATGTGTTAAGTTGTTTCATCATAGCAAACCGGACACATCTTTGCCTCCAGAGACACTCTCCCCAGAGACATTTTAAAACTAAACTCAGTCTATTTCAACTTACTGCCTTTCATGCTATTTTGACATATCTGTAACAAGGGCATGTCGTAATATAATGAAAAAAAAAGATCATGGCTGACTAATAAAGAGGAAAAAAAGAAAAGATAAACATACTATTCTTAAAAGTCTGGAACTCAGCGTTTTTCAGAGCTGACATTTTCAGAAGCAATCCCATCTCACAGAAAGGTCAGAAAGCGTTCACATCTGCACAAATGTTTCTAACCACCCAATGTTCATGGCAGCACCAGAAGGGCTTCTCAAACTCTCCTTGTGTGGACCAAGCTGACGCCCAGCTTCTCACAGTAAAGCCACACAAGGATACGCTGGCTGTGCTGGTCTGGAGTCAGCGGTGTTGCTGCTCTGGGGCAGACACTTGCACTTCTCGGACACAGCCAGCATGCAGAGGAGATACAAGGGGCTCACAAGAATGCAGTTTTTGCAACTGCTACATGGTTTGGGAACGGGACAACACAGGCAGGCAGAGTGCTGGAGCATACAGGATGTGAGAGAAGCTGATGAGGCTGGCCTTGGTTAGCCTTGAGCCAAAGGGGGCATAATCTCATTTTCCACTGCTGAAAGAGGGTTACAGAGAAGACAGAGTTAGGCTCTTCTGAGGAGCGCAGTGAAAGGGCAACTTTAAAACTTGCACAGGAGAAATTCCAGTTGGACATAAGGAATAAATTCCTTTCCATGAGCATAGTGCAGCACTGCAATAGGGACCAGGCAGTGGGGAGATCTCTATGTTTGGAGATGTTCAAAACTTGCCTGGATGCAGGCCTCAGTAACCTGGTCTATCTTTGAAGTTGGCAATGCTCTGAGCAGAGGGTGGAGTGGAGGCCTCCAGAACTATCATCCAATCTAAATCTTACTGTGATTTTGTGATGTTTGGCAGGAGATGCTGTTACAGGGGGGTGCTATTCTGAGCGACACTAGAAAATTGTGGTGAAGGCTTCCCAGAAACCAAATTAGCCTGTAAAGTGAGTAACTCATGTCTTTAGGGCAGAGAAACAGCGGAGGCCAAGATGAGTGGTAGCTCAGAGACACCAGGCATCCTGTACAGTCACTCTGGCTCCTAATACAGCATGCAGTGTGTGGCTGAAAACACTTCTCTGCTTCACACAACCCAGGAGGCCCCTGCCCTCCTGCTGGCCTTGGCAGGACAGAAGCTAGGGTTGAAAGTAACCCTACGAAACCCAAGAAAATGCCACCACCTGGCTACCTAACTGGGCTCCTCATTGCAGAGAGGTCTCTGGGATGGCTAAGAAGGACTACAGACTCTCCAGGTCAGAGGAAAGAAATCATCCAGGAAGGTTATTCTACAGGGCTGGGATTTCTGGATTCTCTTTCTTTATCAGCTGATGCCATCACTGACAGAGATGGGAGCTTGGACAAGGCCAACCAATACATGGAGATTGGCAGTGCTGGCAGACCCTCATGGCACCTCAAGCTACAGGCTTTGTGGGGAAAAGTAATTCTTAGAAGTGCCCAAAGAGTCAGGGTCTGCAGACTGAATGCAGGAAGGGAAGCCAGCAGGCAGCCTCCTCCTTGACAACGGCCAAGTGCTCCCACGCCAGAGCTAAGATGCCAAAAGGCCAGCTGTGCCCACAACTCATGGGTATCTTCACTTCCCCTGAGCTCCCCATGTGAGTGGCATGGAATAGAGCAGAGGGCTTCTGCCACACTGGGAGGTGAGGGACAGGACCTTGGAGGTGGCCACAGCATTCTGCCATGGAGATGCCCAACACAGCAGATGCTCCTGCCCTGGCACACAGTAAGACGCTGCCTGCAAGTACAAATGCAAGATTCGCTTCTGGCACAGGGCCGCAACCTGAGCTAGGCTGGCAAGTTTTGCTGCCTTGTCCTGGTTGGACAAGCAAACCGAAACCAGCTCTAAGCGGATCCTTGCTCACCCCTATGAGCATCACCCAGCCTGGAAGCGAGTGATGCTCACCACTGCATCCAAGCGGTTGCAGGGTGTCCGTACCCTCACGTGCTGATGAGCGAGTTGCTCCACTTGTTGCTGGTGCAGGCTAGCCAGGAAGAGCTGGTGCTGCAGCTGCTGAGTGTGCTTCAAAGCCAGGAAGGTGGTGTCAGAGCCGGGCTTGACGACGCGCTGTCCGATGCGCAGGTCCATGGGGGCGGTCTGAGGCACCTGCGGAGAGGTGCACGGGTTCACAGCAGCTGTCAAGATACAAGGCAGGAAGAGCTCAGCAGCTGCCCGGCTCAGATCCCTCCTTCCAGATAAGTCTCGACACATAAAGTGACCTTGTGAGCTGAGCAGACACCTCTCTGCTCCCTGGGGCCTGGCCTATATCCCCTGAGAAAAAAAGAGCAGCATCAGGATGGACCCCAGGCATATTCACCAGGGCACAGGTGGGCACTGCAGAGAACATGCCCTGCCACTGAGGAAAGCTTGGCCCCCATCAGCCTGGTACAGATTCGGCAAATTATACCTGGCAGAATCTCCAGGGTGCTGCAGGCGTCGTTCCCCAACACCAAGAGTGAGAATCGCTTTGCTAACTTCAGACACTCACATCTGGCCTGGATGTGTTGCCTCCCTGCCCGGTGAGCCCCCTTATCCTCGTGGGGATACCTAAAATAGCCCCAGTAACTTAAGACTGTTGGAGTACCCACTGCAGCAGGGGGATTTTCACTGACTAGCTCCTAGAGCGCTGCTTAATTTATCCTGCACGCACCACAGACCAGTGCAAAGCAGAGCTGGTCCCCTATATCTGCACCTGCACCGTGGCCCTTGGCCGGTACGGTACACCACCACCGCAACCCTGCTAAAAAAAGGCTGCAACTTGCATTATTACAGGGAAAGGCACACAATAAACCTGCGGAACAGCTACACTGCCATCTGGATACCCTAAACTCCGGTGCTCCATTTGCATCCATGTACTCCTGTTTTGTACTGTAGCTGGCCTGCAAGAATGCGTCCCAAGGGAGCTGAGAAACAAGCTGCCTTAGTCCTCATCATAAACTGGCAACTACAGATCAGACAGAGAAAACCTCAACAGGAGACCAGCATCAAGCTTGTCTTCCAGCGCCTCTGATAAGTGCAGCCTACAAGCAGCAATATCAGCCAAGTTGTCCAGTCTTTCCTGAGAATCAACCTTGCACGGATGAGGACATCTGCAAAAGCCAGGCTGGAATGGGATATGCAACTCTACAGCACAGGGTAGGGATGGTGAGGGCAAGTGGGACGTGGTTTGCTCCATATGACACACTGACAAGGCAGCAAGCTGACCAAGCAAAGGGAGGAAGGACATCTGTGCCCACGATGGTGCAAACCAACAACTGAAAGTTGCACAGACATCCTGGACTATCCCGCAACGTCCCCAACCCAACACAAGCGGCTGCAAGGCATCCGTGCGCACTGCAGCTTTGCACTTTGCCACAGGCATCGCAGCGCAGGGAGCTGAAAAGGGCTGGGTGACCAGGAAATTTAGCATTAAAAGACACCACAAAGGAGATGCTCTTGCAGAACGCAGGGCCAAGGACACTACATGCCTGAATGTGTACTGTTTTGCAAAAGCAGTTCAAATAACAAAACCGAATGCAAATGTTATTTTATAGGAAGAGAACAAGGCCACACCCTGTGCTGTTCAAACCTTAGCCTTACCAGCATCAGGGAGTTCATGCTGATTATTGCAATATTACAAGAGAAATCACTGCAGGACCCTGACCGGTGATGTGGCATTTAACAGCCTCCCTCCACACACATACACCTCCTGCCGAAACTCTTGGGGAAAAGGGTTCAAGGCAACTCACCTACCTAAGAATGACTAAAAGCTTTGCAAAAGCAACCTATGCTAAGTGAAACACTGCAGCGGTGAGGCCAAGCAAGCCTGGCACAACTCGCTCCCCCGCTGCAGAGGACAGGGTGATGCCCTGCAGCCCTGCAGGCAATCTGCCACCCTGGTGCACTGCAGCTTTCCCCTTCCTCCATGGGGGAACCTCCCTTAGGTCAACAAGGGCAAACGTTCCTCTAAAGGGACCAGCTAAATTCTCCAGGAAAGAAACCCCATCACAGGGTTCACTCTGTTCTTTCGTCAACTCTTTATCTCACTGGTAACTGCCTGGGATTTCATTTGTCTCTCGGCTAATTGGCTCTAATTGTTACGGGCCACCTGCCGCACCGTAACCAGTGTGATAGTGAGGTTGAGGAAGATAACACCAGAGCTGGGAAGTTCCTCTACCCCATCATCAGTGATGCCTTGGGGTTGGTGGTAGCACGATGCCATCAGAAGGGCATGATGAGACCCACGGCACCCTTCTGGAGGCTGGGTGCAGTGTAAGCGGATGAGTAGGTTTCAGCTGCACTTTTATGAGCTTGGGCTCTCTGCAAACAAGAATACAAGATGTGACACACGGGAGGATTATAGGATGGATGCACCTGTCTGTTAAGCGAGCAACAGTGGGAAGAATACAGCCTTTGTTGGGAGCAGAGTTATGTTTAGTGAGGAGATCCCCAGTCTTCTCTTGTGGCCCTCTGTTTCACCAACTACGGGCCCTTTGACTCCTGCAAGAGGCCAGGTATGTGCCTGGGCATGGCCAGCATCCTTCGCCAAGTTGCTGGATTCATCTCAGGATGCTCCATTGCTCCTTGAGAAGATGCCGTGCTGTGCACTCATAGACTCCCACCTCCTAGGAGCACCACACCAGTACGTGCCAGCATAGGCTCATTGGGAGGTAGCTACCTGCCTGCTGCTCCAGAAGTCTCCCAGCACTGGAAATCCCCAGTGGGCTTTGAGTTCTTGCCAAATATCAGGGATTTTGAAAGATGCCTGCGATAAGCAGATAGTGTTGCAGGTTGCTATCTCCTGCTTCCCAGCTTGTGTGTGTTCCCATCTCCTGGTGAGGATGATGATGCCGGAGGGCACTGGTGCTGGCCAAGCCCCCTCGGGGATGCTCTGCGGGAGGAAGGCTGAAGCAAGGCGGCAGTGATGCGTGTGTAGCGTGAACTGAACATGCGAAGCTGCTGGCAGCCGGACAAGGACAAATTGTAACAAGTAAAAACTCAGGATGGGAAATGGTGACTTCTGACAGCTCCCAACTGAGCCAAACCTCTGCTCTGTCACATGATGCTCTCCATCTACAGGAACTTTCTGAAGCTCAGCTATTCCTTGGTCCCTGCCAGTCAAGTATCACTGTCTTGTGGTACACCATGAAGGGACAGGAGCTGTGAAATGTAGAGGACTGAGAGTGTCAGGCTCAGCTTTAAGGCCTTTCCAACACCTCCTGTTAGGGATGTTGAAACATCAAGGAAGTGGGAAGAGCTGTTTATAAGTAGGACCGTTCGTTATTCAGAGGGGAAAGTGGAAGAACAAAAAGGAAGGGACTCAGCATCCATCGTCAGTCCTCAAAGCCAGCAGGATGCCAAGACCAGCGGTCACAGCCTTCCTCTCCGGTTCTGATACTAAAAATACCCAGCAGAGAGGTCCCTGCACAGCTTTGTGTCAGCCAAAGCCCAGCAGCAGTAGTCACATTCTCACCTTTCCAACAGAAGTAACCTGCTTCGGCACGGCCCGACGCTGCCCTTACGGCATCTCTGCGGGGCACAGAAGGGGGCAAGAAAGTCTTAAGGGCAACCAAACGCCTCCATCAGTGCCCACAAAGCACGGGGTGTTGCAGACACCTTGAGAGGCAGAGGGCGAGAGAAGGACGGCGGCACAGAGCTGAGGGGGAAGGGACACGCACGAGACCTGCGAATCTCTCCACCACGTTTGCTGGAGTCCTTTCTGAAAACAAACCCCGAACCAGCGGAAGAGAAGAAGTGGGAGGGAAATGTGTGCGCTAGGGAAGAGGGAGGACGGGCAGGCGAGCGGCCAGCTGCGAGCATCCAGAAAAACAACTCCTTGCCGCTCGCACAGAGCCAGGAAAAAGGCTGTCGAGCATCTCTGTAGCCAAGAGGCACCAGTTACAGGGAGAGCTGCCGTCAAGAGAGATTGCACGGACCCTCCTGCGTGCCTGCAGCCCTTCCAGATCTTCAGGGGCTGCAAAGCTTTGTGCACAGAGCAGGCTTTCACTAGCCTCTTTCGCAGTTGAGGAAGCTTCAGGGAAACGTGGTCACCCTTCAGGAGAAAGGGAGGATCGGGGGAAGCAGGGGGAGCAGAATGAATAAAGGTTCCTTGGGTGCAAACTAGCCTAAATTGCCCTGGTTTGGCAAGTAGGGTTTCAGACCAGTGCAAACCTGGACTTCACAACCTCTCGCCCGGGCAGCATGGATGAAAGCTCTTCCAAACTCAGAGGGCAGTTTCCAGAACAGAGAAACATTAAATTTTTATGTGACAAATGTCAGGGTGGCAGTGGCGAGGAGGACCAGCTTTCCCCATCCCCTTAGCACATCCAGCAGCTTCCAGCTGGGGGGGGGGGGGGTGGGGAATGCAGTGCAACCAGCTCCTCAAGGACTCCTGCGGCTAAAGCAGGTTTGCAGGGCTCTGCCAGGGAGCCTCATCACAGAGGGGTGGTGAAAACTGAGCCTAGGGCAGAGGCTGCCTGGGCTGGCACCAAGGCAAAGCTGCAGAGATGCCTGTGGTGCAACGTGGGGTGGAGGTGCATGGCAGAGCGAGCAGAAAGACACCGGGCCTGGCAGGAATGCTTTCCAGCCTCCCATCTGAAAGCGGTTAAGAGAGGAGGAACGGTCTCACTGTCCAGGAGAGGGACGCGGACCAGTCGGAGGCAGCAGAGCTGGGAACACATCCCAGGCCCCTGGCGGGAGCCTCCGCCGCTGTCGCAGCGCTGGGACCCCCTCCGGCACGTGGCATTGCCTCTGTCTGGCTCCACCTGTGTCCAGCGGCTCTCCCGGGATGCCACGCATCCCTCCCGTTCCAGCCCAGGCTCCAGCAGCTCTGGCTCGCCTTGCAAAGCTCTTCCTGCCTTGGGAGCTGGTTGCTTCAGCCATGACCTCCTGCTGCAGCTTGAATTCATTTGGGGTTTCATGCCGGGACCTCCGCCAAGAGTTACAGTAAACAACTCCCCTCCCCATCAGCCTCCGATGCTCACACATGATTCAGGGGGCAGTCAGCCAGGCAAGCGCAGGCAGCTCCTCCTCTTCCCCTCGCCCGAGAAAGGGCCTGCTGCCAGAAAGCACAGCCCCAGGACGGCCCCTGGGGTGGGGTGGGGGTCTGCACCCTCTCCCCAAATCGGACGAGGTCACATTCCAACCCCTGCAAGCCGCTATCGCCGGGGCTCCAGCACCACATCACGGCACGACCAATAAATAAGACCCGCAGACAGGCCAAGAGCAGCATGCGAGCGTTGGCCTCGGTGCAACCTCAGCAGGTTGAGCCCGCCGCCCTCCTCTCCTCACCCGCTTGGACGAGAACGGGTCCGATCTGCGTCGGGGGTCGGGAGAATCGAGCTGCGAGCATCCACCCAGGGAAGAGGCGTAAAAGGTTTCTGGGACAGGATCCTATCCCTGCTGGATGTCCGGCTGCCAACATTTTTGCAAATTATTTTTAGTTCACAAGAACATTCACATGGGAAGGACGGCACTGGTGGCAAACGGGTCTTCACACGACCGCTCAGGCTGGAAATATTTCGGCAGCCAACATGTCATCAGGGAGAAGCAAGACCATTGTGGGACTGGGGAAGCTGTTGCAATGCATATGGCAGGGCTCAAAGAGGGGCTTGCAGGTGACCCTGCACCGAAATTCAGCCCCTGAAATGCAGTGACATTCAGCCTCTTTGCAAAGACTTCATGATACTTTCTTACCTTGTCCCCTCTAATTAAATCATTAATCACAGAGCTCAGCCTGAATGACCTTGGCGGTACCTGGGGGGTGAAGTAGGGTGGCATCAGCCTCTCTCTCCCAGGAGGGCTGGGGGGGGGGGGGTGAAGGTGGCTAGGAGGACAATTTGTTACTTTACCCTTGTTTCCACTCCGTGGTCCAGGGGTAAGGCAGAAGTATTTGGGATGTCAGGATACAGTGCTACCGTAAGGCCCACAACGGGTGACTTTCTGGGTCACCCTGTACCTCCCTTCCTTGCACAGCCAGGTCACCATGGGGAAAACACGCCACCGAGCCAGCGCGCCTGCAGAAGTCGAGGCAAATCGCAACGCTCTGCACCTCCGTTCCCGCAGGAAGGCGGTTTCCCAAGACTGCCAAGCCAATTGCACAAGCCCATCTGCACCTGGCTAGGTAGCAGCTGCTGCGGCTTCACCCTTCGTCAGCGGGAAGGGGAGATTGCAACACAGCAAGCCCGGCACGCCGGGGGAGAGCTTTGGTGCGGAGTCTCTCCCTGGCGTGCCCTGGGAAAGCCTTTGGCGGTTCGAACGTGAATGCACGCTCTGTGCTCGGCAACGCAGAACGGGTTACAAACATTTTCCAGATTGCTCACGCTCTCGGGAGGCCTGGCCTATTCCTCAGCGTGGCACAGCACAGAGAAAACAGCAGAAACACTGTGCAAGGTGGGGAGAGGCGCAGAGCAAGTGTGCTTGAAAGAAGTGTCAGGACCAGCTGCTTTGGCTGCAGAGAGAGCCCAAACCATGCAGGTAGGAGAAAGGACCTTTCCGAGGTCCACCTGCTGGGGCAGGTGTTTGCCCTGTCCAGCTCTGGGCAACCAGGACAAGGTAAAACCTTGCAATGCTGAGTGTAGAAGTTGGACAGAGAAAGTCAAGAGATGTATCCCAAAATTTCAGGGTTTTGCAGCACCGGAATGCAAGAGCTACCCGTGACTGCTGCAACGGGACACTGGGAAACACGAGCACCGAAGAGGCACCAACCGCTCCAAGTGATGAAGCCGCAGAGGTTGCAGCTGTCCAGCCCGTGGAGCAAGTACTTGACTCTCCGACGGAAATGGCCGGGCTCCTTCCTTCACAAAGCGAACGCACAGCACTTGCTTTTAAAGCTTCTCTTACATAAATGGTCACGTGCCGCGCAGAAACGTTCAAGTGCTGCTTGGACTCCTGCTAAGTTTTTGGCCGGAGCGAGGTCTGGTGGCAGTGAGTTTCCCAGGATGAGTGTATTAATACGTCGCTTGTGTAGGTCACGCTTTGAAGGGGAAAACACTAAGCACGCTGCTGCCCTAAGAAAGATGGCCTTTCCCCCCCCCCCAAAAAAAAAAAAAAAACACTGCAGAAATCTTTGCTTTGGCATTTCCTGATTCTTTTTTTTTTTTTTTTAAAGAGGCAAGATCAGTTGTCAACAAAGAGCTGCAGTTATATAAGAGGGAAATAAAGCAGGAAGCAAACAAAATAGTAGAACCAGCAGGTTATTAAGGACCAAAAAGGCCGCATGAGAGCTACAGTTTTCTGTGCATCCCATGATCTTCCCTCCTGCCTGCCATGAAGGCAGGCTGAAGGGTTTTGCAGCGCTGCGCGACTCTGACGTGTGCCAACCATCTCAACGCCGCCTCCAAGGCGATCGCACGCAGCGAAGAGTTATGCCCGAGTCCGAGCAGCAGTTAAATGCAGTTTTTGAAAACTGTTTCCCATCTTATGTTGATTAGCGGCAAAAGGTTCAGAGTTCAGCTGGGTTGAAGAATGCATGTGATTAAAAACATTCCTCTCTAATAAAAGGAAAAGGTCTTCTTCAGAGCCACGCACCAGCAACAAAATTTAGCTGGAGGGAGATTGTGCAAATTAAAAACACTTAAATAAGAAACCACACGAAAAAGACTTATGTTGAAGTAACATTAAGATCACAAAGCCAGGACTCAAGAAATAGGAAATCCCAGAGTCAGGGTACCTTATATAACCTCGTTTTGGCCCTTTGGGCACATGCACTAAGACACTGTCTTTAATTCTGGGACCAAGCGCTCTGCTCCCTTCGAATCAAAGTGAAACGCCAAAAGTCGCTCTGTTATCTCTGACCAGCTGCTACAGGAGTGGGGACACACAGGCGCCGTCACAGATCTTCCGCAGATCTGCGGCCGGCAGCAAAGAAACGTCCAGCCCGCGGGAACCCCCCGAGTTCACGCTGCACGGCCGGCAGAAGGGCGCGCGCCGGCAGTCGCGCGTCCCTCTGCTCCACCTACCTCGACTCGCTAGCACGTCCCCAGAAGGCTTCCTTGCAAGACCCCTCGCGCTCGGAGCATTGCAGGCATTTTTCTCCTTCCGCTCCTCGCAACCCGCCTGTCGGGGGGAGCGCAGGGGAGCCTCCGCCTTCCCAATCCCAGGAGCAGGGGAGAAAAGCAATTATAGGGAAAGCCCTGCACGACCGCACGGCGGTCCCCAAACGGAAAGGCCGTACGCGGCATCCCGCGAGAGCCGTAAGAGAACAGACAACGTTCAGGGAAGATGTAATGTTTGGAGCGCTCGGTTGCCAAACGCTGATAACTCTTTATTGAGCATGTTAACTAGGAGTTTCAAGGGCTCCATGAATTGGCCAGATGTGGGTGGATCTCACTCCTCCCTACCAGACATCAAATTCCTGCTACAAAATGAGAAGAGAGTGATGCATCTTTACGAAATGCCCCAAGGAGGTTTTTCTGCAAGGCTAAAACCACATTTTTTAGTTTAATTCTTGCAAAAAGCCTATTTTTCTTTTTTTTTAGAAAGCTATCAAAAAAAAAAAAAAAAAAAAAAGAAAGAAATTGAGGCACCCAATGATTAAAGTTTGGCAAAGTCACATGTGTTATTATAAAACCCTTTCTTCAAAGTGATGAAGCAGGACTATAGCCAGTATACCTGAAACCACCCAGAATACATTTATTCTCTTATGAATGAAGTATTCAATTTAGATTTTTCAAGCACATAGATCAGAAGAAACTCTGCAAATAAGCTTCGCACCAGGCCCAGGGAAAAGAGCAGATCAAGGCAAGCCTGGAGAGATACTTCCTCCAATTACCCTTGCTGGTTATTTGTGGCTCATGACCTTTGAGTCAGACATTTAATAGCCTTCCTTGGAATTTTCTCTCCACAAATGTGCGCAGTTAAGATTTTGAAACATATAACTCTGGGACCCAGAATCTCTTGGTGTGGTGAAGGCAGCTAGCGCTGCAGGGATGGCCAAAAAAAAGCTTTGCATCAGGCTCTGCCACTTTAGTAATGCTCCCAAAGAGGTTCTGACACACCACTGGTCTCCTTTACTGAAATGCTCAGGGTCATGCTGCTCTTTATACCAAATTACAAAGCAGAGATCCCAGCAGACTCCTGGAGTGAGCTGGGAGATGCTGGAAGGATACAGAAGTCATATCTCTTATTTCCCTGAGCTAGGCAGGATCCAGGGTGCCCCTACATCCTGACAGCCACAGTAGGTTTCTTTCCTTGAATAGTCCCAACAGTCTATTGCAACAGCATCTTTGCAAATGCCTGCATGGCCATCAGTGATACGCTTGCACCAAGCAGGAGCAGATCTGATGTACAAGAAGGAGCAGGACTAAGCCCATGTTCTGCAGGCAATGGTAATCAGCTCTCCAGGCTGACAAAATGCCACACTCTTGAGGAACAGATGCTGGGACAACGGTTGGAGATCTTGATAACATCTAAGCTGTGTATCACTAACTCAGTTACCATCTTAAGTCTTGACCAGGGACCTTTTCTCTCATCCCCAGTACATCAGAATAAGTCCACATGACAATATTATTGGATCTGGGACTCCCCTTTCACACAGGCAATGCAGAAGACCCCATAGCTTCTCAGTCTGCTCTACACCTTAGGCTTAATCCGCTTGCCAGTATAGGTGTTCCCCATCCAAGCTCACCAGAGACACGGGACCGCTCTATGCATAACAGGAGCATCCTTCTAGAGCAGAGTGTATGACTTCACTGGCAGAATATGTGTTACAAACCCTCCAGGACTTGTTCATCCTTGCTGCTTAAGCATGGAAGAGGTACAGCTACATCTGCTGGAAATACGGATGCTCTCCTTAAACATGGAGATGCCTCACTTGCTTAGGTCTGTGCACAGGCCCTGGGCAGGCTGCCCTGTGAATGAAGTTGGCTGGGCAAGCAGAACCTCACAGGTGCGTTTGGTGTCTGCTTAAAGTTTGGTTTTCAAAGCGCTCTAAGCTTCACATGTTCAGATCAGCCTCAAAAGTGTTTTGCCTGCAGGGCAAAACTGGTCGAGAGGATCCCAAAGTAACCCTGCACCGCACAAAACTACCCTAAAGCTCAGAGTCTTAATACCAGACCAAGACTTCACTGAAGGCAGTACTTAAACTGCCAAGCAACTTCCTTGATGTTAATGTACAGCTTCCCGGAGGAGCTGGAGCAGCTTGCAGACAGGCCAGGTGAAGGTACGGGGCTCAGCTCCCTGGATGCTGTCTCTATCCCAGGAAGGAACTTTTAAAGCTTTCAAAGCATCCTACCACATACATGCAGAGGCAGATCAGCTTGGAAAAAAAACTGCAAAGGAAAACTGCATTGTAGAGATTGAAATATAAATTTAGGATTGTTTGGTTGCAGGGACGCATAGGTATTAAGCCATGGAAAGAGCTGGGCACAAGCTGGATTGAATCATGTCACAGGCAGACAACACAGCAGTTGTGGTTTCACAAAATAGCTGCTTATAATGCCAGCGTAAGGCATTCCTGTGTCCCAGCCTATGTATGGCACTATCAGTCTTGCCTACACACACATGCACATGCACGTACATGTGTGTGTTGTTTGGGTCTGCCAAAAAAAAAAAAAAGTAAATAAGTGGTATTTTTACTAGCATTTTTACCATTGCAGAAGGACCAAGTCCCCACATCATTCAATTTGAGCATAGCCTCAAACTGTGGTGACCGTGGGGCAGTGCAGGACAGGATGAGCTGCAAGGTGGGACTGAGGAATTCATCTCCTGCAACCGCAGCGTGGACATGAGACAGCAGGCAGGCTCCTTCTCTGCCGCTGGTCTGGCTCAGCTGGAAACCTCTGGCAGTCATTTCCTGCTAGCAGTTGCACTCCTCCCACCCCCACCAGCCATAAACCCCATCCCAAATAGCCGTAAGGCTCTCAGGGGAGGATGCTGTGTGGAGGAGTGCAAGGTATCCCCAGGAAACCTCTCAACCACCTTCATTTCCTCTCAAGCCAAAGGAAATTTGTGATCAAAATGCTTCGTTGAAGGAACGCCAAGGTTGCCTGGTGGCGCCTTGTATTCCCCAGAACAGTGTAGGCAGCTTCTGCTAACATAAACCTCCAAGAATCAGGAAAAGCCCTTGGCCTCAAAGAACACAGAAGAGAAATATCCCTCATACTGTACCCTACCCAGCCTTCAAACTCCCTGTTTGATCCCCTCTGCCCACCTTCACGTGGTTTCACAGCCCAGACAGATGTCTTCCAGCTATTCCCCAATCAGTGGCACTGCGCTACACATGGCTCAGAAGCCACCACCAGCACAAGCAGGAGGGTCAGTATATTCTCAGCGCATCCTACCATCTAGCATCCCACAATTGGGACGCAAGTAAGTTCCTCCTAGTGTTAATCAGAAGCCTTTCTCCCTAGCGGGATGATGCAGTGCTCCACCACTCTTCCTGCACAAGCCCTGCAAACGCATTTAGTTGAGGACTGCTACACAACTTGCGAGGCATCTCCACAGCCCATCTCCTCTCCTTGTGCACACTTACATGCAGACACTGTCTGCATGCAGCTGGAAAACAAGCAGGAGTTTGTGGCTCCTCCCAGATCTTCCCGAGATCCTAAATATTGCCACAGCCCAGAGGCAAAGATGAATGGAGATGAAAAGTGGTAGCTCCGTGCAAGCAAGTTCTCCTGCTCCACCTTAGGCAGCCCGGTGTCCTCTAGCTGTGCCATTTTCTTTCTTGCAGTGCCATTTTCCTTCTCGGACCAGGCTGCTTTGGGCTCCAGCAAGATGCTGCAGTCCAGTCTAGGGCCTCAATATCATCTCCCTTTCAACAGCTATAGCAGATGGTTTTTAGATAGAAGCTTTGGCACCAGTCATTGGCAGATAAGCTCCTCTGGACCTATATTCTTTAAGCAGGTAGAAGCAAACAGAGCCAGAGCTGAAAGCAGCTCCACACATGCAGCCAACAGCTCCTGGGAAGAGCGTGTGCACCCTCTTCACGCAGGATGCTTTGTGTTCCAGCACTGGGTTTGATTACATCAGCACAAGAGGATGCAGCCTCAGTGCCAAGGGAAGCAAAAGAGAGATCAAAGGATTATAGGAACCTCTCCTCAATTACCAGGCAATTTGCATAAGTGGAGGAGAAGGTTCCCAACCGGTTTGGATAGCATGTTAATGGGCTCGTCAGCACCTCTGCCCCACATCATGCCACTGCCCACGGTCCCTCTGGGTGCTGCTTCAGGAGATTCCTGCTGCCACTGTTCCCCTGCATGCACAAAATAGTTGTCTGGAGCATCCCACCTCCACAACCACTGCAGCACAGAGCACTTTGCATGCACAGCCTCCTGCCACTGTGCAGTGGCTCGAACTCCTTTGCTTAAACCTCCCAAACTGGAACCTGCATCACCTCATGATGCCTGTGAAGGGTCACTGCTGTGCAGGGGTTGCTGCCAACAGCAGTATAGCTCAGTCTATGATTTCTTTTGTTTTAATTGCTGTGTGCAATACAGAAAGAGCCCAGCTTGACTCATAAGCCCCCAAGGAAGAGCCCAGGGCTCAGAAGTGGTGTCTTACTTGATCTGGAATTGCTGAGACAAAAGCCCCAGACTCCCACAATAGCCACTTTCAGTGAGTGACTGCTCAAGAGGACCTGCCCTTTAATAGGAGCCTTTCCGCACACTGTAGAGGAGGAAATTCCTTTGGCAAACACTGGCTGAGGGCCAAGGCTGGGCTGGAAGGCAGATCTGGTAGTGAAAATAATAAAAATAACTTGGGCACAACACAATGCAGAGGACAGCAGAAAATAAAGAGGTAGGAGAAGCAGGGCCAGCCCCAGCTGAATAAGATGCATCCCAAAGAAAGAGAGGCACAAACCACTTCTCCTTGCAGCTCTACAGAGTGCTTAGTGGGGAGGGACTAGAGCTACATTCTCTCATAAGCTGGCATTAAGTGTTAGTATATTGGTGGCAGAAGGATATTTTCAGTAACACTTCAGTTTCCTTCAAAAAACATTAACAAATTCACATGGTCCCCCTATATCTTGTCATACATTAGCACCACCAGCTACCTAGATCTGGACCTCTGCTTTAGGCCTTGTTTTCCCCTCTGCAAAAAGCTACCAAGGCAATTTCCAACTCTGTAGAAAGGATTTTTCTCTTCCTTTCTACAGCCACCAAAGCTGCCTTGGTCAACAATGTTGTGATCAGCAGGGGTGCAGCTACAGTTTACCCATGCTTTGCTCCAGTGCCAATCATCACAAGTTTAAGAAGACTTTCAGAAGGGCTCTGCACCATGTAATCATGGACAGGGTTGCCTTCCCAAAGCTCATACTCTTGGACAAAGCCCACTGGTGCCTATACCACTGCATGCTCACTTGTCCCCTAACGCTCTGGAGGCTTTGCATCGACCTGGAGCTACTGAGAAGCAATGAATTAGCAGCTTCAGTGAAGCCTATGAAACTGCTCCTGTGAGGTGTTGCTGGTCTCCTGCTGCATGCTGTAAATAGGCACCACGGCAGCCCCCCATCTCAAGCCTTCTTTGTCCCATCTATGCAGTGCATAGTGGTGCTGCCTTGCCTTCTCCCAAACGAGTGCATCTAGTCTGGGAAACTTCATTTTTTTTCCCTCTGAGATCATCTGAAGGCATGCAGTGGTCCCTGCTGAGCAGATTTGTCCAGGACAGCTTGTGCACTCTGGAGAAACATTAGGCTGTGAAGCTGCACCTCCCTGGAGCACTGACTTCTGTCTCAAAACCTGGAGGCATGCACAAGGCTTGTGCTTCATACAGCTTAGTGCATCCCACATCTCACAAGTGCATCTACTGTTTACCATGCATCTTTCCTTCTCCCCATTTCCAGGGACCGGATCCTTTCAATCCCAAAGGCAGGTGGACAGCATACACAACATTTCAGCATCCCTCCTAGCTAGTACTGAACATTACTAACACCCTGAGCGCAGACTTCAGTTTTAGGGCAAGAGCTATTTATGGTAGAGGAAGGAAGCCACAACATTTTCAATTTCCTGCACAAATACATTTCTGGTATCCTTTGCTGTGGGTCTGTCTTGCAGTGTCTCCCATATCTGCGTCCTTAAAACAGAGCTGGGATAACACGTTCTTTGGTCCAAAGTTTGTATCTGTGCAGCTGGGCAAGATGCAGGGATCAAATCCAGGGATCAATACAGAGGAGGCTGGAATGCCCCTGGATCCAAAAAGCCCTTCTGCCTTGCCATAGGGACATTGCTTTGACAGATGCACCAAGGATAAGTCTGGGATCTGCGCTGGTGCAGGCAAGGAGATAGGTGAGGTGCTATGAAGAGGTCCATTTGGCTCCAGAAAGCAGGGTAGAGCATCAAGCACTGACCACCCCACTGTCAGCAACAGTTTTCACAGGTCAGCAGGCCTCCTGCCACTCAGGCTCATTTCTCCTATTTTCATTTTTATCAGCAAAACTGAAAAGCTCCTTGTCAGAAGGCAAAAGCCACAGGTAGAGCCAAGAACAAGAGCCTGAATGCAGGTGGGCAACTGTCGCAGACAGCTCCTGCCCACACCTCTCCCCTCTTATAATGAGATGTTTAAGCTGAGGAATGCCATGAGGGCTGGAAAAGCCCCACTAAGTGGCACAGTCAAATCATTAGAGCAAAAAGGGCAGGATTTCTGGCATTGTGTGAGGACTAGAGTGGAAGAAATACAACGAGATGTCCTGCCTCCCACTTCCAACTCTACAAGAGAGCTCGGGCAAGAGTATTACTTCAAAGAAAAACTCTCGCTCTGGGTTTACCTCCTGCTTGTGACAATACTGTAGAAGCTGCTACCAAGTGTCCTACACGCAGCTGGAACCTGCCAGCACCGAGGGAAAGCAAGAGCAAGTAGTCCTCAGCAAGGAGGAACGTCACAGGAGGACGCCCAGAGTTGCGCACGCATCAGTTTCTAGCTGACTGCTGCAGAATGATGGTGTCCCGAGGCAGCCAAAGTGCCTCGCGGGTATGGAGGGTGCGGTAGGGTGTGTGCGCTCAACTCATGTAGCAACACTGCAGAGGCTCAGGTAGTTTAACCCAGAAAGCAGGGTGAACCCTGCTGCTGAGCTGCTAAAGGGCAGGAAGCAGAAAACCCCAAAATAATGGAAAAAAGCCACTGATGAACCCAATCTAGCGGCATAGGTTAAGCCCAGACCCTGAATCCAACCCGCTGAGTGGACTGGGATTTGAGGTCTCAGCATCACCCAGGATCAGGTCTGCTTCCAATTTAGCAAAGCCACATCACCAGCCAAGTTCCCCAAACTCATTTCATATCAAACAAACAACAGCTCCTTGTTGGGTGCTCAGAGCTCAGTTGAACCCAGCTCCAGAAGAAAGGATGCTCAAGCCATTTCTACCATGAATTCATTTTAAAGGGCCTCCTGTAATGCCAGCAGTGGTTATTTCTGATTGATTTGGGTTGCCAGCCCATAGGTATCATCTGTGAGCCCTTGGGAGTTAACTCGCCCACGCGGCTGAGCCCTGTAACGTGGACCTGGCCGATGCCAACAAGTGAGTGCGGCGAACGGTGGCGGAAGGTTTCAGATCTTCTCCCAGCGATTGCAAAGCCAGGCGCGGCCAGCGCTCCTGCTTGCGCACACACCACACCCTTGCAGTTCTCACGGGCAATTCCCAACCTTGGCAAAAGCCCTTTTGATCCACTGGCAAGGAGCCCCATCAGACTCATTAAATGCAATTACACCAGAGCGGGTATTCCCCCCTCTCCCCCCGCCCCGACTTTTAGGGCTATTGCTTTTAGACGGAATAAATAAACAGGGAGGTTTTGCGTGGGCTAAGGCAGGTGGCTGGCACCCAGGCCCCACACAGCAGCAGGTGGAAATGCCAAAGCCTTTGTCAGAGAAGCAAAAGCCTCCATGTAGTGGAGACGCCGGCTCCGAGGTGCAGATGCTAGCACCTGGCACTCACCCATGTGCCCACCCCAATGCACTTTCCTTGCACACATCCACGCTGCTGGCTGCAATCGCAGTGGAAGAAGCTGGTAGTCAGACCCAGGAACATCTCTGCCTTGCAAAGGGAAACATGCTCTGCTGGTAAGATAGACCATAAGGAAGCTTATGTCCTGGCTTGTTCACCTTTTGCAAAGGGGAAAATTGATGCCTTGGCTTAAAGTGATGTTTTATTGCATCAGCTTTTCCACCATCATTTTTCTTGAAACCAGCTTTAAAATCACTATGCTGTTGCATTCTCCACGGTCAGAGCATCCGTATATGAGAAGCATGGAGCAGGAAGAGGACAGCTGAATTCTGCATCTCCTTCTGCTTCCATGCAACCTTTCCTTCCTTGGATATCCCACAGCAGGGGTGCCCAGCACCAACACATGCAGTGGGACTTGTGGGGCCAAGAAGTCGATAAGGCTTAAAACTGCTGAGGACACAGAGGCGTGGTATTACCCAGACCACCAGGGATGAACAGCCTTTCCACAAATCTGGAGATCATTCACATTTTTTGCTAATGCTAAGAGCTGGCTCTGACTGCTGCCAAGTAATTGCTCCATTGCCCTGGCACTGCCGAACACCTCCTGTCATCAGCAAAATCTGGAAGCTCCTGAAATTTCTATTAGGTTGCATGGGCTAGTCCTGACCCTGGGCTTTGTCAGAAACACTCAGCAGCTCTAGGAAGGGCTGTTGAGGGCCTCTCTAAGAGCGGCATGTAATGAGTACCATTCACAGAAGAGTTTGCTCAAGGAAGACAGAACAGCAGAGCTGGGCACTGACTCACTTCTGGACAGGGAAAAAGAAAAAGCCGAAGAGGATCTTGAAAGCTTTCTGCTCTCCCATGTAAAAAGTAGCAGGCACATTTAAGTCCTACCTTCACCTGTCCCAGGACAGGCTCAAGAACACATGAGATTTGAATTTGGGCTCTTCCAGCTATCCCTGTGCAGTTACAAGCAAGCACAGATGCTCCAGTAGGAGATGGTCTTCTCCTAGTTTGGCTGGTACAAGGAAGCAGTAACTACCCTGGTAGAACTGGTAAAACTCTCCCATACAGTCAAACCCTCAGAAATGTGTCATGGGTGATTTCTCAACCTCTAAACGAAAGGAGAGGTGCGGTGAGGCTTTGACGAAGATCTTTGCTCCAAGTGTTTGGGGTTTACTGGCGTTAAAGGGATTTAGCCACAGCAAGCAAAGATCATTTTCCATCTTAATTAAGTCTGCTTTCACTTCCTAGCATGTGGGAGCCTAGCCTTCTCCAGCACAGCACGGAGCCTTTGTTTTGCATGACTACAACAGCCAGAGAGGTGCACAAAGGCAGAGAAGATTTTACAGCATTTCTCTAACCATAAATGTTGTGAGCACAAGATGAAGAACTGAAGCCAATTTTGTTAAATATTCCCCCCTAACAAAACACAGCCCTCTTTTGAGGCCATATTTCTCCATCATAAAGTAATAGTATGTCATGTCCACTTTCTTTCCTCACTGCACACCTCCTTTAATAGTTGCAGAAGCAACTGCATACAGCTTTCACTGAAGGGTTATGGACCGTTCATGGATGATCTTACCACTCCCTGCAACCCCATTATGACACCTCCACATGCACTTCCCCACCGTGACATTGAGCAAAGAAGGCTTATAATATTAGGATCACGCTTTTTCTTCTCTAAATGCCTTACATTGAGAGTCTCCAACATCACAACAGTCTCACCCTACTGCTGTGACACAAGCAGTAGCGTCACCCCCAGCACTGCAGAACACCATGATTGCCACGGCAGTGGCCACATCTGCGTCTCCGTTGAAAGTCAAGCTTCTTGTAGAAGCAGCTCCTTTGCTGGGAATCTGAGCCACCTCTCGCATGGAGGCCCTACATGGCTAATGCTCTCACGCAGAGCACGCGATTGGTATCGCTGGTTCCCAGTGGGGACGTAAGGATGAGATGTTGCCAAGTCTTGGCCGCTCGTCTCTGTGCATCTATTGTGCAGAGGAGGGGGAGGCCTCAATGGTCTTTCAAGCCAAGATATATCAGCCCCTTGACCTGGGAGGAGTGGAACGGCACTTCGAAGAGCAGCAATTGTGCCTATTGCACAACTGCCAGCTAGAAAAGTCCTCTCTCCTCCCCTCTCCGCCCACCCCACGTCCCTTTGAGGCAAAAAGGAAGAAGGCTGGAAACATCCTTCCTCTCCGCCGGACAATGCGATGGAAATAGTAAGGGAGGGGCAGGGGCAGAGACAGCCTCGGATTCAGGAGAAGCCGGTGGCTGGTGAGCAGCTCCTTGCTGCTCAGGGCTCACAGCTTCCTGCCATTGTCCCAGCTACTGGCTGAGCCTAGTGCAGCTGCACACACTGTCCCTGCAGCTGGACTGCAAAGCATGGGGTTCTCCCCAAGGACAAACCTGATGGCAACAGGTACATCCTGTCATCCTCTCCACCTTGCAGTTCCCTTCCTCATCCATTTACAACTGCAGGTAGCATCTTTTGTGCAGTTTAAGGACAGGAGGAAGCTGTGCCTCCCCATCAGATCAGCCTTAAGTGCAGCCTCCCACCCCATCCAGGAGAGGTGGTCAGAGTTACAGGGACTCCATCTTCACCTGGGATCCCCATGTGTCATGGCTGGTTCTCTGATTTAATCCAACATTTACTGGCAGCCAGCAACTACTGTGAAAAGTGATCTCTGATCCTTCAGTCCTGTAGAACATCAGGTCACCTTCAGTCATGGTCTCTGGCATGGTCTCTGGACCACAGCCTGGTAACGGAGTCTTTTTGTCTGTCATATAATCCAAGTCAGTGGCTCCGCTCCTCAGGCCAAGGGAGACTTTCCACAGCAGGGAAAACCATGACCTGCAGAAGACACTTTCCTCGGAATCAGCCCGGACAGTGAAACAAAGTCCCTCAGGGATCAAGTTCCACTCTACACTCCCACTTACTCCTCCATACGAGAGATGCATGTGTCCGACGTCCTGACACATGCACCAGGCAACCAGGCTACAGCTGGAAAACCTTGTACCAACACAAACTTGTCCTGCTGGAGGACAACTGCTGACAGCAATTCAAGGAGACAAAGGTGGCAAAAGGACGTGCCTGGGCCAGTAAAGTTATGAATCAGCCCCCAAACTTGGGAATTATAATCTTAAGCCAGTTTTGTTATTCATCTTCCATTCCCGAGGACTCCAAAGGTTACGACTTCCAGCCTTTCTTTATGACCAAGGCGGGTGACAAACTTACTGCTTTTTAAAAGAAAAAGACTTCAATTCATTTGAAATCTGAATGCCTGAGCAGGGATTTCAGGAGAGGCACCCCACAAACAAGTATCATAGGAGTCAACAACACAAGCCTGACCACAGCCAGACCCACAAACGCTCCGTCTCTCCCCGCTACTGCTGTGGCCAAGTGGGATCGTAGTCTAGAGAAAGAAAGAGGAAAGAAAAGGGAGGGCAATGACAAATTGCTCCCTCTTCACCTCCACACAGCCCTGTGACCCCAGAGCAGGGGCTCTGCTGAGCCCATTGGAGCAGGAGAAGGAAAACAGGCTCTGTGATGGGCTCTGCAGATGTGGTGATGGGCTCTACGCCCTTGTTCACTCCTGTATCAGGCTGCACTAACCTCCATTTACCTCCTGAAAAGCCCGATTTAAAGCAAAGACAGCTTGCTAAGCTGCTAGCATGACTTCTGAACGCTGGCTGCTGCAGGCAGTGCTAGGAACAGAGCTGCTCAGCTCACTGAAGGTTTCCAAGTGTATTTTTGCCCTGATGACATGTTAAAAATAGAAAGCATCAGTATTATTGTCCAGCAAACAACATATAGAAAGATCACATTGTCACTGCTAAAAGGGTATGCAATAGAGACCAACCAGCACAATATAAACACATCAGAAAGCTTTATTTGAGAGCAAATAACTTGAGAAGTTAGTGCAATAGCCTTAAGTATATTCGTTACACTGACGCACAGCAACATTAAACACCAGCAGTAAATTTGCCTCCCTGCTCCTCTCCTCTCCAGGCGGTTTCAGGCTTTTACGCATCTGGCGCAGATGGAGCCTTCCTGCTCTGGCCTCCGAGAAGGGTGCACAGGCTCGCACGACACTCCCACAGAAGAACATACTGCCCTGGTGCTGCCCTCGCAGATGGGAAAGCAAGCGCGATCCAACTTGGGAGTGGACTTGTCACCATCCTCACTTAACACTTTCCAGCTCTAGATGAAGCAGGACTGTATGAAAGTGGGTATCACCCTAGGGAAAGGGGCTTTGCAGGCCTGGGTGCAAGAGGCAGTCGGGCTCTGCAGACAGCATGCTGTTCACTGCAACATGCTGACTCTGGTTTCCAAAAGGTAAAAGCAGACTGCATGTTCCTTATGAACCCCTGAATGGAAAAGTCACTGGTGACCTCAGTGGTGGGACATCAGCCGAGCCCGAAGTTCCCCGTTCCCCCTTCCCTGGTCCCGTCCATCATCCCTGCTGACTCAGGAGGGAGGGGGACCTCAGGCAGAACCTCATTCCTGGAAAGGGAAGATTTCTACGCAAGCTCGGCCTTTCCATGAGTGTTTGTGCTAACGCACCAGACTGCTCCCACCCAGCTGGGACCAGATTTTAGATCCAATTTCACTTCTCAGAAAATCACATGGGAGATGAAAGGAATGTGTCAGGTCACTTCCAACACCAGGCTAGAACCCTGGCCTCTGTAAAGCTAGCCCTAGGAGAGAAAAAACGATCAGCAAGGGGATGTCTGTTGCCAGTAGCTCCCTCGAGAGTTGTCTAACATGGAGACACACTATCAGGACCCAGCACTGCTGCTGAGCTCAGCCTCTCTACACAGGGACGTAAAACTCAAAGGATCAGACTGCGGTTTCAAGGGGATAGTGAGATGGCACCTCCAAGATGTGCCTTTGGCAACCAGCCTGAAGTAACAGAGCAGATGGAGCTGGGACGGCAGCAGAGTCGTGCTGCATCCTACCATGCTGCAGCTCCCCAAAACCCACTCTTCAGATGAAAGGGTCTGCCAAATTGAACACTGCTGCATGGAGATGACTCAGGAGGCCTGGTTTCTCTGCCTCCCTTCGCAGCGACTTATGCCAAGCCAGCTCTCCAGGCCATCAACTCTGGACTCCGCAAGCAAGAAGCACCAGCCAAAGCTGTGAGCCAGCACTCGGCCCATTGCACTGCACAAACCCAGGCTGCCTGCTCACCCAGATGCCGACCCATGCATGGTGCAGGAGGCATTGCCAAACTTCCAAACGGAGCACCCTCCAGCTTCAAGTCTTCTCCTGATTCTTGAGGAGCAGGAACACCCCTACAAGAACGCCTGGGAGGAGGCTGATGATGTCTGCGGTTAAGAGGCCGCATCACCTTCCCTAATCCCAATGCACAGCAAACTTTTCCCACTTATCACCACTAAGGCAGCAAGGCTGTAAATACACTCATGTGGATGCAGCAAATAGACTAAGCATAACTCACTTCACCCCTGTCCCTCCCCTTCTCCCCAAAACAAAACACACACCCAGAAACAGAAGGAAAGCAGCAGAAAAAAAAATGGCTGTAATTCTACAACTATTTCAAGCCTTTTCATTTCCAGGAGGAGGCTGTTCTACCCTCTGCCATATCCCTCTCCCAGTCCTACCAGAGCTACACTGTGCCCCTTGGCGATCTGGGCATCCTATGAACAGTGCCAGGTGCCAGTGGGCTGATGCGCTGGGGACGTTTTCTCCTCATTTAATACCATGCGCATCTCAGCTGGCATTTCAGTGCAAATTCAATGCCAGATTTCTCTCTGCTGAGCCAATGCACTTGGAAACGCATGACGACTTCAGCAGATTAATTGGAAACACAGCCTGGGTGTTGCAATCCTAGGAATGACTCCAATTTCAGGAACAAATGTTTTCATCTCAAACTGGGAGCAGTTACCCAAGTGGAAGAGCACATTTTTGTCGCTCTAGCTCATCCCTCCCTTGGTGCGCGGGTGGTGGGAAAAGAGCTGCATCTCACCCAGACAGTGCTGCGGTGCAGGCGCTTGCGTCACTGGGGAGGTGCTGCTGCAGGGATTCCTTATGCTCCAAACTGGGACTGGAGAGAGGCAACCCGAGACTTTTGTAAGTCAGTCCTCCTTTCGTGGCAGTGCGTCATTCTTGTTGTGATCCACAACCTCTGCTGCCAACAGCGAGGGGCCAGAAAACAGGAGGGAATGGGAGGGGAGGCCCCTGCTGCAGGTCATCGGCCTTGCACTGAGGCGAACAGAGCCAACACTGCGGCTCTGGGATCCCACCCAGTGTCCAGCTCTTCCACAGGCCCTTACAGTGACTCCAAGCAAACCTCAAGGTTCTGCAGATCTTGTACAGGTGACTTTCCAGAAGGCCACTGCCCAAACTCTAGGCTCCAGGAAGACTAGCTCCGCTGCTCCCTTCATCAAGGGCAGACAGATGTCCCTTTACTGTGTGATCCTTGCATATGCCGTACTCATGCATGTGAGCCTGCTCCCTCAAGGATCACCAGTCAAAAGAAAAGTCCCCTGAACTCTACATTTGCTGAAGGACACAGAATCTGAGAGCTCTGGAGTCAGCTTCAGTTCCTGCAAGACCTGAAGGTGACTCTGCTGCTCGACATAAGATGGGTGGATGGGTGGACACTCCTATCACATAGTGCACACCTTGGAAATGCCAGAGGAAATGCTGACTACTAAAGCAGTGACTCTGCTGCCAAAGGGGTAATGACACAGAGAGCAAACTCTAAACTCCAAGGCATCTGACTCCCTCCCCAAAGCCTGGCCCACGTGCTTCTTCAGCTCCAGTTCTCCAAAGTGAAACCTAACAGTTTAAGGAAGAAGGAAATTATTTCCACAGTGAAGGTCGTGGACCGAACTTGCCAGAAGCTGAAGATAAATCCCCTTAAGACCATTCGCTCCATCTAGTGGCAGGTCATTCCTACGCTTCCATTTTTCTTCCTCTGCAGCAAAGACTATCCCTTTCTAGAGTTTCAACATCAGTTTGCCATTTCTTTGCTCAATTCCATTTCCTGCAGAGCTCTGCTCTCTTAGGTGGTCCCTCTGCAACCATCAGCTCCTGAACTGTCATATTCCCTTTGCTGCCAAACCAAAAAAAAGCCCTTCCTCATCTCAGCAGCTGGGCAGCAGCTTTCCTGCTCCTAAAGCTTGAGGTGATAAGGGAAGAAGAGCCAGTCTATCTACCCTGAGAGTCCTGGCAGGGAAGTCTCCTCCAATATCCTGCTGCTAGGTCTCCTGCAACGAAGAAAAACTGTGTGGGCTGTGGAAAGGGCATGTGGCTGCTGCTAGAGAAAAAACTGCAAGCTGGAGAGCTTAGGGAAAGGCTCGGGGAGCAACCAGATTGCTTGGTTCCTGCGAGCCTGCACATGTGGATTAGCAGGCACCCAAAAGGGAAGAAGGGACTGGCTCTAGGGCTGCTTTTACTGACCCTGATATCTGTTGCAGACAGATATGGAGCAATTCCTGATTTGGCAAAGGTGCAGCAGGAGACTGTCCTACAGCAAGCAGCAGGGAACTGGAACTAACGATGAGCAAGCACAGCCTGTCTCACACAATCTAGATGGAGACCATGATCTCAGATAGGAAAAAAAAAAAGGCTTTTTTTAAAAAAATCTTCCCAGATAAATCAGCTCCTTCAAATCTAATTTCTGCTATTCTCACCTCCTCTCCCAGCTGTTTGGCCTCCTTCTTCAGTAAAGCCCTGCCAGACCTAAGTCTGTCCCAGGAATGGATGCATCAGGAATACAGCAGTTTCTCAACATCCTGTTCAGCAGTGAAATACTAAGGCACACAAAGCCATGAACTGCACAAACTTTTCCTGCATCCCCCCAGCTCATTCCAGGCCTAAATCCACTGAACCTAGCCCCAAATTCAGTGCAAGACACTGCTCTACAGACTTTTTATACCATGCCCTGTTCAGATCCCATCTTCATTTCTTTCTTCACCTCTCAATACCTACTTCTCTCAGCTTTGGCCTTGTAGTGCTTTTTTTTTTGTTTTGTTTTGTTTTTTGTTTTTGCTTTTAAACCTAAGACAGCCACAATGCCAACGTATGAGAGGCCAAACTGCTGGGTCTGGATTTCTGTTCACTGCCGTAAGTTTCCTAAGACCCCTTCTTAATTAGTACTAGAGGCAGAAGAGCTGAAAATGCCATTTCTCACAAAGATATCAGTATCTGCTCCAGATTGTACATGCCATGCTAGTCACTACTCTTAAGGTCTCCTGCTTCCCACATCAAACTTCCATCCAAGGCAATTTCAATGCACTCTTCAATTAAGACTCCTGAGGATAAGCGTGTCAAATGCCTTCTTAAAACACAGATCTACAAGAAAATATTTATCTGCGACCAAGCCCTTGCCCCAAACCCAGGTTAGTTACAGCCTTTCTACCATTACTTTAGGTATTCTGACAAAATAAAATCATCAGCTTTTATAATGAAGCATGTTCCGCTCACCTCAAAGCCTGCTCCTAGATCTTTATTTGGGACAATCCTCTCTCTCTCTCTCTCTCTCTCTCTCTCTCTCTCTGACTAGGAGATCTATTGTGGCAATGCTAAGCACTTAGGAAAAGAAACCAACAGCACATAACTGAAAAACACTCTCCTAAATTGGGTTACCATCCTGGAAACATCAGACTAGTAGATGAGTGAGCTCTAGCTCAGTCTCATCTCTCATTCCCAAGTTCAGGAATGCCCAAGAACTGCTGAGAAGTGATGAACATGAAAGTGGCACAGGTAGAGGGGAAAAAGTTGTGTGATTTTGCAAGGCTCTTCTCCTCTAGGAGGCAACATGGAGAAGCCTCCCCACCAAGCCAGAAGATAAGAAGGCACAAGGGAGGACATGCAGATCAGCGCAGATAGAGTGCACACACACCCAAGCTCAAACCAAGCCTAGCCCACAAATCCTTCTGCAAGTATCTCTGTCCCATGTCCAGATGTGCCAGTACCCCATCCTACACCCTGCACCCCTCCCAAGCTTCTTCTCAGACACACCCATCACCTTCTTCGCTCGCTTGGCAAATTGTCTCAGACACGTCGGCATGGTGTGAAACGACCTCTTCATTCCAGCATCCCAACCTCTCCAGCAGCAAAGCAGTCAAGTGCTATCACGTGTTCCCATCACTGTCGCAGGCTATCATCCAGTCTGGGCTCCTGCAGAACACAGACCCGCAAACCTCCACCCAACCAACAGTTACTCATGACTAAGCTAGACCCAGCAAGACATCCAACCCTGACAGCAAGATCCCCTCCCCCCCCCCAAAAAAACACATCATGCTTCCAATTCCCTGATCTTGACAGAGCTTCCAAGGATTTGTCATTACAAATCCACACCTCAAAATACAAACAAAAAAGGCAGCCAATAAAATAGACAAGAACTGCAAATAAGATTTGTAGAACTTTGGATAGAGAAGGAGTGAGATGTCAGACATGTCACGAAGGACTCCATTTTGCTGTGATTTGACAGGAGAGGAGATTGGATGTGGCATTGCTAGGGTTGTTCCCTTAAGATGGACAGAGCACACACAAACTGCAAGCTAGCCTCTGCCTCCAGCTACGTTATTATTTCAGTCCATCACTCAAAGGAGTGGATATACCAGGAGTCTTCATTGCTGAGAAACCCAGCCTGAGTTTCATCACCATCGCCATGCAAAGTAGGTTCTACATTTTTGTAGCTCTGTCTTATCCAATGAGTCACTGTTCTGTCTGAAGCGTTTATTACGGTGCTGTTCACAATATTAAGGCCACTTAGATTTATGACTACAAAAGTGATAGCACCTCCTTACTCCTACTTGATGGCCTATCAATGGCATCATTCAAGAAATGTAGACTTTGACCTTTCAACCCCATGCAGTTATTCTTGAAGACTCAGAATACAGCCACCATGGCGTTCCCTGAGTGGGACCAGCCCCACCTTTCTCCTGACAGCTCATTTGCTACTTGTGGGTATGGCTGGTGTTGGTCTGTAACTAATAAACTCCTACTAGCAAGAACGGTTACAAGCATAAAGCCTTTCACATATGTAGGGAGGCAGAGAGGGCAGAGGACTGAAAATAGAAAAGCTTTAGATAAACCTTCACTGCTAAGTTGAATCCACATTAGGAGTATTTTGCAACTATAGAGCACCAGAACAGAGCTCCTAGCCTGTATCTGACCAAGAAGCACTAATGTATCAATATTTTTATTAAATGAGAACTCAGCGTATGCTCAAAGTGTACAGTATTCTCTCTTTCCACATCTGACAATATAATGCAGTGTGCAGACACATCTTCCAAAACACATCTTTAGCTTAATACCTGCATGGGCCAAAGACGGGTCCCCTCTGAAGGACCACTGAGTGCTCCTAGGGCTCCAGCAGACCTCTGCCACAGGACACAAAGCATTAATCCTATTCTTGAGAACAATTCATGTGGGAGAGGAAGCCCCCCTGAAAGCTCATTTCCCTAGTAGAAAGAGAGTCCTCTAACAACAAAATAAAGTGATTTGCATGCATCAGTAGACACCACTCGCATTATCAGAGTTAAAAGATGACATGAAAAGATATCTTTCCAAAGAAGATAATTCAGCTGCATTATTTACAAACAAGGCCCAGGAAGATAAAAAGAAGCACCGAGTTGATATCTAGCTCTCTGACTCCCTGAAGAACTCCTACATTTCAGTACACTGTTCTTCAGGCTGTTGCTCTCCCCCAAGTTGAGGGTGTCTTACAGTAAGCCTTCTTGGTGACAGATGAGACACGGAAAAACCAACCCCTGCTTGGTTACAACCCTCTGTTGGTATTTATTTTCATCAGAGTAACCACAGGGTGCAACTGAAGTGCCAACGCACATCTTAAGAACCCCTAAAATTAGCATGAGGAGTTTCTTTTAGGAGAGCCTTTTACCTTCAACTGTTTAGCATCTCTCAAATCTGCCCGTGGAGCACACTTAGCTTTACTGGAGATAAGCAAAGAGGAACTGACACATGGATTCCTATCACCTATGACCTTGTCTTTCAGGATATCTGCTACACTTATGCTGCTGCATTTCACAAGTCACGCACCCAAATAGTTGGGTGACATCCTCCAGCTGTTTATCCATCAGCTCCACTGGTCCTAAACAGTGTGACTTGCAACAAGTCTTAGCTTTTCATAGCCTCAGTATTCATTTGCTACTTATCTTACAGAGACTGTTGTTTCTGTAGCACTTCTGAGCTTATGGCACAAAAACTGATCATCACCAAAATTCCCCAGTCCCCCTTATCCGATTTGGGATCTACGTGACAGCATCCTAACTACTTCCCAGTCAGCCTTGAAAAATAAAACGCTAGTCTGATTTCAGGACAAGATTCCAAGTTTACCAGCTACAGCTGTGATTCATCTGCCAGAGTCGACATTTCAGTGCAGATGTCTGAGCTGGCTGCAGAGACACCAGGAATAATCCTGTTGTGGACATCCTAAAATAGTGTGGTTTGTCTGCCCCAACAGCCCTCCTGCTTGCACAGAGCACAGTAACATGTGGTTCAAGCTCAGATGTAAATGTCATCATCACAAACACCTACAGCTAAGTGAGTTAAACCCATATATTGCTCTGAGAAAGCAACTCCAGCTCCATCAGCTGTGTGGACTTGCTTTCCACTGAATCTAAACTGTGACCAAGACATACAGTTCAGCTCCCTGCATTAATTTACACAGATGTAATCCTATAGGGCAAGAGACTGAAACCATGGCATCCGAAATACATGTGCAACCTCCCCTGTCCTCAATGAGGCATGCCCTTCAAGGTCAGGCCATGCCAGCGAGAGTTTAGTGTGTCCTGATTTCACAGCTTTTCTGAGAAGCAAGGAGTTTAACAAAGTTCCAAGAGCTAAAGGAATTTTTAAGACTCCAGGCTGTGTACAGAAGCTACGTCATCAGCTATTTGAAAATTGAATTCACAGCTGATGTCAGCATCCTCCAAAAACGCTAGATCCTGGCCATTCAAAGCAACTGAAGCACAGCACACAGTGGGGCACACAGTGCCCATGGATCCATACACTCTCCTTTCACCAGCCACATGCTTTAGCATATGAGCTACAATACATTTCCAGAATCCTTTATCCTAGAGGACTTCAGTTCACAGCAGGCCCAAATCCTCAAAAACACCAGAGAAGTCCAGGACACCACCAGAAATCAGGTTACCCCAGGGCTGCAGCAGGCCCTATGCTGGGGCAATAGCACTCTGGTGGTCTAAGCCGCCCTGGGCATCTTTGGAAGTTGCAGCCAACAAACTCTATCCATAGACGACAATAAATCTCCAGACTTTGGAGGCACAAGCACTATCCTACGTGTGCTCTCAATAATGCCTAGGATAAAACCATGGCCTCTCTGGTGTGCCCAGACCAGCGCTAAGGAGGCTGTGCCACCCTGGGAGGAAGCCAACAATTGCACGGAGAGTGTTTGCAGGTGCTCCGGGTCCGTACAGGTGTATTACTTGGAAGTTTGCCTTCTTGTGCGTTTATCTTTGGGCTGTGTCTGCACACAAACTTATCTCCAAGGGGAGGGGTGTGTTTCTCCTGCATATATTGTTATCTCAAGGGACACAGGCTTTTCTCTGAGGTGAACGCCGCATGTGTGTACCTACTCCAAGCCCTTGGGATCAGTGTTGTCCACAGCTGCCTGGCTATGTGTAGCCAGGTTTGCCCACTGACACCAGTGGTGCTGGTGTCTGCAGGACTCCCGTTCCTTACTATTTCTCCAGCTCTCTCCCTTAGCTCTACCCCAAGGTCCTTTCCTCTGCTAGGGCACAGAAGCGTGCATTAGACACCTTAGGGACCAAGCAGTCCCCATATCTCCACACCTCATCCTCTGGACCCCAAAGCCCAGAGAAACTCCATGACTTAAGCTGCCATTTAAGATACGGTTCTTCAAGTACGGACTTGCTCAGGGCAGCCGTGGCACTGCTGTGCCCTGCTTTGTTGTGGCAACACCCAGAAAGTCTCCTCAGCTTGGGGCATCACACAGGCCAAGACAAAGATGCACATACATTAGTATGTTGCACTGAAAAAAAAAATCAATGTTTTATCAAGCAGGGGAAGAGAGCAGGGTCATAATGGAAGGGTGCTGATCCTGTGTGGAGGTACTTAGCATCTCCCAAAATTTCTTGTCAAAATAAGCTCAGAAAGCGCCCTGATTTCTATATAGGTGCCTCATCTTAAGTCATCTTACCCCTGCTCTCTAGTTCACAGGGAGAATAATTGTCTCTGCCATTCCCAATGTTCAGCTAACCTGTTCAACCCTCCAGAGCAGGGGACTGCGCTCCAATCCTCCCAGCACATCCTCAGCACTGGGTCTGTCCTCAGGAGACAAAGGAGGTCTCCTTGGTGCAGTCAGAGGCCATTACCTGTTCTGCTTGCAAGGGAAGTAGTAATCTGCTCTCACATCATCACAGCATGACTTGCATCTCAATCTCCTTTGCACGTACTAGCATTTTCTTTGGCTTCTGGGGGTCTAGACTTACAAGACATGCTTTGCGGACCCCCAGTCAACCAGGCACTTCAATTGCTCCACACCTTCCTGAAGTGCCTAGGAGGCAGCTCTGGCTGAGGATCCCACAGGACAGCAAGGGGAAGGATTGCAACGAGTTTCCCAGACAGTGCTCCCAGCTATGCCCCGGGACATTTGCTGTTTTCACAACCAGGATATTGAGTCATGGTCAGCCTCCCCATAGACTGCACTCATCCATGCAGTCGTCTTGCTGCTTGGGCAAGTGTCAGAGCGCAGCTTACCTAAGACACAGCTCTGTCTCCAGGTTCCACACACACACACACACTCGACCCTGTCCCTAGGTTCAGTAGTTCTGAACCTGCCAAAACCAGGAAGCAGAGAAACTACTCTTCTGGCAGAGCTCCCAAGTGAACACAGTTTATACATTCATTGCCTCACATCTGCTCAGTCTCCTCTAATTTGCCCAAGAGTTCTGGTCTCTTATGCCCACAAGTTTAGCTGTCATGGGCTGTGGGAAACCTCAGCTTTGGAAATGCAGCATTTACAGTGATGCAACTCAGGAGACATTGGTCATCTCAAGTTGTTTTTAAGGGGAAGAGGTGGATTAACCAGCCTGGTTTAGGAACTGACCCTTGGTGCACACAGCGGTGGCTAAATGCCTGTGTTGCAGCCTACATGAGCCGTAATCCTGTCTCCCTTCCTCTCTCCCTCCTCCCCCACAGCCCCGGTCCCTTTGCTCACATGGTTCCTGCAATTCCGTTGCTGGCCCTCTGCTTCGGTGCTTTGCACAGCTTCCGCCACCATCTGGGCTCCATTTAGGGGAGCTGATGTTTTTCACAGGGCTGTAATCTAAACTTTGGTATTGAGTTTACATCTCACATACCAGCGTCTCACCACTGAGCCTGGGCATGCAGAGGGGGTGTCTCAGTTGCCAGGCCCCATCCTACCGCAGGAGGATGCAGCATGTCAGCAACTCCTCATACCTAGGAATCATGAATGCAAAAGACAGCCAGGGAATCAGGAATCCATACGCACAAGCCTCCTACAGACCCTAGCTAGGCACTGACCCTGCCAGTGGCCACAAGGCTAGGAGAACCGAATAAGCTAAGAATCAAGTCAGCTTCCACAGCCAAGTTGTGCCTGGGAGCATGAGGAAGGTGCAGATTGAAGTCGAAGCTCTAAATCACCATTATGCCGGCTCCACCTCCAGCAGCAGGAAATTCTCTCAATTTTTGCCTTAAACTCTAGTCTTATCTCCATTCAGAGACCGCAGAGTCTTTCAGAAGAGTCGGGTCCGGCAAGTGGGGCAGCTCATACAGAGCAGAACAGGAAACAGAAGCAGATCAGGGAACAGCGATGTGCATTCGCTTTTGCGTTGCTTGGGCCATCACAGCCTGGAATGAGGCATTCAAAATCAGAGAAAGAGTCAGACAGAGCAGGTCACTCTGGCTAAGCTGCTGCATCGCTCACAGAGGGAAACGGCCTCTCCTGGGCCAAGGCCCAGAGCCAGGGGTATTTCAGCACTGTAACGTACAGCACTGCTGAGTTCGTAGGCACCTGCTCCCCAGACCTAAGACACACCGGATGTTTCCAGCTGTATGATCTGTGCTCCCAGGGATATGCCAAAATACCTAGTTACATGAAGCTGTTAAAGAGATTGTTCTCCAGCTTCCTGGACTCCTGCTGCTGTGTACATTAAACAAACATTAGAATGCACAGAAAATCATTAGCATTGAGATGCTCAAAACTCCTTCCCAGTGCCCAAAACACATCAAATATTTGATTCTTTCTCCATTTCATATCCATTCATTCCCTATGAACTTAGGGCAGCTTCAACCAGCCAAGCTGTGATAGGGTGATGTGCCTAGTGCAGGGTTCAGGAGGCACTATGAAACTCATCTCAGGACTGGAGAATTGCACGGATCGCTGGGTGCCCAGTATCCCAGCAGCTCTGAGTATGCACAAAAGACCAAGTCACAGCTGCAGCACAGCAAGCACAAACCAGACTGCAGAGCACTTCAGACATCAGCCACTTGGGCTCAGGCAAGGTCCATGATGCCCCCTGAGCCAACTTCCAAACAGCCAGGTCAACCTGTGAGCAGACATTGACTGGTGACCACCCCAACACACAGTGTCAGAGGAGCAAAGGAATTAGGGTGGCAAGCAGAAACCCCAGTCACACGCAGGCCCCCATGACAGACAACAAGCCAGATTTAAAAGCCAGAAAAGGCAGCTAAGGTGCTGCATTTGCAGAGTGGCTGGCAAGACAGCTCTTCTGCGAGACGCTGGCTCTCCAACCCCCACAGTTATTTATGAACTGCGAGGGCTCGCAGCCACAGCACCGCCCTCCAGCTGTTCTGCCAACACAACATTGCCAGTGGGCACAACAATTTTTGCAAGAGTGCTGTTAGTTGATCTTGAGCTGTAACGCTGCTCCGAGCGCTGCTGGGGTAGAGGCAGCCCACCAAAAACACCCCCCACCCCTTCCGAAAAACAGAGGGCCTTGTCTGCTCCGGGACACGTCCTCACCAGCCTTCCTCCACCCTCCTCTGTCAGCTGCAAGGTGGGCAGAGCCCGAGCCAGAATCCAGAGGGGCGGCTCTGCTATTCTGCTAGGCAGCCAAGATGGCTCAACCCCAGCAATCCACGAGGCTAAGCCAAAACCAAAAAATAATGTTTTCAATACTTTGACTTTTCAGGCAGAATTTAGTCATTTGTGGACACTGGAGCTTGGCAGGACCACGCTGCCCAGCATCCACTTACCTACTCTAGGAAGCAGCTGTTTACCACAGCAGAGCCTTGAAGATGGCAAGATCCGTGATTTAGTCCAGGTGAATTATTTCTGCTTTCTTTATGGAGCATCTACTTGACGAGGAAGAGGGATGTAAACAGCCTCCATCAGCTCCACAATCAGCTGCTTGGGCAAATCCAGCAGACTTTTGCCCCATCTAAGGGCTAAAAAAAATAGTTATAGGCTGACGAGCCAAATCCACCTTGAGTACACTTTAAAGAGGCAAAGTGGCTGAGACCTGGTCTGTCATACTAGAAAAGCAGGTTCTAGTCCCAGCTTTGAAAGGGTTGTATAAGCCCTGTTTGCTCATTCCTGCATGAGGACACTGTTAAAGTGGACCCGATGGGCATGGGGGGGGCAGAAGTTAAATGGTAATTAATACAGACTTGTGAAGGCTCTAAAACAGCTAATTTGGAATGTCCCCTGGGAATCTGAAGGGTTTAGCATCAAATTGCCTTGGCCAAGGCCTGATACACGGGCTCCAGAATTAGCCTAACTGCATAGGAAGCTATCAGAAAGGCTGAGAAATTCAGTTTTGAACAGGAACCATGTTGCAATTCTATTTGAAGGGTCAGCACTGCTATGTCCTCCCCCAACCCTGGCTTTCCCTTTTGTAGCATCGCTCACTCAGTGCCACATTTGTGCTCTGCTTCTCCACGTTACACGTGTTCAGATGCAGCTCTTCACTGCAGCCATCACAGAGTCAGAGCAAAACCTTCTTGTAGCCCTCAGTAGCCAGCAGAAGAGGAGAGGAAGCGATGCTCAGCTCAGGAGTTTGTCTTCTCACCTGCAATAGTGATGTTTACCTCCCTTTTCCCACGCCTTCAACACCAAAAAGCTTTCAGGACCATCTCTCCCACCAAATTGCTGGGTCCAATGTATTCTCACTTCCACAGTAAGAGACTCCCTGATTCTGCAAAGGGAAGAAAAGCAAGAAGCACAGAGGAAGAGCCTCCTGCTAAAGATCAGGCCTGACATATGAACTATACACTGAAGCCTATAGCCAAGCTTATTGTGCACAGAGTGTTTTTCCCACCTCAACTCTGGGTGAAAAAAAAATGCTTGCGTGGACATGAGCAGCCAGTGCATTGCAAATTCAAGTAAAATACTGCTGCAGGAGAACTTCCCGCAGACACTCTCCAAAATTTTGTTTTTGAGGTGGAAAAGAGCCTTTGTGTAATTTGTTTCAACCCAATACACACCACTGTGTGCATCCTCTGTCTAGGCTGGCTTCTAGGCCAAGGGAGCAAGCACAGCTAGGTCTCTCCAAGCTCTAGCAAGTAAAGGGATGCAATTTATCCTTCTGAATTTGAAGGAAAGAGCTTACATGGAATGAAGGAAACTGCTTCTGGTAGAATGCAACCACATTCTAGCACCACCGTTATGACCAACTTTTGTTTCTCACCCAGCACCTCATCTTCATCTTAGAAGCACCTCCCAGCAGCCCCAAGAATTCCAAGAGTTTGTGGCCACTGCTGCTTTAGAGCGAGCCAAGGTCTGGGATACCCCAGGGAAACCACTGACAAGGCACGGGAAGACATGGACAACCATTACCTTCCATGAATCTAATGCCAGCACTCAGACTAAACGCACTCCACTGGGGCTACAAAACAGTAGCACAGGAGTAGCCAGGAGAGCTAGCAGGTTTTATACAGAGGAATCAAAGTATTAAGACTCTCACATTTTGGAGAGGACATGCATTAACAAATCCCCAATTCTTGTTATCAAGTCAGTAGATAGGTTTACCATGGCTCTGCTGCAAAGGACAGAGTTATCTTCACCTCCCAAGCCCAGGCCTGCTGTAAGGAACACAAAGCAAGAGCTCAGATATGTCCTCAGTGCCTTGCAGGACAGAAGCCACCAGTCCACCACATCCTTCTCTTGGTCTCAGATGCAGGATGAGACAAACTCGGAGGGCAGGCTCCAGTCTCAGCATTTGACACTATAGATCAGCGAAGACATGAGGAAAGCTTCACTGACACCTCCAGCTTGCAAAAGTGTCATGGCTCCCAGCATTGCAAAAAGCAAAACATTTTAACTGGCCACAGAGCTGATCCTCCCTGAGGCTTCATCAGAGGGTGCAGGGAGACTGAAAGGCTCTGTGGCACATTCTCTGAAGAGGAGGGAGGGAGGGGGGGGGGTTAAAGGGAAAAAAAAAAGAAAAAAAGGAAATTGCAAGAAGTTACAATTAGTTTGCCACTGATGTGGTCACATGTCTAAAGCTGCTTCTTGTTCTTATGAGCTCTGACGAATGGTGAACACAAGCTGGGAGGACTAGGCTTGGGGGGGGGGGGGGTGGCAGGCAAGGCAGCACCATGCATCCACACCTCATCCGAACCACTCCAAGAGCTCAAGTTTTGTTGATGAGAACTTCACTACAGTTAGACAGGATGTCTCTCGGTGTAGAAAGAGGTCTAATCTAGTGTGCCAGAAGGTGAGGACAACAGTGGGAGGGGTTGGGGGGAGAAGAGGAGGAAAAAAATGCCCCATCCCTCAGGAGCCCAATGCTTATCTTCTATTTCCCTCCCTTCTCCCACATTTCTGTTATTAAACCAACTAATGCTACTTATCAACAAATCCTGCCTCTCAAAGCCACACCACTGCACCTACAGTGTTGACACTTCACAGTATTCTTTTGCTTAAGTGGGGAGTCCAGATGAACTGCCAACAGTTCACTTACGGGCAGACTAGGTGCCATTCTCAATGAGCTACACCCAGCCAGTCTTTAAAACTTACGCAGTTTCCACCACGGTGTTTTCGAGCCAGAGTCCACATTTTCACACAGTAATTAAATTGCTCAAAGTATCCTAAAAGCCAAATTTGGGTAGGAGCCTACAGCACTGCCAGTGTGGAGCAACTCTTCAAAGAAAGAGAGTTAATCCAGAGTTGTGCTTTGTAACCAAGTCTGGAATAAAGCTCAAGAGAGCCATGCACAAGAACTCACCAGGCAGGGCACACACATTAAGCACCGGTCATTGGCAGGAAAAGTTCTTCGCTTTAGGAGGCTCTCTGCCCTCCAGGCAGGCTCCAGGCAGCAGTTGTAAAGCTGTTCCGAATTTGAAAGACAGATAAGGCTCAAATGATTCATTCAGTGTAAACCTTTATTTGTTCTTGCTTACCCAGAAGGAGCCAGCAGCTGCTAATGCTAAATTGGGACAGCTCCCAAGCACAGACAAAGCCCTGCAAAAATGGGTTTAGGGAGGAACTGATTGCTCAAAAAACAATCCTAGAAGAGGGAGTTAGAAAGAGGGAGTGCAGCACAGCACAGGAGGAAGAGGAAGCCAGAGAGTACCTAAAAATAAATTTTAAAAAAAGCAGTCAGGCACAGGACAAAAGCTTCGTCTGCACGTGACCATTACCCGCAGTGTAGGCAGGATGCGAATGCAGTACACAACGCTTACTCCCCAGCAACTCCACGTACAGAGCCTCAATGTTCTCAGACCACGCAATGGCCAACTTCTTGCCTTCACGAAGGGCTTGCTTCCCCTGTGCCGTACATCTCATGGGCTTCTGCCCATGTCCTACCCCCCCCACCGCAGCTAACTGGCCACCAGCTGCACCCTTTTCCCACTACCAGCTAAGCAAGAGCAAGGCAAGAATTGCTGGGGCAAAGATCTCGTGATACCAGCTACCCTCTCTAAACTGGCGTCAGGCCTGCAACGGAGGGGAAACACTTATGTCCTGGCCAGGCTTCCTGCTTCTAGGCCTCTGCAGAGGCTGACGGCAATGAAAAGGCCCGAAATACAAAGGTATCCTCCATGCTGCTTCTGGATTTTGGGTCTACTGCAAATTTTAGATGTTACAAGGTAGATTGCGAGCTGGTTGCTGAGAGAGTCGAAGGGTCATATTGCTGGGCAGCAGCACACCATTGCTTCAGTTGGTGCATCAGGAGTTAGAGACCTGAGAAAACCAAAATCCTGCACAAAATCCTTTGTCACGTCAACAGAAGACGCTGACCCACAGGTCCCCCAGTTATCACACCCCATCTTTCATCAGAGATATACACTCAGGGATCATTTCCTATATAGTACAGCAGCTAGCTTGCTGGGCCTGATCCACCTGCGTGAAAATCCATCTAAGCCTGGCAGAGCTCACATAAGACAGCTTCACAGAATAACAATTTGAGAAAGCCAAAGCAAGTTAAACAAAATCTGAAGCATGAGATTTCTCCCAAGATGCACTCTTAAAAATAACTAAATCCTGCTTAAGGACTAGCTAGCGGTCATTCATTCTGACTCAGTACCCCTCTGGGTAGCACATTAACCAGATTTATGCAAGAGCTCACTGGTAAATAGTGAATTCACAAGGAAATCGCAAGTCCACCACAAAACGGCCAGAAAGGCAGAGCAGATACCAGATGAGCCTGTTCTGTGCTTGCTGATGGAACTGCAACCAATGCTGCTTGCTCCTCTCCCGTGGCTGTGAGGCTGGAGAAAAATCCCACATAGGTGCCGAGCTGGGATGCTGAGCACAGGTGAGCAAAAACACAAAGGACTTGACTTGCCCCAGCAGGAACAGCCTGTGTCCAACACAGACCACCTACACAGATCCATGAGGATTCAAATTTCAATTCTGGCCCATTCCTGAGCCTTTCTCCATGTGTCTGTTGGGACATACAGAGGGATGCTTTCTTTGTACACCTTTAGCCACTAGTGAGGATTCACCTCTGTGCAAGCAGAGATGAATTCCCCAGGCTGACCAGTGAGAAAACTACTTACAGGACAGGCTGAACATCACCAGCACAGCAGCTATCTAGAGCCTTGATGCAAAAAAAAAAAAAAAAAAAAAAAAAAAAAAAAAGTTATTCTGAGAACATCCAGCTAGTTCCGCTCCTGGGAACCCACTCTGCATCCCACATCCACTTCTGCTTCACTCATGCCACGTATATATCTGGTCATCAGCGCAGCAATAAGGCACATCTGATAAGCCTCCTTGTAGATGGATCAGATGCAATAGGCTACTTTGCAGACTCTCATATTATACTGAGTCATCCTGTCTCTGGCTCCTGAGCTGTCTGCCTTCTCCAGAGTACGTACCAGCTCCAACAACTCTTATTTCATACTTGTATAGTTGTGGCTCTCTGGAACAGCAAGTAAAATGCATGCAAGTCTGAGGCTGCTGGGTAGAGCTTTGCCCAAACTGCTCCTTCAATCCACCATGAAATGCAAACAAAACTTTTGCGTGGCTTAAGCTGGCTAGTCTTTACCCTACGGTCCTTGAACTCATGACTACTGAGTAACGTGGCTTGCTCAGCTAACCAGCAAGCTAAGAATAGAGACCTTGAAGTGAAACCTACTGGGATTGGCAGCTATTTCAAGCGCGCTCAGTCGGCAGGGCAGCATGACATAAGAGGATATAAAGAGGAAACTGTGCACAACAACTCTCACCTCACCAAGAAAGATTTTGGTAACAGAAGGTAGAGCCACTGCGCATGCTTTAAGGCAAAGCAAATGCTGTGACAAATCCAAGAGGCCATCTCCACGCAGCTTTGCCAGCTCATTCCTGAAAGCCAGAGTCACAGCATTTGTCTTCGCAACTGTGTGATACCAAGCGGGCTGCCCCCAAGCACAGCACTGACACCACAATGCTTGGAGCAACCCCAGGACTGGCTCAGCTTACTGACAACTGCAGACTGGAACTCCAGGGAGCACCAGCCCAATCTGCCAGGACACCTACTGCTGTCCTGGACCAGAGGGGAAGCAAACCCTAGTGAGCAGTCCTCTACGGCGCCTCCACCTTGAAGCCCACTTCATGCAGAGCAGCCCATGCATGCTACCACTGGTGCAGCCTACCTAGGCACCTTCACGGGGTAGGACTGCCAGAGATCCTGCTGCAGCCAAGCACTCACATTCATTCGAGCCTCACCTCAAACGGAACCAACATGACCAAAGCTATCGGACAGAGCACCCACAACCCTCAAACCTCGTCCTTGCTTTCTCACCTCAAATAGTCTCTCGCAGCGCTTCAGTGTAGTGGACACTCTGAAAAGAGGATCATGATCATGCCCAATTGCCAGATGTGCTTAGGAAAAACGTGGGCTCAGTTAGCAACTGACATTAATCTTAATGTACGGAAATTTAAAAATGCACTCAGTGCATATTTAACTCCAAAGCTTAGACACTGGGAAAACAAACATACAAGCTAAGGTTTCTAGAAATCAAACTTACCACCTGAAACCAGTCTCTGCAGCAGCTCTCTCCCAGCTCTTGGTGCACCTAACTCTTCAGCATATGCAAACGAACACTCTTAATTTCATTGTATTCTGCTGGCTTACGCAAAGTTGAGAAACAAAAACTTTCTACTATTCTTTGAGCAGGAATAAGTCATAAGCAGGAATTCAGAGTCTACAGTACTGAAGAATTTAATTCCTCAAACCCAGAAGCTTACTTGCTTACAAAAACATCCTCCAATGTATACACAGGACATCCAAGGGAACACTGCACCTTAAATTTCAGTTGTCATCAAAACAGCAACTGCTCATTACAGTCCCCTGTCAGACTGCCCGTATGAAATCAGAGTTTTAAAGAGGCTGAGCAGGCTGAATAAAGCTCACAAGTCACAGATGCTGCCTAATGCTGCAGTTCAGTTATGGCACTGGAATGAGCCAGAGCTGCTCTTCTCTCCACTCATCATTGCCTGTCCCATGCCAGCAGGTGCCAGACACATGGCTGCACAGAAACCCAGATAAAACCCATCCACCCTGGCACTGCAGTACAGGGCAGCGACTGTTCCCCAAAGTGGGGGACACCTCTTGCAGGGCATCCTCACCACTGGTGGGTGACAGCTCTTTTCTGGCACTTTGCCATGCAAACAGAAGTGCCAGAGTGAGGAGAACCTAGCCTGCCTCAGCCCTAGTACAGAGAAGAACAGCAAGGCCACAGAGGAGGGGGAGCAGAGGAAAAAAACAGGCATATGACTATTGCCTGGTAGTTTCATCAGACTTTGATGCACTCCCAAGCTGCAAGGATTAACTGTGTCAGCTCCCAGGCTTGGTCTCTACGGAGGTGATTCCCAAGGCTGTAGCACGCGCATCCTAATACGAGTCTCACCAACAGCATCTCATCTGGAGACTCCACTAAGGCTACAGCAAGCCATTGGTGCATTTTTTTTTCTTTTTCTTTCTTTCTTTCTCCTTTCTTTTTTTCTTTTTTCTTTTTTTTTTTTTTGATGTTTTAAGTTAGGGGAAAGAAGGAGACAGGTATGAGCCTGAGCTCAGAAGCAGCCAGATGAGCCCTGCAAGAAGCAGAAGCTCCTGCAACCACGTCCTTTGCAGCATCTACAGAAATGCAGTGAACCCTCCATCCTGGACATCCCCTGGACAGCAAAGGAGCATCCGTGCACAAGTTTCTGCCTCAGCCACAGCCTTGGGACACAGAAAGTGAGGTCAGAGGAGTCTGGACACACATGGATGGCAAAAAGGAGACAAGGCAATCAAATGCTCTGCACTGGTGTTGTCAAGCTAGCACAACCCTTCTTATTTCAGAGATACTGATGGGGCAATTGGCACCCATCACTTCATGGAGCCACTGAAAATAAAAAATATCTAGTGAGCTGTGTTTTAAGGTATTAAACTATACAGCCAACTCTTGTTCGTATTTAGTGATTTATACTGAATTTGTGAAAAGATACAAAAATCACTGGTCTCCTACCTCTCCCCTGCTACAGGGCCAGCGAAAGCACCAAGATCTTATTACCTGCATCCCCTTGGACACATCCCTACCTTACACAGCTTCTCTGCTATCAACATTCTGATCCTACTGCCACTACAAGAAAATATTGGAAATCAGGCATTTTCCATCAGCCTCGTAAGCATGGTTTAAGGCAGCTAGAAAAGGAACCTATGTGAGGAACAACAGAGACTATTTTCACTAAGGAGTTGCACCCCCAGGCTACATATGGAAACACGTCCTCTGCAACATAAGTGCATTAAGCCATAAATGAACCTGGAGAATTTACATAAGCCTTAAAGAGTTTAGAATAAGTATAAAGGCAGAAATTCAGAAAGAAATCCTTGTTTCATCTTGATTGATGACCAGGAAGTGACATTTTCCACATTTTCTGTGCTGCCAAAGGCTTCGTTCTTACGCAACAATGGCTTTTGAAAAGCAGTCTCTGCATCAGTGCTATTTTCTCTTCACGGAAGGAGAATCTCATTTATGCAAGTGAAGGCTCGAGAATATCCTCTGAACAACTTCCCCCAGCACCGCATCCTGACTCTTTCCAGCAGTCTGCATTATCAGGAGCTCCACTCTTGCCTGGCGTTCACCCAGTGCCATGCTCTCGTGTCCTTTTTCAAAAGGGCTACTAGGTGGATACTCCTCTCTGGACTAATAGGAAGTTCCTTGGCTTCCCTGGTCCATCCATAGAGAGCAGGAGGCTGGGACAGGACTAGAATCACTCATCTTAGGAGTGAAGGAGATTGCAGATATTTTAAAGGTAGGAGCCTACTGGCATAACCTCTTTGGATGCATACACAGTGCAGGGTAGGGCCTCCCCAGAGTAGCCACCAGACTAGGCTGACCTACTGCAGCAACCAGAGGGCCAACCTAACAGGGACCCTGCCTGTCATGCCAAGGTCCACATCATGTCCTTTGGCCATCTCATCTGCCCCCTCAAGAACAAAATCCTGCCAAAACAAACCCGCAGCCCTCCCCTGACTGCTTGAATGCTGTCTGTTGCAAAGGCAGAAGGGATTTTCAGCCTGAATTCAGGCCATTTATGAATAACAACACTGATGTGAATTCCAAGGCACTTCTGGGACCACAGGGTGCTCCAAAGGCTGCTGTTTTTCAGAGATGTACATGACCAAGTGACCATTTGATATCCTCTTAGCTATAAGACTTGAATACAAAACTGATCAGCACACTTTCTCCGCCCCCACCCTTAAAATGCCTAGCACATTCCTTGCCACAAAGGTGGAGGACGAGCTGGGTGTGCTTCACTGGAAGAGGTGGCAAAAGGGAATAAAAGAGCTAAGTGGTCTCCCACCTACAAATTTCCAATGGCAAAGCAGGGCCAAGACCAGTTTACTCAGTAGGTTGCAGCTCTTCCAGAGCAGCACACTGGAAGAAAATACAATTTAACTCAACCGGAATTTAATCTGAGTACTGCTGTAATTATTTGAGGACTGAATTAATTCTATATACTTAGAATGAGCACTGCATCCTAATCTGAACAGATTTAGGTATGGAATTGAGTATCTGCACTTAGAGCCTTAGCATCATTAACGTTAGACAATGAAGAGAAAGGAAAGTGGGAGAGAAGCCAAAAAAAAAGGGGGGGGGGGAAGCCAGGATCACCTAATGTGACCTGATTAATCAGTACAGGAGAAAATAGTCTTGTCAAGTAGCCCAAATGCACTGGGAAGACCTACTTGCATACTTCATTCCTTAGAACATCAATTCTGAGTCATTTCCAAAACAAGCAAATGTTTGGGTCTTGTTTTTGAGGTACTACTTTAGGATAACCACAGTAAACCAATAGAGCTTTTCTGACCTTAAATTACACAATAAGATGCACAAATAGCCCAGAAGGACCATCAGCTAACAGTGTAAAAAAGTGGAAACCCCAAGTCACACAGTGGCCAGCTGCAACTCTCACTCCTGTCTCATTCCCAGTTTAAACACTGGGAAGACACTCCAAGAGAGCATCATTGAAGGAGAAGCACACCCTGAACCCATGAAAAAGAGCTTCCATTTCTCCATCAACAGCAATGAGTCTATCCTGTAGGACAGCACAAGCATGGGAATTATCCTCTCAGGACCCAAGCCATGTCTGTGGTACTGTTAGGTCTGTCCACCCACTGTCATAAGCGTGATAGTTCGTTGCTGCGTTAAGGTGCAAAATGCAAGCCAGCCAAATGCCAAAGACGACTCAAGCCTCACAGATAGCAAACACCTTTATAATTCTTACCTTTATGATAGCACCAGGAGATTGAGAGCACTGTCCAAGCTCTGAGCATAGACAGACTAAACTTCTTTTAAAAGGAGAGGGAAACATAGGTATGTGCTGGATATACTAAGGCCTCTGAGCACATCAGGTAGTTGCTACCCCAGTCCTACCCCTCCTTAGGGCCAGAACCTCTGTGGTTATCGTCATTTAGGAACTTCTGCCCTTGCAGAAGAGCTCTCTGGATGACGGCAGCACCAGCTCAGGGCTCCTTCCTCAGGATCCTCACCTATTGCTCAACAAGGGCCCAAAATAATAGGGACATATGGCACTCATAGTGACTCTGCCACCTCATCGACTCCCTTACTGGTATTTCTGTCTCACATCGAGCATTTACCACCTTCGACCCCTCTCTGCCAGGGGCTAACATGCCTTGGTGTGAACCTCTCCTCCAAGGTGAGCCTAGGGAATTTCCTAAGTCAGTTAAACAAACGCTTGGGCTCCGTCTACTATTTATAGTTTGACTAATGGGACAAAGCCACTCAAGCATACCAGCTTCACTGGCTCTGGCTAAACTCAAACCAAAACGATTGCATCCTGCATAACATACAACAGCCTCAGAGCTGCCCAAATCCAGCACACTGTCATACAGTGTTAGAAGCTCTCTTCCAAACATACCAGCAGTTGCAAGAAAGGAGGGAGTTCTCCAAGACAGAGAGAGAAAACTCTTTTTCATACACTCTGCAAACAGCATTGCTCTCCCTCGTTATCTCATCTCAGCCTCCTTTCCTCTCCTTACTCACTTTTTTACCACATTAGACAGCTTGGACAATTCCATCTTGAAAGAACTTGCTCTTTTCCCCTTAGTTTAACAGGGGCTGTTCAGGTCAAGAAGTTACTTGAGGAGCTGATAGCACATAGTATTAAATATCATTGCTGGCTAAACCCCCTCAGCATAATTTAACAAGATTACTTTCTTTTTTTTTAGCAGAAAAAGCAAGGCGTTAACCACTAACAGAGTATCCCACCAAGTCCAGCACATCTCCTGGACTCTGTACATCCCCTTGAAAACCTTGCGACACTGTCACATTGATGCAAATGTACCAACTCAGGCCTTTCTTGAGTGACAAAATTACCCATAGCACACTCCAAGCCCAGCCTTGCTGTTCAGAGGAAGGCAGTTCAGCAGAGTAATTTTCACACGTCAGGAATGGTGGGAGCGAGAACATCAGGACCAAACTGCACACACTAGAAGCACCACAAAAAAGGAGAAAACCACCACAGCAATTCAATAAGGTTGTTTGACTGGTAGTCGCAGGCTTTTCTGCAGTATTTTTTAGGGTGGTATAGCAATTAGAGCAGGAGGCGAGAGATGGAGCAGGGCTCTCAAAGCCTCGGTCACAGGGGGCTGCTCAAGTCTGACACAAGACCACCCATCTGCAACTAGACCTTTCAAACTCAGCAAAGCCAGGACACGCTTCTTTAGCCTTCAGGCACTGTCCCAGTTTACTAACTACCCAGAAGTCAGCAAAGAAACTGTTAATAGGAACCCAGCGACATCTGACTTACGGAAAGATGCGTTCCTGCCTTCAGACTTCAGAGAGCATAGCTAAATAATGAAACACAGACATTAGGAAGTACTTGAATCAACAGCTCACAGCCCTGACTCACCTACCCACCCGGAGCTGCCCCAGGCCCATGCTGTCCCCCACGGCTAGCGCTGGCTGAACGTGACGAAGCAGGGGGTGGTAGAGCTGAAAGCAGAGACCAGCTATGTGGCTGGAGGAAGGACAAGAGGTATAAATCAGATCAGAAAAACCAAGGTCTTAATATTTGATGATTTTTCTTTTTTTTTCTTTTTTTTTCTTTTTTTTTCTTTTTTTTTTTTTTTTTTTTTTAAAAAAGTCTAGTTCCAAACTGAGTCATGGAGAAGAGGTACAAAGAGACTGGACGGAAGATTTTCATCAGTGCGGGAGAGTCTCCCCTGCGAGATTCAGGTAACGATGCAGAAGGAGCTGCCTTATTTCGGAGCGTTGCCAACAGGTTTGTTTGTTTTTCTCCCCTCCCTGAGGTCCCAGCTGTTAAATGCATGATTACAGCATCTCCTAGACTCTGTTAAAAAAAAGCACGTATACCGTTTAGCCCTACTGTGGAATAGGAAAAAGCCTGAAAGACTCCAAACACGCAAACCCTCCTTAACATTGACATTTTTAAAACTCATTTTTATTTTAATGACTTGTAAACAGTTAGAGTTTTCCAGCACATCCCCTCAGGCTCCCAAGAGTTGTTTCTACTTCTCTGCCCTGTGGTGGGAGGCTGGTGTTTGCTTTAGGCAACGTATCACAGAGCTGTTGGCACTACTACTCATATCCCTAGAGAAACTTGCCTCAAAATGCTTTAGGCATCCAGCTTCAGTTCCTTATTTAAAGCAGAGTTCCTAACACCAGCTATAACCCAGGCCTTTATTCTAATCCACAGTGCCAATGAAGTGTGAACACAGACACCAAGGCCAGAGTTGAGACCTACGCTCCAGGCACAACAGATCTGAATTCCCAATCTTTGCCAGAGGCAAAATGCAAATCCAGAGCCATGATCTTGCGTGTACAGAACGTTCATTACTTTGCTAGCCTGAATATAACGCTGCGTAGCAGGGAAATGCTCCTGTTGGATCAGAGCTCCACTGAACTACATAGAGCATCCAGCACAAACACACACACAAAAGAGTCTCTCTGCCCTGGAAAGTTTTCCATCCGAGTCCAAGCAAGATGCAACAAAGCAATTAAACTGCAGGAAAAGGCATATTCACAAGCACCTGCACAATACCTCTTGTCACGCTGTCCTAGGATGAGACTACACGATTGCACAGACTAGCCCTAATATTTTAACTTGCACATTCCCAGACTGCATGTCAAAAAGGATTAGGACCCTGTTCAGGACAGGTCTAACTTCATTATCATCTCACACACTTATACTTTATAAGCTTTCAGCCTCGCTGCAAGCAATTTTGCTGCCATTTTCATGCTCCTACTTCCTGCTCATATGAGACAGTTGAATAGAAAGTGCTGAAATCCTAGTAAATTCTCAGTGCAAACCAGGAAGTGCTGGAGATCTGAGAAAGGCTACGATTTCCAGGCAAAGTGCTCTGCAAACATCTGGCCACAGGTATCACATCCTTAACATCACAGAGCAGGGCCCACCTCTCCCATCCTCCCAGACTAAAACACCACCACCAAAATGCTGTTCACATGGAAAGAAAACACTTCTTGGTTAGGAGCGGTGACCATCTTCCCAAACAAGAAGTGGGCAGAAAACACGTCTAGACTATTCAGTTGGGCAAAAGCTACCACACAGTCCAAAATCCTCAGGTCATCCGGTTCCCTTCCTCTCCCACAGCAAGTGACAGCTCTTCTCTCCCGCACGCATATCATCGAGCCAAGTCAACCCAGCGTGCCCATCTCGACACCGCCTCTGCAGGAGCCTTCAAACGTCCCATTACTCAGCAGAACCTCATAACATGCCCAAACCCAGACTAGATAACACCTTTACCATGGAAAAAAGTGTGGGAAGCACAGCTTTTTTGGAGCATGAGGAATGCCAGCAAAGGACAAATCTTGGACGACTTGCACATCTGTGGGCTGCAGTGGCTTGTATGCTTAGTCTCCAAACACATCCAGGGAGCTGCCAACTCTTTTTCCCACTGCAAGACAGCACTCCGTTTGCTGCTCATATCCTTTCTGAACAAGGTATTTAGCGAGAAAAGAACATGCCCAGGTGCAACCCAGTAGAGTTCTCAGTGCCAGCCTCCCTCTTCCTTTAAAACTCCCAGAGCCATCAGCTGACCTCCGGAAGGGAAGGATGACAACAGGATCTAAACGGAGATATTCAAGCACAAAGCAGACCCGAGCTCGTCCCATTTAAGCACATGCTCCCAGAAGACAGCCACTGGTTTCCACCGGCGGAGGTGGGCGCTCGCGGGGCCCCAAACTTTCTCCCCAAGGTCCAACTCCGGAGAGCTGCTCTGAGCATCGCGTCGCCCGTGGGCTGAGCTCACTCACTCGCGACTCCGAGACAAGCGGGGCTCCTTGAGCTCAAAGCCACTGTCGCCCCGCTTCTCGCCAGGCACCCCGGGGCTCTCCGCGGCGCCGGGGGTGGCGGATGCTCCCGCTCCTCCGCCTCGAGGGCCAATGGTTGCTCCAGGGGATGAAGGCAGGCCCGGGCAGGGAAGCCCGGCAAGGACGAGCCAGCACCTCCCGGTCCCCCCCCGAGGTGCTGCCCAGCAGTGCCAGCAGCGCTGCCCGCACCCTCTGCGAGCCGGACACCTCGGGGCGAAGGAAGGCGGGGGGGGGGGGGGCTCGGCCTGCGGGGGGGCTCGGGGGGGGGGGGGGGGAGACGTTCACGGCTTCACTGACCCGGCGGGGCGGGCAGACCGGGCTGTGGGGGCCAGGCCCCCGCCCGTCGGGGCCGCCGAGCCGCTCCGCTGTCAGCGGGCCTAGCCGCGGCGCTGCTCCTTCTTCCTCCTCCTCATCCTCCTCCTCCTCCCGCCGCCGCCTACCTGGACCGGGGGCGCCGCTCCCCGCCGGCGCCGGGCTCAGGCCGGGGCCATCCGGCGACAAAGGCGAGGTCGATCCGTCAGCGGGCCGCAGCCCCCGGGGCAGCGCGGGCATGGGCTCAGGCGGCGGCGGCGGCGGCCGTGCCTGGCCCGACCGCGGCGGCGGCGGCGGCTGCGCTCGGCGGCGGGGCGCGGGGCGCCATGGGCTCAGCAGCAGCGGCGGCGCCCGGGCCCGCTCCTCGGCTCGGCTCGGCTCGGCTCGGCTCGGCTCGGCTCGGCTCGGCTCGGCTCGGCTCGGCTCCACCTGCGCAGCGCCGAGCGGAGCGGAGCGGAGCGGAGCGCCGCCGGGACACCGGAACCGCGCGGGCGGGGCGGGCGGGGCGGGCGGGGCGGGGCGCCCAGCGCCGCATTGTCTGCGGGAGGCCACGCCCCCTCCGCGGCTCCGCCACGCCCCCTCCGCGGCCACGCCCCTCTCCGCGGCCACGCCCCTCCCGCGGCCCCGCCGCGGCGCGCGGGCGCGGGGCTCGCGCGCCCGCACCGAACCGGCCTTCAGGGCCGTGGGGACAAACCCAGCGTTCACACACTTGGCGCTGAAACCCGGGTTCAGGCGCTCTGGGGCCGACTTGGGGAACCGCACGCTTGGGGCCGGACGGGGCTTCGCGGCGCGTTGCCGGCGTTCAGAGCCGGCGCTACCGTCCTCGGGAGCCCCCCCCCCCCCACGGGGACACCGCCCCACACCCACCCACGGGCGTTCTGTGCACTGGGGCATGTGCCAGGATGCACACGTCCAGGTCCTCCCTCCCCTCGTCGGCTTCCCACCCTTGCAGTCCGCAGCGGGAGCGTGCAAGGCCTGCCGGCCGACGGTGCGCGCTCACGCGCAGAGCGGCCGGTGCCGAAAGAGCGTGTTCGATGCCGCATGGGGCAGCTGCCGCCGCCACCGAAATGGCTAAAAGCATTTGCAGGTGACAGTTTAACTGCTGTGGCATGAGTTTAACCCCGGCAGGTTCAACAGCTCCTCCACAGCAACCCTAGCGCGCTCAGTCCTACCACGCTGAATGCTGCAGAGGTTGCAGTGCTGCTCAGAAACCTGCTGAGAACCCGTCTCCTCTGGGTCATGCTGGTCTTCAGGCTGGGCTGAGTTCTGCAGGAACTGCCAAACCTACCCCCTGCAGTTGGTCCTTGTCTTCAAGGTACGGTCTTCAAATGACCAGGTACCTTGTAGGATCATGAAGACAAGACCCCTGACTCATCTTAGGGAGATATCTTGACATTAAAGCGCAGGCATGTGGACTGAGAGGCAAGAAAGCTTCATTGCTATGATCCATGCTGGCAAGGCTAGGACAGCAAAGGACCCACAGTGTGACGCACTTCTTGAACTGGAGGGAGTAAATGGGAAAAGCCCAGTCCAACCTGCTGCCTGTCAGCAAACCTTAGGAGTATGCATGACTGCAGCTTTCTTCTAATGGGAAATTTGGCACTTGTTACCCAGAGGCCATGTGTCCTTGCAGTGTTAGTTATTACAGCTTATAAATCACACACACACACACACACACACACACACACAAAAAAAAAGAATTAAGGGTCAGGATCATTATATGCAGGAACTAAAGGAACTCACCCCTTGCAGCAAGAACTCTCAGTAAGAAACTATGCTGTTACTGCTGCTTTTTATCTTGCTTCCCAAACCTCCCTGCTTGAGCAGAATGGTGTCCATTCACTAGAGAGCCACAGACACATTTAGAAAGGAAAAACTAGGAACTGCACATCTCAAATCTCTTGCAGCTGGATTCTGAGCCCAGACTTACTCACTTAATTAGGTTTTGGAAAAGACTTACACCATGGATTTACTTTCAAAATCTGAAATCCAGCAAATTCTACAATTAGCCAGTGCATAGCATGCAAAGCTGAAGAGAAGCTGAAAACATGAGGCTCTCTTTGGCAGATTGGTGCTGTTTCCTGCACATTTCCCTTGAGACTTGGTCACTGATGACACTTCCTTTCAAGTGGTCACATCATTTAGATTTGATGCATCCGGCTTGTAAAAATATGGGTGGCTCCAGAAAGATACGGGATATGCAAGCAGGAAAAAGCCGTAAAGCTTGCCAGCCTTTTCTATTAGTGGTTATGTTTCTGTCTTAAGTGTATTATTTTTGAAAATGAAATAATATTAATTAACGATATTATCAGGATCACAGTCTGCCATAACCTTAAGAAGAATAACTGCTTTTTAACTGAAGTTGAGCCAAACTCTTCTTTGCAGAGCAATGTTTTTAGGTGCTCTAAAATCCACATTAAAATTTAGGTTGTATTTCAAACAAGCGTGCATTGCTGGCATGTAGCTAAGGCTTAGACTGTGGGGCATTTTTGGAGACAATAGTCAAAGGATGCCACAGCTATGGGCTGGAGAAAGGGGACCTGTCGTAACTTTTCCTAGTTTGCTTGTTTTTTTATGAACTCCCTTGGTTCCAGCCGACGAACTGGGTGCTAACTAATGCACCTGGACTATCAGATTTGGTATCAGCTGAAGTAGTTGATGAACTTAGATATCTCACCTACTTCCATGCAGCGAACTACTGGGCTGTCATCATCCACTGGTCATGAACTTCCAGAAGGGATGGTGGGAAGGAGCCTCTGGAGACCTGCAGTCCAGCTTCCTGCTCAGAGTAGGACTGTCCTCAACACTAAAGCAAGGTGGTCATGGCTTTGCCTCAATGAGTCTGGTCATCTCCAAGGCTGAGACCCTCCAGCTCTCTGTGTGCCCATCCCAGGGCTGTGAAACATCTCTGATTGTCCAACTTGTACCTCCCAAATGTAATCTGTGGCTGTTGCCTTTTGTTATATTATGTGGCACTGTTAAGAATTGTTTGACTCTGCTGCCTTGTACTTGGCCTCAGGTAGTGGCAGACTGTGATCAGAGTCTTCTCCATCTCCTCTTCACCATACTAAACCAGGCCAGCTCCGCTCAGCTCTTCTCGTAGGCCCTGTGCTCTTCACCCTGACCATTTTGATAGCTATACTGTAATGCAATAACCATTAGAGCTGGGCCTAGAACTCAGATTTCCCACCCATGGGAGCACCTGGGAGCACCCTCATTCCCTGGGGGGGGAGCCACATTGTCTCATTCTCTCCTAATAAATACATTATTATTTTATATAGAGCAGACCTGCTTCAACAGGAGGGACTGCGAGCGGCTTGTTCCAGCAATTCCTCAACCATGGTGATTAGAACGACCTAAGAGTGGGAATATGGGTTTTAATCTCTGCCAGTAGCAGCTGAGGTTAACCCTGAGTTGCCTCCAACCTGAAAGAATGTCCAAGCTACTGAGCTGCTGAGAAAACGGACAGCAAACGAGCTGGCAGAAGGTCCTAACCTGAGGAGAGCTTTGTAAACCTAATTGGATATAGGTACTTCCGCATAGCCCCGAGTAAAACTCCTAAATTGCATAAAATTGCAGGCTTAAGACACACCTTTCTCCTCAGTGTTTTCTAGTGACTAGTTGTTTCTTTGTCTTGTTCTGGTTTAGGGCTGTGGCTCTGCTGTCAGCCTGCTGCAGGAGCTGAGACTCTCCTGGAAGTTAATTTTGGCCAGGACATTTTGCTAAGGTGTATCTGCAGGAGAACTGCACGTGGAAGCAGAGCGATGGGATAGAACGGTTCTGGCGACTTTAGTTCTGCTTGCAGCTGGGCACAACGGGGTGAGAATAAGATGGACTGAAGCAGGGACAGGGGAAGCATCCGCACGCAGTGCAAAGTGGGGACTCTGACATCTCAAATGAAGAAATAGGCTAATTCACTAGACACACGAGAGTGCTACACAGGAACTTAAAGTACCGTTCAAAGGCACTACAACACCATCTGAGATTTCCTTGCTGACGACACAGGGAACAGTTTGCAATGGCAGTTATTTGAAGAGGCTCCGCTCTGCAATAGGACAGCTGCATTTCCAGGAAATCCAAAGAGGGGAGATTCTCTGACCACTGAATTACACTTCTCCTTTCCAAAGAAGAAATCACTTAAGATGCAGAGCAAAGCTCTGCCTCATCCCAGAGCAAGGAGACCTGGATGAGACTGCTTCTCAGCTGCAGTACCTCTCAATCTCTGGAGTTCAATCAGTGCAGATTCAGTGAGGTAAACACTGAAGCAGGGGTGGACAGCGGCTGTGTTTTTACTGAGCTGTTTTGCTCATTCTTACAATGTGAGAACAGAATATGGGAAGTTACATATAAAGCATGCATGCATGCACACGGGCTGGCACACAGTTGTAAGCCCCAAGGAGTTATTTTCAGCACCTTCTGAAGCTGGGAGGCTCAAACTGCAGCTGCTCATGGCGAATCTAATCTTTGGGGCTTTGTCTTTCTCTTTCATTTATGCCAGTTTTCTTCTGGATCAGCCTTCCCTTCCCTAAAACTCTCAAGACCTTATCTGCAGTTTCATCTTGGAAATCCCTGGCAAAAGCTCCTCTGGGAAGATGTAGGAACCTCAGAGCTTCTGATTCAGCACCTGATAGCAATACAGTCAGTAGCAAAAACAGAGGGAGGGGACAAAGGGTTTTTTATACTAACTCATAGTTACTGAGGTTATGCTTAATGCTTCTCTGATTTGGACAATAACACCAGAACAGAAGTCCTATTCATTTAAGATGGTTGAAAATGAATCCTGAACTAAAGCCATGGGAGATACCAGAACAGGAAAACCTCAGAAGAAGTGTCTGTGGAGGAAGTAGGACAGCAGGCGAAGAAGCACTCATGTCCTTGATTTCTCCAGTGGCAAAAGTGCTGGCCATTTCCCAAGTTAGTGAAGAAGTCAGTGCATGGATGGAGGCTGCTGGAGTTTCAGATCTATATTGGGAAGGAAGCCTGTGTGTTCATACATGTGTGCCTGGGGGTGTGAGCAGTGCTTTGGGACTGCAGGAGGACCACTCCACAAAGTGAAGCAATGACAAGAGGGACATGGCGAGGCACTAAGGCCGCATGAAGGTCTCTGCATCATCTTTCTGGCTGCACAAACAATAGGAAACCAGTGCACAGGGCCAGAAACATGGGACAGATGAGCTGCTTTGTCCCAGCTATCGAATACCAAGTAAGCTCGCAGGTACCCCCAAGCTCAACAGGGATGCTAGGGCTCACCTGAGCATCGCTTAGCCCAGCTGGATGGTCTGCATTTTGAATACACTCTTTCCTCACCTCACACATCCCATAGGTGCCCTGAGGAGCAGAGTTTGCCCCAAGCTGTCAGGGCCCCTGACCTACTTTGCAGTCATTCACTGGTGGTGATGTTAACATGCTCCCTGAGCCCTGAACAACAGCAAAATCACCATGACAACGTTAATATGACTAACAGCTCGTTCTGAGAACAGTCAATAACTTCACAATGTAAGTCCCAGCAGGCCACACTCTGGCAAATTTGCATATTGCTAAGTGGAGCCAATCAAATGTGAGATTGATTTGGAGCCTTCTATACAGTTCATGTTGGGGCAGCAGTGGGAGATAAGGTTTTGTCAGCCCCATTCAGCCCTTTCTCCTGCTCAGTGCCCTAAATTCCCCTAATTTCATCCTTCTGCAGTCTCCCACTCCACCTCAGCCCATTTCTTCCTTGCAGACAGCAACAACCTCCATTGTGTCATGGTCCCTCTTGGCCTGCCTGTTGAGGATGCCTCTGAGACAGTGGAGGCTCTCACAGTTTCTTAGTGAAGCTGGTTGTGTCAGGCTCAGATATGTTGAGAGAAGCAATTTGCTAGCTGACCTCTCTGAGCTGAACCAGTTCCTTTGTTCCTAAAGATTATTCCCTCCCTTTCTAATATAACACATGGGAGTCTACCCCAGGGGCATCTCAAGGGAAGCTACTGTTTTTCTCTTATAAACTAGCGGTTTAGATGGAAAGGTCAAATTTGGGGCTGATTAGAAAATCTTTGAATTTGGCTTTGAAATTCACCATTTTTTCACACATTTTGAAAATACAAAGAGCTGTAGCTAATAATGGCCTGAAGCTGGGATTTCTCAGCAAATGACTTCCTGAATGCTCAGAGAGTTTGTTCTCCTACCAGACACTTAAGTGAGCAAACCTGCAGGATGACAGTGAGGAGCAATGGAAACTTCCTTTCCTTTACCACATGCAAAGCTGGGTTTTCTCATTAGAGCCTAATTCAGAAATTACGTATGCATAAAGAGCAAAACCCATCCTACAGAGAACTTCCTCCATCCAGTTATAGGATAAGAGCAAAGATCAAATTGAAGTTCTTGGAGAGTCAAACCAACTGGCAGCCCTGGAGGATGGAGTCAATCAAGATTATTCAAACAAGATTATTTTGGAAGTTCAGCCAGTAATTTTAGCCTGGAAATCAGAGGGGCACCACTTCCTTTTCTCTCTCAATTCTCTCCTCCCTTTGCGACCATTGCCAGAAAGGTCAGGGATCTGCTTTGCTGAGGCTGGGCAGGAGGACATATGCAGAACCCGTTGTCAGTTGTGAAAGAAATGTGCTATTTTGATCAGAGCAGATGAATGTTTTCACCCCCACACATTGTGCAATCCTCAGACTACCGACACAAGAAACAAACACAGTAAAGGCTGTCTGGGCTCGTACAAATCCTTCACCTGCCTACCACCCCATTCATGTGTAAGTGGTGAGGCTTTCTGCAGCATCCCTGTGCTCAGCCCAGATGCTCAGGGGACCTGAGGCTGAGATGAGGAGAGCAAGAAGAAGGTCTTGGTCTGCCTGGGAGAAGGGGAAGTAAGAGAGGCGTGAGTCAGGGTTCCCCACCAAACCTTTTGTTCAGCAACAGGGTGTGCTTTTCCAGATCCCACTCTTCACACTGTGCTCTTGAGTTGCAGAGTGAGCCAGAGATACCCAGAAAGTATGAGGCTAAGGCTGGGAATATTCCTAGGCCTGGTTCTGTGGTGTTGCTGGTGGTCAGTCAGCCCTATGGCCCCTCAGCTGGCAGAAGCTTAGCCCTGGTGTGAGGCATGGCATGTGCACAGGGAGGACCTGTGCCTGGGGGAGTGGAGGTGGTGGAGAGCCACTGGGGGAGACCCAAAGCAGTGCCAGGGCTACAGGGCCAGGGCTCAACACTGGGGGCACGTGGCTTGAAAAGCAAGAGGCCACGTAGGTGGTGGCTGCAGCAGGTGAGGAATGACTCCAGCTCTCCTCATGGGCGGTTTCGATCAGATGAGAGCAATGCGCCCCTGAGAAGAGCTTCTTATGACATGCGCTTAGCTCCCAGGCCCACCCCATTTTATAGAGCTGCACTTGGCAGGGCCTTTGGATGTGTGGAAGCGTCTGGGAATCTGGGCTTCTGCCAGCTTTCTCCTGGCACAGGTCTTTCTTAATCTGAGCCCTGGGAACAGAAAGCTCCCCAGTATCTCCATGGTGGTGTGCAAAGGCAACCAGATGAATGCATGGCTGCTGCAGATATTGGAAGGCTGCAGGTGAGCATGGAGTTCCTACTGGTCATAGGGAAGAACTTGATATTTTTAGGGACAAAACAGCCACCGGCCTCCCTCTAGGGACTGATTATGTCCTCCATGGCTCCCTAATTGCTGGAGCAAGATGAGGGGCAGAGTGAAAATGAGAAGAGAGCACACAGAGCTGCTGCAGCCAGAACCTCTGGCCTTAGGGACACTGCAGCATCTCTCCCCTGGCTTTGAGCTGGGCAGCATCCTCCTTCCTCCATTCACACATTGTCCACCCCCAAAACACAGCTCCTTCCACCTCTCTGTCTTGGAACAAGAAAGCTCCACTCTCATTAGCAGTAGTCTATGTCTGTGCATGGTCCTGAGCTCCACAGCCGCCTGTGGGCCTCACAAAATACTAATGAAGGTTTCCCATGCTCTGCAGTATAAAATGTTGCTCTGCTGGTTTGGGATATATTTTGGCCTCTCTGCTGCAGTTTGGGCTGCAGCAGAAACTTATAGTCTCACATGGAGAGAAGTTTAACCACATTATAAGGTCCTGAAAATCACTGCTCTTGCTCAGTACAGCTGTACGCTCCCTGCTAATGCTCCCTGCTAAAGCCACTGTCATTTTTACACTGAGCTTGTTCACATCTTCCATATACAGCCCAAGGCAGGGACATTATGCACTCAAACAGGGTGTGTGGGGGGAAGATAAAGACTCCCTGTGCTCTCCACATCCACTCAAGCTCTGTCACAACAGAGTGGGACCAAAGCTAACATGACACTAAGGTAGCACAGCTACGCAGTGGTAGATTTGGAGATCTGATTAAAAGGAAAACTTGCTCTTTTTCCTCAGATCTTATCTGCAAATCTCCCTCCTGATGGACTCAAGTCCAGCCTCATGTCTATTATGTTTCAGAGCCCTGGACAGGCATTACCTGGCATCCTTCTATAAATGACTTTTCCAGAGCAGCCTGCAGCTGCAAATGCAGTGGGGAGCCTACACATATTGCTGTCTCTGCTTGGCACCCAAGCAAGGATTACAGCTCTCTCACAGCCCCTACTTTTCTATCATAGACCTTTTCCTTTTTCCTTCCATTACTCTTTTGCCTGGGATTAAATTTGGGGTGCTTGGGAGTGTTTGAGGCCAGCCTGTTGAGCCTGCCATCACCAGCAGGCAGCAGTGGGACTGGCTGACCCAGCAAGCAGGTGGGTGGTGGGTGAGTTGCTGACTTGGGCACAAGAGTGCTTGATGCCTTTTATTTGCTGATGTACGATACAAGAACAGCCAGAGCAGCAACTCACACCCTGTATTGGGTAATGCTCAGCTGGGCTGGGAAGGAGGCTCAGAGCAGCGCTTTGAGTAAACAGGCTGCCATGCTGGGTGATCAGGTCTTCAACCTGGCTCCTAGGCACTAAAGAGTAACAGTGATCAGCTTAGGCCTTTATGTTTAATATTTCTCCCAAGAGACCAAAGCAGGACAGCTGGAGGGCCACAGCTGCATGAGGGTAGGAAACAGGGCCACGGTCGGGGCTGAGCAGAGGCAGGTCGCATCCATACTGGGGAAGCATTGGTCCACTCCCTGGCATGGTTTTGGTCCCTGATGGTTGCATCCTGCCTGAAAATGCTGGGCAAGGCTGAGGCAGGGCTGCAGAGCAATGGGAATGCGAACCACGCACATTCAAGCTGTATGAGCCTGTTTGGGCTACAGAACATATGGATCCAGCCATGGAGTCTGGAAGGAGAAAGCCTTCCCTGCAGAGTCTTAGATCCATCATACGTAGCATTAGTCCCTGGTTAGTTAATTTTCCATCGTCTGCGAGGTGACACGATTGAAGCGCTGGTGCCAGAGCACAGCGGCAATAGCTGCTGCAGGAGAGCAAGGCGGAGCATGGCAATGTGTCAGTGCTGGACTCAGCACGAGGCACCAACAGAGGCAGATGTGTCCTAAACTGTGGGTGCACACAGATTCCTGGCCCATACAAGAGCTCTGCAAAGTTATAACTAAAACTTTACTTAAAGATATTGTTCACTATTTAAACTCCTTCACTTTCATTCAGTAAATGTAAAACCGTTCATATTTAAATGTAAAAGGCTGGGAGCATGCACATATTCTGCATATAGGAACTAGATGCTTGTATAACAGCTTTTTCTCCTCCACAGATCTTGCATCATCTCTGAGTACAGAACAGACGGATGACTCTCCATACAGATCCAGCTGAGACACGGGGGCTGAGGACCTTCAAAGATCTCAAAGCACTCATCAGACAACCAAAATGGCAGAAACCCTCAGAGGGCTGGAATCAGCCAAGCTGTTTCCCCACGAACTCCCTTTCTTCCGTGTGTTCTTTTAACTGAACAATGACATTTGCTTGGCAGCCCAGAAGTTTGTTTTAAATAGACACTCCTTGAATAAGACCTACAAAAATACCTTCGTCCGTCCTTCTGCTGAGCATGAAACCACAGCTACAGCAAAGAGGAACCTTCTACTTAAAAAATCACACTTCTGCCTGACTGTTTTAGCCTCCTGTTGTTATTAGCGCTTCTGTGCATTGTGTAAAGTGAACGGCAATTAGAGAAAAGGGGTGATGTGTGTCAGTCTGTTTACTCCAGGTTCACATTGCAGCCCCTGGGCGGAGTGCATCCCTGCAGTCAGCTTCCCCTGTTGCTTTTGTGGGTCTTTCGTACAGCCCCAGGGGAGAGAAAAACATTTGTTTTAAAAACAGGAAAATGTGATTGTAAAACCACAACAATGGGCTGGGGAAGGACCCAGAGCAGCTCCGAATTTAGCTTTCGAAACAGCCTTCAAATTGACTAAATGTTTCTGTAACAAACACACTGTCCATGTCCCTGTGCTGCGCGCCCTCTCCCGACTCCGTGAACTAATGCAATAAGGCAATGCCTTTGCCGGATCTCCTGCAGCTAGGTGCTAAAGCTTCATCTCCACATTCGAGCCTCTTCCTCACTGAAGCCTGAAGGAATGATGGTATAATCAAGAGCAGAGACAACCTAGCGGGTTCTCCACTGCAAATTCCTTGGAAGCAAGCCAAAGCCCAGTTTAAATGGGGTTTTCTATAGACCGATGGCTTTTTTGTTTTCAAAATATACTTGAAAGCAACTCTGATGTGGTGACTGTGTGAAAGCCCATCACATGGACACACATGTTGACTGCTACCTGATCTTGCTTGTTACTTCCATTACAGAAGCTCAGACCAACCAGTTTTATGGAAAGGAGCTGTATAGGATTACAGAATAGTTTGCAAATGTCGCCACCTGAGTGAATGGAAATATTGTTTTTTTTTTCCCTTTAAAATACCCAGAGGGCTTGTAGCCAGATAAAGAAATAATAGCCGGCAAAACTGTGTTTTCCTAAACACCAACAGAATGAACAAAATTGTCTGGCACGCTCTAGGCACTGTGTGCTCCCGCCGTTGTAAGCGGCTGGGCAGCTTGGCATCAAAAGCTGTAACTCTCCCTTCTGGGCCACATGGTCCAGAGTCTATATCTCGAGTTTGTGGAGTCTCTGGATCTCCGTTACCAGATTATCATGCATGTATAGTGACGAAGTAACTTTTATCAGCACCACTATCTATCATAAGGGACCACCCGAATATACTTCACTCTAAAGGTGCATTGAGTTGTTATTTTCTGCATTCTCCCTCAATGGTTAAAGTAGCACAGAAACAGTTCAGGATTTAGCCTTTTCCTTTCCCACCTCCCCTTCTGTTGTACACCACTGATAATTTTACATGGCTGATAGGGCTCAGCAGCTGACTTTTTTCTCCAAGCAGGTCAGACACATAAAGCAGATCTTTTAACTACAGCTCAGGGCTCAGAAATGGCATATCCACCTCATCTCAAGGTTCTTCAGAGCCTGTCGGAGCACAGAAACTCTCAAGTTTATTTAAACTTGGTAATGCTAAAAGAGAAATGGCCATTTCTTAATCCACATTGACCCAGACAGTTATAATTTGCTCAACATTTGCTCATCAAACACAGCAATTGATCTGAAGCTAATGTATTGCCATAGGTTAGCCGATAATAAAAACATGCTTGAAATAATCTAGGTGTGCAACTTTATGTGGGCTCTGTATCAGTCACAGAAATGAAAAAGCACACATAAAATCCCTGGGCAGAGCAGGTACTGTTCATCTCTAAAATAGTCCAGATGACTCATACCCTAGAAAAGTTGTTTCTCTCTGTTGACTTTAACATGATGCCCAAGTGAAGACATCTAAAGTAAAGGGAGATGAAGTCATGCTTTCAGAAAAGTCCTACTGTCAAATCTGTGTGCTTGGCTATTCTATTTGTGCCACTTCTCCAAAACCTAACGCACTACTGAAGGCACAAGGACAGACCCCAGAGTCTTAAACACACAATAGCCTGCTATGAGCAAACCAGGGTACCAAGCTGCTCTTGTGGCTGGTAGACCAAGAACATAACAAACTACTTACAGGTTCTAACTTTCTGACACTAAATGGTTGCAGCTTGTAATGTGGATCTCTGTTCAAATCCTGCTTCTGATCTGTGCAGGGAAACGTTTAAGACTGCACTAAAATGGATATCCACAAGAATTCAGGGCTCAAGGAGTGAGGATCAAGTTAAAGAAAGAACAACAGGATGAACATGATCTCCTAGTTTGGCGATGTGCTTAAGAGAGCAAATGCAATCCCCGGGTAGATAAGCAGAGTAGGTCAACGATCCTATTTCAGCACGCAACACTTGTGTGACCCTTACTGAATACTGAACCTGCTCTAGCTCTGCAATACAGCTCTGGCACCTGTCCTTGAAAAACAGACATGAGAGGGGTTAAATAAAGATTCAGTGTCTGTAAATTTTGCCTTATAGAAAGAGGCTGAAAAGCACACTCCACTGTGTGCCTTCAAGAGAAGGTTAAGGAATGAATGAATTGTGATCTGGGGTATTTGCACAGGGACAATGTTTCTTGGTGCAGCAGGAACTTTATTGTCCAAAAGCAGAACGAGATCCAAACTGAGGTAAACCAATTTCAGTAAGAAATAAGGAACATTTAAGGGATATTATAATTTGTCCAGGGGCACAATATTTTCTTCGATTCAACAGCTTAAATCAATACCTGTTTTCTGATTAATAACAGTACTTAAACTCACCAAAGCGTTTAAGGCTTGGTACAGGGAACACTGTGAGGTTCCTCAGAATGAGCTAGAGAGGAGCCAGGAGGGACACCTGAATCTAACAGGTCCATGTGAAAGCTGGCAAACACAGGAAAACGCAGCTGTATATAAGCACGCAGATTCAGACGTGTTCAAAGTTGCCAGCATGCACAAAGGGTATCTGGCACATTCAGACATGAACTAATACGTCATATCCCACAGAGAGTTTTTTTGTACACATATACACAGGTTTCCTCTGAAAAGGGAAGACCAATATATCTCTGAGCTTCATGTCAGCAACCACACTGTCTCTCTGCTCTGGAAAGATCCACCTGGAGAGACAGAGAGCTGTCTCCATACTTAGCAAAGTGGCCACACCACTAAACTAGGCGGGCCTGTAGGGAAAGAAGGAATTTTTCCTTTCAAAAAGGCTCAGAAAACACATCAGGAATGAATGTGCTACTAAATCTTTCCACCAAGTAAGCTATGATCTCAGTTCCCAGCCCATCTGCAGAGACTGGAGGCAAGGCCTGTGTGCAAATGCTCAGCTCCTTGATGCAGATTCACTAGTTAACATGTCAGCAGCACAGATGGGTGATGTGGAACGTATTATGTCACTCTCAGAGCTTGCTGAGAAAGGCACACTGAGAAAGCAAGAAGCTGGACACCCCAATGAGTTCCCAGATGGCTTCCCAGGTCAGTGAGATAGAGAATGTGTCATGGATGTGCTGCAACATGAGATGCAAGTGCTGCAGGCAGGAGGCATGAGGCAGAGGATGGAGAGGAGGTCTCCCACTCAGAGCCCTCGGGAGACATCTGCTCATTTTGTGCTGAATTGTGCTCTGCTGAGCGTGATGGCTTTCTACAGTGCATGGTTAACTCCCACTTCTGCATCCCTCTGGGGTGAGATTCCTGCCACACATGAGGAGGAAGTATTTATGATGGTCAGAGACCTGGATGGGAGCAGGATGTACAAGCTGCTGCTAGCAGATAGTTCAAGATGTGAGAATATAAGGAAGTTCCTACTATAGCCAGTAGAGTATTCTTAAGATCATAGGGTAATTCAGCTTGGAAGGGACCTCTGAAGGTCTATAGTTCAACCTCCTGCTCAACACATGGTCAGCTGTGAAATCAGAGTAGGTTGCTCAGAGCTTTATCAAATCTGGTCTTGAAAATCTCCAAGTATGCAGACTGTACAATCTCTCTAGGCAATCTATTCCAATGCTTTACCATCCTCATGAAGAAGAAGTTCCCCCATTTTATGCCCACTGTTGCTCCTCCTCCCATCATGTGAAGAGCCTGGCTCCAGCAATGCAGTGCAGATACTCAGGGTGTGACTGTGGAGTGGCTGTGAAACCCAGGTATCCAGAGCCTACTGGCCAGCAAAGAAGTTATGCAATACAGGAGCCCAGAATATCTCTGCAAAGCAGTTGTTCAATACACATTAGCCAGAGACACCATGGTTGGAAGTGCAGTCATGCAGTGCAGGTATGCAGAGCATCATCACTGTAGAGTGACTGACTGCGCAGTGGAGGAACCCAGCACATCAATGCCACAACCGATGCCAGGTCACTCCCTGTATTATAATCTCATCGGAGGATCTGAAAGCGTGTTACAAAAGTGGGTCAAGCTTTTCACCTGGAGCACAAGCAGACCCAAGGCAGACAGAGACAGAGACAGTGCCACCAGGTGGACACAGATACATGTACAGATGTACTTGTCGACTGCTCAGAAATATCCATCACTCATGCTCCATGGAAGTTGCTGATCCAAGGTAATTCAGTGAGGGAAAGAGAATCATGGGCTCCTGACCCCCTGGGTAAGGCTTGCACTCATCAGGGCATGCTTCCACCCAAACAACCCACCTTCTGAAGTCAGTATGAGCTTCAGCTCTCCTCCTATTTTCTCAATCCCCAGAGAAGATCTGGCACTAAAATGTTTGTCAGTAGGAACTAGTTGAGCTCAGGACAATAGCCTTTCTAAAGCATTGACTGTCAGACACAACAGGTTTGTAATTATTACTAGAAACAACTGGCAGTACTAGGAGATACCTAAGTTACCTTTATCACCAGCTCCTCTTCAGAGCTTCTGGGGAAGATCTGCAGATCTCTCTGACTCTCACTTGTAACACTGTCTATTTTTGCATATGTATTATTTCCACTCTGCTATTGTAATTTAGCCCATCCTGAAGGCAACCATTTGAGAGCAATCAACAAGCTGTCAAATTTCCTAGTATTTCCAAATGTGGTGACTTATTCGAGTGCTGCATTTTCAGAGATGCTCCCCACCCTTTGGACCCAGTCACATCCCACTCTCAGAATAGGAGATACAGGACCTCAGCATCTTTGAGAGCCAGAGGGGCCCAAACTGGCCTCAGACAACTGCAGTGCCCGAAAATAGTCGCACTCAGAGAACTACAAAGAAAGACCAAAGAGATAGATAAAAAGAATTGGGGGAAGGGAGATGTCTAAAAGCCCTGAGCAAAGATGAGCCCAAAGGCTGCTGAGCAGCCACATCCCACCCACAATCAGGCCATCTTCAGGAAGAGGCGAGTCCTGGCAGTTTTTGCTTTTAACTCACCCAAATGTCCTCGTGACAGAGATGGTCAGAGAAGAACACCTCAGGCTGGCGGTGCTTCTCCCTGGAGCTTCACTTGTGGAGCAGAGAGCAGAGCTGAGCCTGCCTCTACTCCATCCTGGAACCCGTCATGTACCTAGACCTCCCAAGCTTGAATCCTGTGTCTGCCTCTGATCTGTAGGGGCTGATGACTCTCTGCTCTGCTTCTCCCATCTGTAATGTCAGGGCAATGCTGTCACCTAGCTCCCAGGAAGGCATGTGCCTGGAAAGGCATTACTGATGTGCTGAGTCTGGACAGCACAGGCTGCTTTCCTCATGCTGGGGAGGCCTTTTCAGCATCTGAATCCATCTCATGTGACATTCCTTCATCCATAGCCAGGCTAACGTGGCACTTCCAGTAAGCCTCCTGGCATCAGAAGCTCCCCTGCTTGCAGCTCCTGGCAGCAAGCTCCTGCAGCTACTGCCCCAGGGAAATGGCCAGGGTCCCTGGACCACCAGGAACGGGTGGTAGCAGCTCTGTGAATAGTCTTACTGCAAAAGTGGCCAGCCCTTCAAGGGGAGGGGAGTTTTGCTCTCAAACTGATGTCATTTTTCCATTTCGTACTTGGAAGCACTGCTAGCAGTCATTCCACAGCCTTCCAGTCCTCTGAATGCCAGGGCAGATGAAAAAGGTCTGGAAGGGACCCCCCAGCCTGATTTCACAGCCTGCTCCAGGCAGATGGCAGCCGTAGGGCTGGTGTCTGTGGCACTCACAAAGGCGAGACGGTCTCTCTGCTCTTCTCTGAGCCTTAGCTCCAGGGTTAGAGCAGTCCTTTGTTCTCCTGTGATAAGTCTATGTCACTGCCATCCCACTAGCGACTTTCAGATGTAACTCTCCACTGTGGCATTGCTCAAAGCAATTTCCAGCAGCAGCAGAAAGTGGGTGCAAAGGCAAAATCTTTGAGTGTTGAGGCATCCCTCACGGCCTGGGCTTCCTCCTGGAGCTAAGATATGTGCTAGCCTCGGTAAGACCAGGAGCCTGGAGCAAGTGGGAGAATGGAGGAAGTCTTGGGGAACCTGGGGCACTGGCCTGTGGCAGAGTCACCTCTGATTTTTGGAGATGAGAGGGAAAAGCCCACTGCCATGTACTACCAACAATGTTTTCAAGCTTCCCCACACCATTGCTCACTTCCATCAGCCTGCTGAGCAATCCATGGCATTGCCCTCTCCTTTTCCATTCCCCTTCCCTCCAGGCTGTCTATATGATCAATCTCAAATGCCCTGTGTTTTCTGAGTGTAGCTAACACAAGGAGCTGCTGGTCAAAACCCTCCACTCCTGAAAGCCTCGTCACCATTTCATAACCTGCCAGGAAATCTGACAGGTGGCCATGTGGGCTGTGGCAAGTCCCCTCTGACTGCCTACGTGCAGGCCTGGGCACCTGCGTGGGCTCAGCACCTCTCTCTCAGATGGGGTAGGACAGAGGTAGCAGCCAGCAAAGCTGGAGGGAGCACACCAGAATATCTACAAGAGAAACCCAGCATCGCTCACACTGCAGGTCATGGAAATCCTGAGAGCGTGAGGCCTTGAGTGTGAGTGGACTACTCAAGACGTATGTGTCCCTTGGCCATGGACTGGCAGGGAGGGTAGCCAGGAGACGGTAGAGGCTGCTCTGCAGCAGCTGGCAGAGACCCAATTCTGCCTCTGGCCAGCTCCCTTCCTCTCTCAGAGAGTTTCCGGGAGAGACTTTAACACTTTGCTGGCTAAGCTGTGGCTTTGACAGTGGTTAATAGCCTCTTTAAAATGGAGCTAATAACTCTGATAAATTTTTTATTATGCCAAGAGGAAAATGAATGTTGGAAGAAAGAGGCTCTGAAGCTAGGGAGAGGCATCACAGTCAAATTCCTCTGAATTTTCCTTGGGACAGATATCAGCTGGATCCTACCATAAAGCTCCTCACCATTCACACAGGCCTCTTCAAGGCCACTTTCTCTTAGGGGACAAAATACATGTGAATGACACACATTAGGAGGTCTCAGATTCACCTGTGAATTACCTCCTGAGTTCACAGTCCTGCCGCTGCCTACTCACCCTTCCCACCAATGCTTTCTTTCCGAGCCATGGAGTCCTTTGTGGCTACTTCAGTTTTGACTTAAGGTCTGTTTCCTTTCCATCTCCTCTCGTAGAGAGCTGAAGATGTCTTTTACCCCTCTACAGAGCTATCCCCAAAGCAAGGAGCAAATTCACCAGAAAATCCTGCCCTTGCACAACAGCCATTTCCAAAACGTGCCCTAACTTGTAACTACACTCCTTTTCCTCTCTTGAGATCTTCATCATAGTACCTTTTCTGCTGCAGTTGTCCACAATGAGTATAAACATTTATAACTAGGCTATTTTAAAAACCAAGGCTTATATAATAAAGCAGACTTGTTTGAGGTTTCATTGAGCAACATTTCAGCATGTTGTGGTCCCTGTTACATGGGTGATGCCCTAGAGAGAGCTTTGAATATGAGGTACCCTTTTAGTTACTGTAACATTACTATTCCCATAACTTTGTGATTACTCATACCTCAGATTCAAAGTAATCTGCTGGAGATCTTATTACTTTGGTAAAAAAAGCCACCCAAACTCCTAATACTGAAATGTGGCTCATTCTCTGTCATTGCTACATTGGTTGGTATTGCCTGTGATTGCATATTGAAGATTGGTGACGGTGATGCTTCTTCTGAACAGTGGGAACAATTTATCCAAAATCTTCACGCCACTATTTCCCAGGAAATTCAAAGAAAGATAAGGTGAATATGAGCTATGAATAGTGAGTTTTCCAACTGCCATCAGAGGAGCTTTTATTTATCAAGTCTGGATCTTTTCATGCTTTCTTCATCATATTTGCCCAGTGCCAGTTCATTGCTCTAAGTCTTTGTTTAGCCCTACCACAGCTTTCACCTGAGTACATGTGGATGTTGGCTTATCAGGACCCAGTAAGATTCTTTTTTTAATCCTTTTTAACAAAACAGTAAGAATTTTTCAAATTTTTGAATGACCTCTATAGAGCTCATAAAAACTCACAGTAAGAATGACCACATCTGTGTGGTGTAAGCTTTATCTCTCTGCTTCCTCCCTTTACTTTTTGTAAGTAAGATGGGCTTGATAACATTAAGGGCAATAGCCAAGGCACTGTGCATTGCTGTGGCTTGAACAGCTCTGTAAATTAATCCTCTTAAGTGTGCAGAATATGTAAACTCTGTTTCTTTTAGTTATTTTCAATCATTAGTTGAAAGCGCTTGCAGTTTTTCTCTCTGTGAGTATGGTAGTTTGGCCCAGAGGCAGATGCCACATCTGTCTCTGCTTGCTCTCACAGCATGCAGTTCTCCATACCACTTCTTATCGATACCTTATTTGCATTTCTGCAGTCCTCTCCCTGGAGTTTTCACTTTTTCTCAGCTTTGCATATCTATCTGGGGCTGTCATTCATTATCCACTTGCCCGATGGTATTGCCTTGTTTTCCCACCAAAGCTTGAGATCCATCTGGTTCTCTCCTGTCACTATTAAGGTTCTTACTCTTTTTCTGAGTTCAGATCAAGACCTCCTACAAGGCTTGTTCTCACAAGCTGTTGCCTCTGATCCCTGCTACAGTCTTGTCATGAACTACGGATTCCACAAGCCCTCCAGATTTACACATCTGACTCAGCATAATCAACGCTGTTATAAATGCCTCAAAAGAGTCTCTTTTTTGAGTTCTTTCTTGAAACCAATATGCTTCAAAAGTTTCAGTCCTTCTAGGACTGCTCTGTTCTTCAAGTTCACTAGCATCTGCTAACTCACACACAGGCTGTTAAATAAAGCTACGATCTCTGACACAGAAGTATTTTTAAGCAGCTATCTTTTGCCCATTTTTCCTCTGCAGCTTTCCTTAAGACCTGCAATCTTTTTAGAGCCTCCTTGGCAGCTTGCTGTGCTTCTGGTGAGCACCTGGTTACAGGCATCTCTAGCTGTGGTTCTATTTTCTCACTCAGTTCCTTCCCTCTCTCCTCTGAAAAAGCACTCGGCCTCACTGCTGGGACCTTGTCGCCATCGTAGGCGGTGTACAAAGACAACCCTGAACTGGAGCTCATAACTGATGAAGCTTTAATATAACACAAGGAAAGTAGCAGAGGAAAGAGTGTGTGATAGGGGAGAGGGTCTGGTGCATCTCTCTGGTCGGAATCTTGCCAACTGATTCTAATTTGCACAAACTGTTGATTGCGACCTGAGGTTCTGTCTCCAGGCTGTAGAGCATGGTCCTGAGGGTGTTTTCTTGGCCTAGAAGCAGTTATTGGAACTCTAGGCTTGAGACTTGATGTCCACTAAATTCCTCCACTTTTTTCTCCCTTTCCTAATGACCTCCCATCACATTATTGGGCTCCATTTTCCTTAGTGCTGTGTCCTCTTCCTCTCCTTTCTTTCTTGTTGTACCCTTCAAAGTCTGCTTTCTCAACTGACAGGTTTGGCACATTTGCATGTCTCAGGGTGCTTTGCAACTCCTACCCCTGCCGCATCTCTGCCTGGTTCATTAAGACAATCTACTGCACCAAATGCTGCTGGTGCTGCTGTGCTCTGAGACATTTTCTGTTTGTTCATGGCGGGGGTCAGCCATGACTGGACGGTTGCATGGTCCATTTAGGGTTTCTCCTAAATCTGAAATGTCCTCTAAAAGCAGAAATGCTCCTAATTGATTTTACTGAATTTCTCATTTTGTAAAAGGGAACTATACATAAAACCCCAAGCACTGTAAAAAGAAGTCCAATCCAAAGACAGTAGACAAAGTAAAGGGCTTCCCTGCCCATCTTCCATGCCCCAGGGAGGAGAGGGGCAAAGACACAAAATACCAGAAAGTGTTACTGATACTCCACTGGAGCTATGTGAAACAGATATAAATTACATACACAGGTTCTAGCACAGACATCTTGTGAAGCTTGGAGGAAGAGTGGTCTCTAGAGGGGCCATGGGGTAACAGAGCATCCTGCTATGCTCAGTGGTAGAGTAGCAGTCCCTGCCATGTAATGACCCAGGTACACCTCATTGCTCTGAGCAAGATCTTCCAACTGTTCCTAAAACAGAGGCATGATGGACCTCCCAAAGCATCATGGTACCTCTGCCACCACATTCTGAGGAGTTCAGTCTGTTGATAGACATCCTGAAGTCCTTTGTCAATGCAGCTCTCAAACCTCTATATTCCATCGAGAAGCTCCATCCTTTCCATGTGTCCTAATTACCAGACAGACATTATTTCTCTGAGGTCAGAGCCCCAGAGGACAGGAATGCTCCATGGAGTAGCAATTATGTGATTGGAAGCTGTGTACCAGCGAGAAGGGAACCTGCTCTGTCTCTCAAATGCAGCTTCGCAGCTGCTCTGAGGGCAGGCTGAAACAGGGTGCTTGAAACACTGTTCCTGTCCTGTCAGGGTCAGTGAGTCAAAATCATATCAGATGCACATAGATCACGAGATTTAGCCTTTAGGGTCCTGATACTTTACAAAGGCCAACGCTTCCCATTTTTATTCTGGTTTCTCAAACATCTAGGGCACTCTGAACATTTGCTCAGCATTCTCTACAGTGAGAGAAATAAAAACTATTTTTCACCTAAAGCTGGAAATTACAGAGCTGGGGAGTGGGAGCCTTTGTTCTGTTTCGGCACTTTTGAGGTAAGACAAGAATTGAGAAGTCCTTCCATCATCTATCTTAGGTCTTCCTTACCTATTCACAGAAAGAGAACAAGAAACTACCAAGGGATGGCAAGAGAAGAGAGAGAGAAAAGCTGGAATAACTGTCCTGGAATAAAGAAGGTGGAGAAAATGAAAGAAAGTGGAGAAATGCTCTCCATGTCCTGGTTCCAATCATTTGGCACAAACCAGGGCTCTGTGAGGTAAATACTGTTGTTCCGAGAAAAAGTTATTAATGTAATATAAGTAAATGCTGCAGCTATTATATGTCCTAGTTGTTTAGCACCACAGAGTTAAACTGTACTTGTGTAGCTAGTACATGTCCAGCAAAGCTTTCTGTACCATGGGTCCTACCACAGTGCATGATCCACAGAACAGCACACAAAAGAGCGTCCTGAGAAACAGCAATCATAACTTCATGCTTTCATGGTTAAAACTTGCAATGATGAGCATCTGCCCTGGAAACTGGAGAGCTCTGTTGTCCTTTAGGACCCAGTGCTACCTTTTACCATGCTGGTATGCATGGCAAGGGAAGAAAACAAACCTAAACCAATACTTGCTCTTGCAAAGAAGAGCATAACAGAGATGCTATCCCCACCTGCCAGGAGAAAACTCACATCCTGCATGGAGAGCAGCTGGTTCACATACATGCTGAGCATAGGCAAGAATTACCAGCACTGTCTGATGGCCAAGACTGATATCCCCATAAAGCCAGGCAATCCTCAGCATCAAGCACTATGGCTTGTCTGTCAGAGTAGTTATTAGCTACTTAAAATGAGATGCTGCACCAGGTAAGGAAACAAAGAGGCTTACGTGGAGATGTCTAGCTTCTTTCTGAGCAAGAGTAGTCGGGAATAACAACACGCACCATGCAAGAATGGATTGATTCAAATAAAAATATCTCTCTCTCTCTGCATGCTTCTAGGAGGCCTGTGTAAAACCAAGAACAAGGCAGGGGTATGGGCTGGGTCACAGAGTCTGGAGCTATGAACACAGCGCACAACAACTGTATTTCCTGATAAATGTTAACCAGGCTCTTCAACACACTGCCAGCTTGCTTGATGTTAAATAAGACACAAACACACAACAACAACTGGTTGGAGCCCACTCTTCTTCATGCCTCTCCATTTATTCCCTTCTGCCTCCAGATTTTCCTTCCTAACAGCTTATGTCAGGATATTGCTAAAAACACTAATGCAACAATGATCAACACATCAATAATGAGGAACACATCACAGAGAACAAGGGAGCTTCAGGAAAGAGCAAAAGACAAAGAAAGCCCACAGGTACATTTAAACACAGAAGATGAGTGGACAAGAAGAGCCCAGAGAGGACAAGAGTACCTTTGTTGTCAGTGCTCATCTGCCCGGTCAGAGCGGAGAGCTGCTTGCTGCCCTTTAGATTTCCGTCTCTCTTTTGCCCTAGCGCATGTGACAGTCTCCAGGCAAAGCAGCTCTTTCGTGTGGTCTGCACCGTGTGCGGCGAGGAGCCCGAACCCCGCTCTCTAGCTTTCTTCTCAGTGCAGTTTCCATGATCGGTTTCAGAATGACAACTTCTGATGCTGCGCTGTCTCAGGCACTGGCTGACTCTTACACAAGTGGGTTTATCTCGCATCCTTTCATTTTACTCTCATACCCAGCTGGGGGCCAACTAGTTTCAAAATAAAATAAAGCTGACAGAAGCTCTTCGGACTCTACCAAACTTTTGCAAACATTCTGAGTAGTCTCAGAAAATGGCCTGTTTCCCCGAGTGCACAATGGGTCACTAGGGAATTCATGGACAATGAACATCCTGGGAGCAGATGCAGCAAGACGCATGGTTTTGTATCTGCTGGGTGGCATAGAGAGACTAAAATTGGAGCATCTCTTGGAGCCACCCAAATTCACTCCAGAAGGGAAAAGTCCCTCCCTTGGAGAATTTATAACCTAAAGCTGAGGTTTACAAATGACAGCAGACACATGAATGAAGGCCCAACCCCAATTAATAAGACAGACAACAAGAGAAAGGAAACGTTCACCCTCATTTTGCAAGCAGATGCCCAAGTGAGTAACTAGCTTGCTCAAGGTCACCCCAGGAGTCTGTTAAAAAACAGGAATTGCCCCAAATCTTTACTCAGTATCTTGGAGCACTAATATTGTCTTCTCCGTGCTCGGCAGCCTGTCTCTTCAATGCAATATTTACTCTGAACTGGCTGTTTCCACAATCATTCTTGCCATGATACTGCTCTTCTTTCGCGCTGGTTGAGAGCAGACGGAAGAGCCTGATCCACTACAGAGCAAATGAAGCTTTTTACATGAGTGGCTGTTGACAGGAAGGCCTGGAGGTATTGCTGCTGCCATAGCAATGAGACAGCCAGTGGCGGGACTCCAAGAAGGAGGCCAAGAACAAGCGAGAGAGTTCACAAACTGTCGTCATTTGAAATAGCTGAAGGCAGAGAACCTGGACCGGTTGTTCTGCTGAGAAGGACACCGCGGCTCAGACAATGTAGCAGTGTCTTTCTCCCACTATGCTGGTGGAAATTATTTTTCTCCCTGTAATTGTCCTTCTGTTCGCAAATAGTTAATGTGTGCTTTCAATCTAAATAACTTTTATTTTAGATTAAAGGAAAAAGGCAAATCAAGAGAGAGTCCAAGTGAAGTTTCCATAAGACAAAAGTCTTCTGTATCCCCCCTCTGACATGAAATAAATTAATTCCCACTAAGTGGCAGTCGCTATATACGAAGAACCACAGGACTGGAAGTGTCCCCCAGGGCTATTAAGTCCAGAGTCCAGGTCTACATGAACTAAGTACACAGTCCAAAAATGTCTACAGAAATCCCCTCCCCACATCCCTAGTCATCACGGGCCATGGAGTATTTCCCACTGCTGTATTAACTCCTTAAGAACAAAAGCTCCTGACTCTAACTTTGTATATATGAAGAGAGCAGGAGAAATTGAGACCACATTCAACATCCTTATTGCTCACTGCAACAGGGGAAATGCCAGGTGGCCAGGAATGGACCATACTACATCTTGCAGTATGCAGGAAGAAAAACCCTGAGAACCATAACTAGCCTGACTGAGGGAAATTCCCTCCAGAAACCATAGCTAGCATCTGATCTACCTCTCATGAACAAGAGACATCTACCAGATTGTGGAGAGATTTTTTAACACCAGTCGGAGCACCAATGCACCCTGCCACACCTCTGTTCATGGTCAGTTCTGGTGCCTGAAAGAAAAGCAAGAATGATTCAAAAATCAAGTTATAGATGAAAGGAAAGATTTCCTTTCCAGCTACTCAACTACAGGAAAAAAAATAGGTATACAAATAGCTATACACCTCACCTCACCCTGTTGCTCCCCTATTCTAGCTCTGCTATCCGTCCTGGTACAGAGTCATCCAACATAGCCTCTGCCACTTGTACTTGAGCTATGGCTAGTGAGAAATGACCAGTCCACTGAAAAATGCTCAGAAAGAGCCAGATCCATCACTGCCTCCAAGCTTCCCCTGAACAGCAGAAAGCTTGAGCTCTGAGATTCACTCTCATCTGAGATCAAAGAAGTGAAACACACCAGCCAGCAAGACATAACTCCACAGGGAGAAGAAGCTCTAGACTCCCTTCTGTTACAGACACCTGACAACAGTGCACACACATTGCTGATATAAGAACATGGATCCATTAATACATAGCCATTTAAATGGAGGGGATCTGACCAAAGATTTGTCTGTTCGTTTCTGGCTATGCCGCCTTCTTTGGGCTCACCACCTGCCCAGATCTTGCACAGAGACTCATGCACGTTTCCCTATCATAGTCCATCTTATGCCATTCAATCAGTCATGATCAGGTAACTCCTTTCCTAATCAAGCTAATGGCACCTGCCTCTCAGGGGTATCAGATATCTGCATGCTTTTTTTTTTTTTTTTTTTTTTTTTTTTTTGCATATGTAGAACAAGACTGCTGTTGATCTGTGATGTCAACGGCCAGGAAAAGCCTCTTCCATGTCACTTCCTTACCCTAGTTTGCATCTTCCTAACTGCCTCCCACTGGTGCTTCATTTCCCCTTGAAGCTAGTAGTTTTGGATCCATCACTCTGTTTGGAGTAATTGTACCTTGGCAAGACTCTGCTAGTTACAAGAGCCATACAAACTTTTCGTTAAGTAATTTCCAGTCCTTGATTTGCACCAAGACCCTCTCCCTTTCTTTTGTCCAACTGCTATGTTTATGAGCCTTGAACAACTGGCAATGCTGGAAATGCTATATTCAGACTTCTCACACTCTTCGCTGCCTTTGGTTTACAGAAATTACACAGCACATCGTTAACATATGGAATTCCTTGCAACAAGATATTATGGAAGGAGAAGTAAAATTATTCCAGTTGTGGAACTGTATATTTCTATTTGGACATAAAGATAATCTGAACCATATAATGACCATATTTTCCTTCTCTTTGCATCTTCAAAATATTGCTGATATGTAAGAGGTGGTAAGAGAGAAAGAAGATGTCTGCCCACAGAAAAAGTTTATAAGAAATATAAAGTCAAATTATCTTATTATGCAACTCCCCTGCATCTTATACAATCTAAAGCTGTAGGACATAAATCAACCACTAACTGCCTGGTGTTAAAGAGAAACTTCCTCTAATAGCAGACTATTGCGTAAGTGCCTTTTAACGGAGGCTTGTATCTTCTGAAATCACTGGTACAGAGAGGTTAACTGGAGTATAAGACTGTTGTTATGAGCCTTTATGATTCTTTCTGTGCCCTTCTACTTGTCTTATTACAATGATCCTATGGATCATCTTACTTGCTTTTCTTGAATTCTGCTTAAGTGGATGAACTTGAAGATGAAATGCAAAGCCAACAACTAGTCTGCTTTGTGCTGTGGCTACCACAAGGCACAGATCAGCTCAAGCACAGATTGGTCTTATCACATGGTGATGTCCCCGTTCTCAGAGTTCCACTCTCCAAGGCCCAAGCACCTTAGCACCTTCCCCTTCCCCAGCTCCAACTTTGTTCACAGAAAATTTCATAAGGATTCAGCGAGTGCTGTCATCTTATTTTCACGTGCAATCTGTTTCTGCAAGGTTCTTTATTGGCCTCTCCCAGAGAAAACCTGGAAGAGAGTGCCAGAATGGCACTTGTTTACCCTGTGTGAAGCTCCAAGTGTGAAATCACAGCAGGATCCCCTGCTTGGAAAGCGTTAGTGAACAGATGTGAGGCCAATGTCCAACAATGCTCTGCTGTCCACAGAGAGCTAACTGGTTCCATGGGGCTGTTTCTCCTCATGCTCCAAGCCACTGATGGATGAGCATATCCAATGTGAGCGTTGGCTATAAAAACCTGTGGATCCTGAATGCTGGCTGTCAGTGGAAGAAGATGTGTTTCCGGATCAGACTTCTGATTTTAAAAAGTGGCTTGCACTGTTCCCAGAGGCTATTCTGAGTTCTCCAGAGCTGGCTGCAGTGACACGTGCACCCAGTCACTGAAAGCCCTTGAGGTTCAGAGACAGCCAGTAAAATAGCTAACCTCTCTCAGAGGCTGTTCTTGCTTATCCCACTTCCCATCCTTGATGGCTTCCTTCAGTTCATCAACAGGCTGAACTGATTTCCACCAGCCATTTCTAGCTAAAACTTGCTTTATTTATATTTTATCCCCTCTTCCTCCTCTAAAAAGGGAGGCAAAGGGGGAAAAAAAAAATCACTGCATGCCACAGCCACCAGGCTTTGTGACACCATGTTGTGTCAGAGAAATCCTTTGGGAATGAGGAAAGAGCAGCTGGTCCTTTCAGCGCCCCGTGTCTGCCGCTCCCCCATGCCACGGGATATGGGAGAGCTTTGTGCAGGGGCTGGTGGTAGTGTGCGCTGTTTGTTTGGTGACTGTTCTGCTACGGTTATTTTTAGCCAGTGACGCCTGGGGTATTTCGCTTCAGGATGTCCGGTCTGAGCCTCTTTCTGGGAATCCCATGTTCTCTAATTGTAAACAGCCCCATTCAGTTGCTGTGAGCGCGAGAGGCCCTGACTTATTCAGCAGGGCTGTCAGGTGTGAGTCAAACAGGAAGCCACTGCTGTAGCAAAGGCAGGCTTCCACAAGCGAGGTATTAGCAATGAAAAAGTGCCCTCGATTAACTCACTGGAGCTGGCCTGACAGCCTACCCCTAGGCAAAATCAATTTACTGGACAGATGGTCTTGACTGGGATGAGATGTGAGCGTTCTGGATGCTGCTTGTGGTGCGATTTGGCTCTGTATCTGCCTCGGCTCTTTCTCCACATTTAGTTTTATTTGGAGTCTTGGTTTTGCCTATACGTCCCTGAAAACCACCCCCTCTAAAAAATTAGGGTTGAGTAACTTTGAGGCCCCAACTGCTGGCTTTCAATATGTTGTTACCCATGGGAAAAGGGTTCTTGAGTATTAGAAATCTCCTCACATGCAAATGCTTTGGGGTATTGGCAGGCCCAGAGATGCTGATGAGAGCTGTTTTACCATGACAGCATTCACAGCCTGGAGCTGAGCACCCAAATCTGATGCTGCTGGGCGTCTCTGAGTACCTAGGAGTGGGACTAAGGAGGTAAGGGGACACCCAGGCAACAGGGAAAAGGCTGGAAATGGGGGGTGGGGTGGGGTGATTTCAGCAGCATTGGTCTCCTTTCCCACCAGACTGAGATATGCACTCTGTCAACCTGACTTCAGAAACCTTGCGAAGGATTGATTTGGTCTTTCGTTAAAAGAAGCAACAAACTGCTCCCTTTGTGCACACTAACCAGTCTGGGGTGACTCGAGCACATGACCCATGTGTCTTAACTGTAGACCAGAGGCAAGGCTTTGGATGCAGCTAAGTCTCCGTCACCCCCATTGAAGCTGTTAGAAGGCAGATGGTGACGCAGGGTCTATGTGACAGCGAGGTGCCTGTAATCCCATGATAATGAGGTCTGGTGTCCTGGTCACTGCTCTCAGCAGTGCCTGGCCTTTACATTAAGGCATCATTGGATCATGCACATGAATAGATTGGGAGCTGCCTCTGCCTAAAGGGTCTATCTGAGGATCTGCACCATCTGGAAAAGCTTAGGAGCCTTCCCCTTCTCAAATATAAGTCCTGGGAGGGCCTCTGGGCATGTTTATTTGCCCTGCATTTCATGTGTACATTTTGTAGGCTGAAATGATCCTTTCTGATCATTCCTGCAACATTCAGTTATGTTTGTAAGAAGGAAAGTTTGTGCAAATCGTGGACCTGCTTGCACAATGAAGAGAATCTGGCACCAAACCAGACCGGGCTGTTGTTCCTGGGAGGGGGGACAGCAGAGAAGTACAGGCTCCATGGTATCACTTGGGCAGCTGAGTTTGGGACATGGCAGGGAACTCAGTGATCAGCAGATATGCACAAAGATGATTCTCAGAGGCACTGTGGTGTTACCAGGCACAGAGCTCTGGACAAACCCAAATAAGGCTCCATGTCTGAACTTCTACAATGAGTATATGCTGGCAAGTGGAAACCGCTTCATGCTATTTGCATAAAGGAGAAAACACAGTGCCACTGCCAGTTTTGCTCAAGTAACACACCAGCTTGCCTCTTCATGCTCCTCTGGGTCCCATTCACAGCTCACCCTACCCCCTTGGCAAAGCAAACCTGTGGTTCTTACTGCCGTTTTGACTTTTTTTCAAATGCATCCCTAGATACTGCCTAGAACCTGTGTGCCAACCTGCATGCCAACTCAAACTGCTGCAGATTGCATTGTACCTACAGACAGGGGTTCACCGTAACTATCTGACCAATTTCCATCTGACTGCTGTCTAGACCATGTCCACTTCAACAGGAAAGGACTTGCCACCACAACCATGGTTAGAACAGTACATGTGAAAGACAGGAAGGCGCCTAAATACATGCCCTGATTTTCGATTGGACTCAAAAGTTGCCATTTCCGCTCCCAACAGCAGCATTGGTCAATTCATCCTGTGTTGGTGGCTTCTGAGCACCCAGATTTGGATACAAGGATCTTAACCTTGATTGTCCTTTCTGCAAACAGCAATAATGACACTGTACTGCTCCCAGGGGGATGGAGCAGCTCTCCTCACTTTACAGCTGCTATAAAGATCTCAAATGTTAGCAGTGTAATGGCAGTTGCAAGAGCTCTGCTTATTCCATTAACAGTTTATCCCCATTTTCCACCACTTTATTTTTAGGAGCCTAAGTAAATCCTGCAGTAGTAATTCTTTTGTTCATGTAACTGGGCCCTACCAGTGCTCATTCATTTGAAAAAAAACCTGGGACCTACCCAACATTTCCAGACCATGGAGTTTGTCTGCTTTATACCTGCAAACTTCTCCATGTGCAGGAGGCTGACTGCCTCTCTCTGTGCTCCCCAGGAGCTTTAGCATCGCAGGAGCACACTCTTGAACTGCAGTAACAGGTGACAGTGCAAGTCTCACCCATGCTTTTCTAAAATCCTTGGATTAGGGAGTTTAAATTAACTGATTTACATGTCAGGAGTTTGTTCTTTGCATGTGGCAAAAAATTCAGGTGATGGTTGCCCTGCCATGGGAGGTGCAATTGCGGCACTGGCATCTCTTGTCTTCATCCCTTCATGGAGTCCCTGCAGATAGGTCAGAGCCTGGATGGGATGGAGGCAGTCATGCCTCCATCACAGCAGGAATGCCTCCTAACCTTTTGTCTCTGCAGAAATTGCCTTCCCAGGCCAGAGTTTTAATGACAGAGAGCAATGTTTTCAAAAGGGTCTAAGGGCAAGATGCTATAAAGCAACTAAATCTGGTAGGAATCTGAGTCATACTGAAAATCCCTAAAGACTTTGGCTTCTAAGACACCTCGGCACATAGAAAAAGTTACCCAGAATGACTCGTGCTTGGAACAGCATTGCAAGCATTAGTGAAGTAGGACATGTGCACAGTTGTTGCTAGTCTCTTATCTGACTCATTTCAATGTCTCAGGGGAAACCCTGGCATTGATAAACAGCTCTCTCCTCCCTGCCTCCGCATTTACTAACTGAAATCTGGAGTCTATTTTTAACCCTCAAACACCCACTGCAAGAGGGGGAGCCTGCAACGCAGTACAGTGGGCCGGCCTCAGCACTGCTATCTTGGGAATGTGTCACTGCAAGCCCTAGTTTCTGAGTCTGAGCTGTCTCGTGCTGTTGTTTATCAGGGTAATTTGACTGTGGCATTGGCAAGATATCAAGCAAAGTGAGACCAAAACAAGACTGTTGATATCTCATGCATGCACTTTCCATCTCTGTGCCTGCACTGTGCCCCCGGATGGGGTATGCAAAACAAAAAGGCTCCAACTTTTTATTTTCCAGCACATCCCAAAAACACTTATGCTGTTTGACCTGCTCATTACTTCTGTTTTCTGATGAACTGGTTCAAAGGGACAACACGGAGCAGGGGTAAAGGAACTGGAAAAGGCCTCCAAGTCAGAGAGAAACTTGCACTACAGAATGGAAACCAGATCCAAGCCATGCTAGTGTTTGAGGATCATTTCCTTCCTGTTATTTACTTTCCATAGGGCTCAGGGCTCCTGTGTTTGGGTATTTATCTGCTTCCCTGCTCTCCAGACACATGGTGCTGCCAAAGGCTTGCACAGGTGTATTTCTAATTACATACCTGCCCATGCAGTCATACACCAAGCATCTAGCAATGCAAGTGTGCACAGATGTGCAGACACATGCATGCTTGTGTGTGCTGTATGGTTCACTTCCCAGCACAGCTGTGAGATGCAGCAACATGAAATGGTGAGACCTCAAGGCCCGTTGTGTCTTGGACTCTCATGTTACAGTTCATCTGTCAGGAGATGCTCAGACAGTCTGTCTGGAAACAGTGTTTTCATTTCCTAGGCAAACTGAGAGCAGGAAGGGCAAGGACAAGACAAAAGGTGTCAGATCCTGAGCTGCTTCAGAGACATTACATTTGAGGTGATACACGTCTGAGTCTCAGCAACGATTTGAAATTTGGCCTTGCTGTGAATTTGGAGGGGAAGTTGAAGCTGGGGTTGGCAATGCCACTGAGTGTTTCAGGTGTTCACTGGAGCTTTGTATGCTGTGAGCTATGCAACTGCTGAAAGGAAGGAGCAGATCCAACCTGCCTTTGTGGTCAGGGCAGGACTGCTCCTCTGAGGACATCTCGTGCTTTCTCTGGCCTGAGTTTAGATGATCCAAGGGTAAGGCTTCCAGCCTTCCCTCAGGGAAACACCTCCACTACCAAATACTGCATGAGAGAAGAAAGAGTCTGTTTGTAATGTTCTGCCTAAACAAAGGCTGCCTTTAACAGTGGTGTCTCCTCCCTGCCACAGAATGACACCTGACATTTCCTTCTGAAAGACCCCACACTGTCTACAAGATCTTTGGTAATCATTAATTCTGGAACAGTTTTTCCAGAGTTTTCGCTGACTTCAGACAAATGTTGAGTGGCTTTCGGAGATATAGGCACTCCTCGATCCCTTTGCTCTTCTCCCTTCATGTCACAACCCCTCAGAAGGCAATATAATTCTATAACTGAAGTGGGAGATGAGTTTGATTGTCTCCAGCTGAGTCACTCAGTCAAGAAACAGCAGTTTGAACTACATCCTTCCCGGCAGGCTGCTTCTAGGGCACATTTTACACAAGTCCAAAGCCAGTAGCAGCTTTTTGTCTTTCTGTCTCTGTGAACCATGTGCTCCCTGGGGTTTAGTGGTGGAAAGCATCTATTTTTATATTGCTTAGATCCTCTTGCAGACTTTCTGCCTGCTCCCTAGACACTGGCTTAAAAAACTTCAGGTTGTCTCTCCTCCAGGCCTCACTACCTGGGCTTTTCAGAGCAAAGCAGAAAGCTCAACAGCCCAGAAGTAACTCAAAAGACATAAATCAGTCTTGCTACCCCAAGAAATAGATCCCCACTTCCCCATCGGAGAGGCCACAGAGGAGTCACACGCCAGGAGGCCTTGGGAAGGCCTGAGATGGAGGGTGAATTGTTTGTATGTCCCCAGGCTCCAGTTCCTGCTCTGGCTGTTTCTGCTCCATTGCAAAGATGTACTATAAAACCTTCATTTCCTGACACACATGGGATGAGGCCAAGGGGTCGTGTTTTGGACAACCTGGCTTCTCCATAGCAACCGGCAATGATGTCACTGACGTGCAATGATTGGAAGGGGCCTGGGGAATGGAAAGCTCTTCAGGAACGAGGCGGGAGAGGAGGCTGAGATGGCGCAGGTCGTGCTTGCCGAGAGCTGGTGCAGTGTGAGAGCAGCCCGGGGAATGTTTTCCTTGGATGGCCTGCGCATGAGCCGTAGCTGAACCATATGGAGGAGGGAGCCCGCGCCACGGGCTAGGTCTCTGCTTGTGACTTCTCTGCTGGCTGCTACAGAGGCTATGGCCCAGATCGGTGTGTGTGGCAGAAGTTGTCCTGGGTGGTCAGAGCTGTCTCCTCACACCCTGCTCAGCAAAGCCATGGACTAAAGGGCAAGTTCATTGGGCCTTGCTGGGAGCAAAGAAGAGGAGGGCTCTGCTCTTCCTCCTCCTCCAGGTCCCATCTCCAGGTCTTTCCCTTTACATTTCATCCACTGAAATCCGTTGAAATGTCTCAATTCCAATGACAATTGGACAATGTCCAGCAGCTCTCATCTTGTACAACATTGGCTAAAACATCTGAGCATCTCTCATGTGTACAGTCATTTGCAGGACTAATCCCTCTCCCTCCTGTCATCTTGTCTCCCTCCCTTCCCCTCCAGAGCAATGAGCTATTGTGCTCCCCCTCTTCCCTCTGCCTTCCCCTGCTTCTTTGTTCCTACAGACACTTTTTTTCCTGTCACAAATCCCCTCTCTGCAGGGGAGCCCCTTTACTAAAGCAAAATAATTAAAAACTCAGGCAGACAAGCATACGCAGCACTGAAAGCTGGCGTCTGTCACTGGCGGGCAGTTTGCAGTGGTGCCTGTCAGGGCTTCCTGAGGCAGGAGGTATGTGATTCTCTGGTACTTCATCTTTGGGCATTGCACTGCACTGAAGCCCCATCTCAGCTCCTAGATGCTACCAGGATAAACACACTGAATAAAAATGCCTATACTCCTGTGTGCATGGAGCTGCCAAGTAGCCTCTGTTCCATCTGTATTTGATATGACGGAGATGCATAAGCATTTCTTTTCCACCTCGAAAACAAGATCTATTCAGATGTGAAGCATCAGATCTAACACCGTCCTGACTCCTGTCTGATATTTTATTGGGCTGACCTGGACATACAGACATAGCCAAGGAGGGAACAGGCCAGCAGGGTATTGTAGAGATGAAAAATGAGTTGCCTATGCTTACAAACTGTTGAGGAAACAAAATCAATTGTGCCCAAGGTGGGCAGAGGTTGAGAGCAGCTATCCGTCACAGTATAAGCTATAGAAATGGTGCACTTGAGCAGCACTAAAATTCACCTGCTGCATCACATCCTTACAGAGCATCACATTAGAACTGTCCCATTCATCTGCCTAAAGGTCCTTCTAGCACAGGAAGCAAACAGACCACAAGGGCTGGTTGATTTGATCCAGGTTTCTGTTTTGACTCATTCCTCATATGTGGAGTCCTTCTGTGATACTGAGCAAGTCATTTAAATGACCTGTTGCAAATACACCTGCCTTGACAGTAAGTGAAATAGTGTCCTAGAGGAACAATTTCATTACATGGCACACATGAACAAAATAGCAATGAAGAGACTGGCAACACTTTGCAAAGACATCTGGCGCTTAGAGATGTGGATTTGTGCTGAATGGGATTCACAAAAACATGAGTGAGATATCACACTGTTTGTGATAACATATAGCTATTCTCAAATAACTGTCAAAACCGAGTATGTTTGGTAGAACGTTTGGTTGTGGTATGAAGGCAGCAAAGTGACTCTGTCTTTCTTGCATTTTGGAAATATAAAACCTCACCAAAAGATTTTAGACAAAATGGAAACATCTTAGGCAAACTGCAGTAGTCCACCCCATCCAATCTGCTCAGCCCCACGCGTGTTGACTCAGTGCTGTCTCTACACATCCTTCCTATGGAGACCCAACAATACCAGTACCACTTGCAGGGGAAAAAAAGAGAAAACAAAACAACAACACAAAAGATCTTCCAAAAATGTTGCATGAAAAGTGAATACTCAGCAGAGCTAGGTTTCCTGCACAGTGAGAGTTGGCCAGTGAATTAACAGGAAATCACTGCTTCCTGCCTGCAAAGGAAGTGCCTATCTAATGCCTGTGATCAAAAACAAACATCACTTCAATTAAACAAACAAAAGACCTAAAACTTCAACAGCTCACAGCCTGGGTCAGCTCCAGTGTTAGGAAATGAGTCCAAAAATATGAAGCTTGTAACCTTGAAAAAGGCCCTCATCCTTTTCCCCTTACAGTGATGTTACTTGTGCTGCATGTGCAGAAAGCAGAAGGGATTAAGTTGCCTTCTTGCCATCTTCCTGGGTTGAGAGTCAGATCCCAAGGTCCTCTGCAGCCAGGAGAACCAGCCATGCTATCCCACAGGAGTGGAAGAGCTGGCCTCCAGTGGCATTCCCGACTCAGGAATCTCTTGGGTTTGGTGAACAAACACTGCTCACGATCAGAGCCCAGCTCTGGGTATCTACAGCACCTGCTGCTGCAGATGAGACAGCTTCATTAAAAAAAATTTCTGCTCTGACCTTAAGGCTCTAAAGTAATGCTTGAGAAGAATTTGTACAAGGACAGTTTGAAGCAGCAGCTGTAGCTCCATGCCTTTTGGTGGGGCAGTGCCTGTGAGATGCAGGGCTGTGCTCCACCAGAGCATCTTCATTCCTGCAGGGTCTTGTGGATACTAGAAAAGAAAATGATCTGCAGCTCCTCAAAGCAGACCACGCTTAGTCTCCCAATGCTATGAACATAAAAGCTTGGGCTAGGCACCCCATCTGTTGCCAACAGGCAACCAATGGCTTGGGCTAGGAGAACACAGAGCCTCCACTGTGTAAAGGGAGCTTGAGCTCTGATCAGCTCCAGATGCCATCTGCACTTGCATCACAGAGTGCTGAAGATCTACAAGAGAAAGCCCTCAGATAGGTCATATAGCCACAAGAGCAGCTGAGATATACAGCTACAAACCTTATTCCCAGCCCAGCTATGCAGTAGATACACATGTACTAGAGTCTCTGCTGAAAGTTGCTATCTCATGTTCCTCTCTTGGTACAGCCAGTGCTTAATTCACCCAGGGCAGGAACAGTGGATTGGTCTGGAAGACAAACTGCGGTCCATGCTCAGCATCAGCTGGGGATGCCATGTGCTTCCCTGGTGCTACAGGTCAGGAAATGCTCAGGGTCTAAATGCTTCTGGTATTTACATTGGCTTACTCTACATGTTGGGTTAACTGCACTAGAGGGAACTGCACTAACCCTTTAAACATAGATCTCCTATTTGTGAATCCTAAAGGCTCTCCATGTTGGTTAGAACAAACACCTCAGATGGGAGTCATCTTGCAGCTTGCTGGAAGTTAGCTTTAGCCTCCTTTTGTAGTCAAAAGAGACAGACAGCTACCGCCAGAGGTTACAGTGTTTGACACCTACTTTAAGGGAACCTGACTCACTTTCTGAAGGGAGGATTTATCTCCATTTACTGGGGAGAGAGCCTGGACAACCAGATCAGACTTTGGAACTTGGCTATATGAGACAAATACCATCACTGCAGTCTGCAGAGAGTGCCCTGTCACTCACTGAGGTGAAGACATGAAGGATTTTTAAAAGGAACAGATTCCTGCTAACAGCACAGTGTAGGAACTGAAGCATTGTCAGTAATGTGCAAAGACAACAGAAGTCTTTAAAGTTTCTGCTCTGCATTGGGGAAGTGGCTGGACAATGCAGCTGTACCTGAAAAGGGGAGTTCAATCCTTATTTTTTAGCAGCTCCTATGTAGGGAATACTGAAGAAAAATATCATTATGCTCTTGCTAGCTCATGCACAAAAGACTGAAAGGGGGGTACATAAAAAATCCATTAAACAAACGATGGAAGAGGGATGTTTTCCAAGGGAAAGCATTATCTCTGCAAAATGTGAAACATAATGCCTTAGATTTCTGCTGTCTAGTTATTATTACAGTAGTTCCTAGCAATTCCTGCAGGAAAGATTTCATTATTAAAGCTAAATGTTGCCACCCTCTCCTAGTGAATTAGGTTAAGCCATCAATTACCATCCAAATTTCATTTGAGAAATCCAAAGACTGTGGATATGCACATTTCTGCCTCTAAGAATCAGTGGAAGATGCTACTGGAATGGAGCAGGAGCAGGAGCAGGAGTGGCCCCACTTTGAGAATGGTAGTGTAAGTAATGAAAATCAAGATTAATTAAAGGAGAATTTGCTATCAGGTTTGATGATCTGAGGGTATCACCATAATCTGGTTAAGATATGTGTGTTCACTGGACTCTCTTAGGGTATTTTACTAATTCCTGCATGGCATTATCAAGAAACAGTGGACAATATGCAGAGTCAATGCACCCTGCACTATGGCACTGCTATAGAAAGTCAGTATCTGCACTGCGGAGGGGCAGGACCATTGGGTGGAGAGGAAACAGGTGCAATGAGAGCTGGGAGGTCAGGATCATTTTCTCTGGTAGTAGTGTGGATTTGTAATGATTAATCTGATCCTAGATCTATGGCTTGAAAGTGCAAACTTGCAGAAGAAAGAACCTGCCTGGTTCTAGTCCCTGCTCTATGGACATTTTTACAGAAAGATGCCATTTTGAGTCCAGATTTTCCTTATGGACAAAGTGAGGGGAAACTAAGGTATGTGACTAATGGGGGGAAAACATCACACTCAGCTTTTCTTGAGCTGAATACAGTTTTAATTCTTTTGATAAAAATGAAACGAGTGCTTAATACTTTCCATACTTTCCAATATTCTATGCTTAGGTAGGTGATCAGGGCATCTAGAAGGAAAGGAACAAGATGGATTAGAGACTCAGTTTTCAGTTTTGTATATAAAGATATTTCCTATTTGAGCTTCTAGAAAGACTTTTTTTTTTTTTTTTTTTTTTCCTAATGCGGATTCACTTGTCTTAAATATAACAATTTCCAGAAATGGAAGAGGTATCCTTTCGTATTACATCTGAACAAAGAAGGATTTCTAGTCCCTGAACCATAAATCATTCCTGTGAGTCCCAGAGCAATAAGACCTTGAGCCTCTCATAATTTCAGGGTCTCACCTTCAGTAAACGGGCCGGAACGTGCTGAGGGCTGTGAAATACCCAGGAATCTCACAATGTTTTTCCAACTTGCTGAAGACCTTTTGTCTAGACAAATTAACAGAGAGGAGATTGATCTGAAAAGTCAGCAGGATTCAATAGCCAGGTCCTCCCCACTTCTATGTGTACTGTCAGAGCTAAAGTCAGTAATTGTAACTAGAGGGAAGCAGACTCTGCTGTAATATTTATTGAGTGAGTTGTAGGGTCTGGGTCTCACTGAATGAATGACCAGCATTCAGCACATGCTGTTTACCAGTGTTAAAGCACAGAAATAAAGAGATGGAAGAAATAGCTTCACTTCAAACACAAAGCCTGAGAATGACTCAAACTCAAACTCAGTCTCTGGAGAGCCTATATTCCCTTTAAATCATGCTATGGTTTGTGCTCTCCCTTGAGACCTAAAATAAGCCCTTTTCTCCTCTCCTTTTTGAGACTATCTGGCCACTTACAGGTCTTCCAGGCTGGGATCTGCCTGTCCAGCCCAGGGTCTTCTGGACTGAGGCCTGAAGCTCTGACATTGCTCATTCTGTGCATGTGACATTCCCTGGGCTTTTACTAAGCCAGGGTTGGCTGGAACAACTGCTCTGCCAGCATGAAACCAAGCAAAAAAAAAGAAGTGAAAAGGCCAGGGTTGTCCCAGACTTGTCCTGGGATTTGTGTTTGAAAGGAAACACTTTTCTCCATCTCTCTGAGGGTGCTTGATGACATGATAATAAATGCAGTTTAAGAACAAAGGACGGCAGGCAGTTACTAGGGAGGAGCAGGACAGCATGAATAAAAGACTAAGCAGGCTGAATTGCAATGTGTTACCTGTCTTCTAGAGTCTGCCTGCTGGGCACACTGAGCACAGGCAGCAGGAATGGTCTGAGAGTACAAGCTTGCAGCAGTGTCTAATGGACCTGATGACCTTATAGAGAGACTTTATCTTCTCCAGGGGATGCTTAAGTCAGCAATTACCTTCACATAAATCTCTCAAAGTACTCAGACCCTGACTTTGCATCTACCCAGTCCTTTGGGCTCAGTTCCAGCCTCCTGACTCCCTAATCATCCACACTGTATATGTGCTAATTCCCCACATTCATTTTCAGAACAAGTCAGTAGTTTTCCCCAGGAGGAACATGTAACAGGAGGAGGGTTCACTTCTGGCTCCACTCCAAGAACACTGTGTGGACATGAACATGCAGAGTTTGGTTCCCTTCAGCCTGGACAGACTTCGAGCACTATCCTAGAAGTCCTTGCTCCTTCCATCCACCTACAATGTCCATGTCACACTCAGAGCATATATCACACATCCTTGGCCTCACACTATTTAACCCTACTCTGCCAGATGGTGATGTGACTTTATTATTAGGTCGAGCACTTTGAACTAAAAAACCCAACAAAATAATAACTTTTAGTTCTGTTACAGGTATGTGTCATATCTGGGCTGATTGCAAAGCAATGTGGAACAGCTAGTCTGCTTTGGAGATGCTAGTATTGATGCTAGTGTGGTCAGCATGAGTTGATCTGGTACCAAGAACTTGCTCCTGAAAGTGGACTGCAAATATAGCCTAGGTTTACACTAGTATGGGATGTAGGTTTACACGAGTTCAAGATGAGTTTTACAGACTTGCATACATCTGCCAGACTCAGCACAAAGCAGAACAAAATCAAGTTTTCTGCAGTGCGTTTTGCATTTGGAAGATGCCATGACAGCAGTGAATTAGATTGTAATACAGGCTGATGGAATAACTATTCCAGACTCATCAATAGCCCCGCAATGACCTTGAACAACAAATTTCAAAGATGAGTGAATGTGTGTGGTCACAAGGTTCTTCCTGTGCGGCCACCACACAAAAACCTAGTATTTATCAGCATGTCTCGTGGTATTATAACTATCAGCTGCAGCCATCATGAATTTGCTAAATGCTTGCAGTTCAGGCAAGATTTTTGCATCGCCTACCTGGTTTCTTAGAAACAATAAAGTTTACCTGTTTCCTGGGATTATATCTGGTCACTGGCTATATTTGCTTTTAAAGTAAACTTCCTGATGAATTAGCAGAGCCCAGTTAACATATATTTAAAGTGCATCAACCTGATGATGCAAACACAGTGCATGGCAGTGTCTATTCAGGAGGGATAAAACAGGGAAAGTGTCATTGTAAGTAAGGCCATGGCCTGGTGCCTGTCACTTGGTGTCTCTTCAGGTGTCAGAGCCTGGATGTGCCATTCACGCACCTTTGCAGGACTCTGCAGGCAGAGCAATCCTTGATACGGCCTTTGCAGATCAACTGCATAGCTAAACAGTAATGAGGCCACTGCTGTGACTACTGCCCATTGTACTGATGATACTGCCTGCAGGCCTCCGCACTGTTAGTGGATGATGCTGGATATTAAGTTCCTCTTCAGTCTTTAAGCCTTTAGGGTATTACACAGAGATGTCTTTGCCTGTGTAGGGCTCATTGTGTTTGCTCTACACTGCCCTGCAACAGAGATCCCTCCTCTGCTTCAGAGCCAGATCAGAACTGCTCAGCAGGAGGTATAAATTAATCCTGCTCCTCCTGTGCCTCCAGCTGTGGCATCTCCACCATGGGAGCATGGGGATGAAAGGGGACAGCAGAGCTACTAGAGTGCCAGGTGATGGGTCAGAACAATTATGGCAGTTCTGGGGCCATTGGACAGAAAGGGCAGCTGGGAGTGGTCCACAGCATTTATCCACAGTCTTCTGCATCTTTCGCTGGTGGATGCTGGAGTGAGGATACTACAGCAATGGACAACATCCCCCCCTCTTTTTAGTCAGGAGCATCCTTTTTAGGCATTGCTATAGAAACTGGAGAAATAGACCTTGTAGGGGGACATTGCAGACACTTGACATTTAGGCTAGTAAGAACAGGTCTCCCTACTCCTAATCACACTAACCACTCTTTACATGACTCACATAACCATAACTTTACATACAGTACGCTTATATCACATCTGCAGGTTACTGGGACAGAATCAGAAGTCACATGTTGCCTCCGCTCCCATAACCTACTCAGATCTTCACTTCACCAATTGCATCTCCACTGGGTAACATCCAGTCCCCATGGAGCCTTACAGGAGTTCCCTGCCAGTTTGTCCCCACAATTATAAGAATGCAAATTTGATTGCTTGAAATCAGTCCAGTGCAGCCGGACTGGCATGATAGACAATGTGTGCAGCCACAAGAACCTCCTGATAGTCTAATCTTAAACCACTGCATTTGCCAGGCCTCTCATTCCTTATCTGTCTCACAGTGCACCAAACAGCAAAGCCAGGAGACAACACGATGGCATTCCTCTTACCAAGATGCCAGTGAACTCCAGGGGAGCCTTTCTTACCCAAGTCTTCTCTTGTTTATAACGTTTGTGAATTTTGGCTTCACTGTGGACTCTTCAAGCTCTTGTTTTCCATTAGGTTTCTATGAAGCCAGTGGCAGTCCTAAATAAAGAACAGCAGCCTATACATGGTTTTATTAAGCAAGTAAAGTTCAGAGGACAGACTAGCATGGATTATATAACAGTGACTGATCAAGGAGAGAAAATATTTGAAGCCTTCTTTAGAAAATTGGAAGAAGTATCAATATTTAATCATACCACTATCTTTTGTAAGAGAAATATGAATCGAGTGCAGAGTGTGGTGTGGTGAAGTATTACCTACAGCAGAGGAAGATCACTTTAGAGCCCTCAGAGCAAATTTAGTGCATGTATGTCCATGAACCAGATAGGATGCACCTGAGAGTGCTGAGGGACTGTCCAATGGACAAAACATTCAATATTAGTCAGCACAGTGCCCTTGCAGTGAAGAACAACCAGTCTAGTTTAGGGCTCCACACTAAAAGGACACTGACATACTGGAGTGAGTCCAGTAGAGAACCAGCAAGATGAAGAGGGACTGGAGCACATATGAGGAGAGGGTGATAGAACAATTTGTTCAGGCTGTAAAAGAAGAGCTGAATGAGAGATCTGATTGCTGGTTTTAGCAGCCTAATGGGAGAGTGTAGAGAAGATGGAGCTACATTCTCCTTGGAAGTGCACAGTGTCAGGACAAGTGGCACTGAGCACAAGCTGCAATAGAAGAAATTTTGGTAAGCTATTAGGAAAGAAATTTTCGCTGTGAGGGATGTCATACACTAAAACATGGACCCAGAGAGGTTGTGGAATCTCCAACCTAATAAATATTCAAACTTCAACTGGACAAGACCATAAGCAAGGTGACTTAGGCTGTCCCGGCTTTGAGAGGGATTTGGAGCAGAGCCCCCCAGAGATCCTTTCCAGCCTCAGTTGTCTTGATACAGTTAAACCCATCATAGCCAGACTACACCTCTGAGAGCCATGCTCTTCAGAGAGAACTGCAGAAATAAAGAATGGAAGAAGAAACTGTGAGCACCTCCCAAACTCTAAGTAGGCCATTCAATCTGGATTACCAATGTGAACACTTAGAGAAAGGTGTCTCTGCTCTCTCTAAATATAGATAGGCTACTCCAGAAAACATTATCATCATCATCACTGGGAAGTCACTGAGATTTACTCCATCAGGCAGTGACAAAGGTCCCTGTTGGACAGTCAAGACTGCTGTTTCAGAGATATGGCATCTTCCTCATTGCAAGCCATCTTAGGAGTGGACATTTAATAGCACTCCATGGTGTTAGATTACTAATGTCACCTTGTATTTCACATTGCCTCAGTCCCATCTGTTTCCCAACTGTTCCTAGTGGCCATTCCTAGGCACACGATCTCATTTTCCCCTCTCTGTGTACACAGGAAGAAAGCACCCAACGCCATGCACTATCCAAGGTCATGTGCAGTGAGATTTGTGCATGTGCACAACACCCCACATGACAGCCCCCCACTGAGTGATCTCAAGCTCAGTTCCACCAAAGGAAAGGGGCAAAAAAATCCAGGAAGGTGAAACTGCTAGACTCTCTGGTGCTCTCCCAAGATAACAAGAACGAAGAAAACTACATCAAGAGGAACAAGTGCCTAGAGAGCAGCACTGTCATCCCACCAGTCCCTCCTTCCTTTATCCATTCTGCCCACTCACCTGCTGGTGTGACAGTGGGGCTGTCACAGGTCAGCGGGAGTGGCTGGGGCAGAGTACACTGAGAAGTAGCAGGGATGCAGCACTACTGATGGCAGCAAACACAATGCCTTGCCAAAATGTCCCAGCAAGTACAATGTGTGAAGGTCAAGTGCCAGGACACGGTCTGAATACAGAGGTCCCGAGCTGAAGGAATGACATCTCTGGACATTTGTGTTCTGAAAGCTCTCAGCTGAGTCTTTTAACAGTATCTGGTCCCTCCTAATGCAGAATTGCAGTCCTGGCCTGGCAGATAAAAGGACTGCTGATGCTGTTCCATCTCTTGCTGGAAAATACATGCAACATCCCTGGAAAGTTGATTGCTAATATGGAAAAGCTGGCCAATTTCCTCATTGTGTAAGTGCCAAGAATACAGATGAACTCCTGGAGGCTGCTATGGAGAGGACTATGGGCATAGAGCTGGGGAAGACTTTCAATGGCAGAAGTGGCAGTAAAGTTCTCATCTCCTCCTGAAAATCAAGCGAATGTAATTAAGCCTCTGAAAAGCTTCATTAAATCTGAAGGTTTCATCTGCACTTATATTGACTCATGTCAGCTCCTGCTGGAAAAATATCTGTCCCAGGCAGCTGCACAACAATTTCGAAGGTTTCCTCCTGTTGTAGTCCTGAGGTATCTTCAATATCAAGGCTGTTGATGCTGATTTTACCTCTCTCATTCTACTACTTTAAATCTCAATTTTATCTAAATGCTTCAATTTAGTCAATGGAGTTTAAGGGAAACGTGACAGTTTACCTTATCTTCATAGACTCGGATCCTCTCTGGAATAAAGTAATCTTACCTAGCCTAATGTTCATTCTCAGTTCATTACCTAGTCCATCTAGCCTAATGTTCATTCTCAGTGCCATCTCTACAACTCCTAGTCCATCTTCAGAAATACCAGACCACTGCCCAAGGTTGCAGGATTTAACAGCAAGGTCTCCATAGAAGACTGAATGGCACAAACACAGCTGCACTGAGATGGAAGGAAAATGTCTGCTGTTGTATTGGACTAGAAATGTGATTTTAAGGAAAGAAAAGGTTAAAATATATCTAGTCTACTCTGACTTTGCATAACAGACTATATAGGTTCTTTGGATGATTCTTGCACAAACCACAAGTTCTGGATATTTCCTAGAAAACTTGAAGTCATGTTTTGTACAGTTTATATGTTGTAGAATACAGTACAACCTTTAGGTTGTCTACAGCATATAAATATCCGATGTTTCAAAAGATACCTGAACTGGATACAGAATCCCAACTAGTTTTAGTAATGCTCTGATGACTAATAACACTTTTATACTTTGTTTGATAGTTCCCTGTTTATAAGGCCAAAGATCATAGATCATGCTTGTTCTTTCAACTGCCATGTAATACCGGAAATGGTACCAGTAGGTTTCTTCTTTCAAAGTCTCCTATAACCTCTTCAAGGCACTGCTTCCTAAAATACAACCCTGCATTGCAAATATGCCCTACACTGAAAGGCATTAACACATGCACTCTCCAGAAAGTTCAGCTACAGTGAGTGTCAAATACTCTGAAGGACAGACCTGTTGTTTCTGTGTCACTGAATAAGCTTTTGGGAATTACTTTGTTTCCCATCATCCTCCCAATCACTGAAGAACAGAACAACAGAATGACTGAATAGAAGCGGACCAAAAACTGATCTGTGAAGGTTCAGAATGATATATATATCACCATGTTAGCCTTGTAAAGTAGCTTAAGTCCAATTTCTGTATTAAATCCCATTAGAATGGTAGATGTTAAAGTTGGACATAGTGTAATGGCCTAAAACTCATAACAGGGATCCTTCCTCTTTGTTAAGTTTATCTGTCCAAATATCACATTAGACCTTATGGGTGAAGTGGGGCAATGTTCTTCTCATTATCCAGGATGGTGTCCAAATCCTTTCCATAGACAGTTTCCTAGAACAGATCCTTCGGTCTGTGTTCTCTATTCCCAACGGCACAATCTTGTAGTGCTTTCTCATGCGAAATCACTTTACTTGTATGTGCACAGGTTTACCATGTTACCAAGATTTCCCTATAGCAGCTGTCTTTGCTCTTCATTACTTCCCCCACTAAAGAAACATTTCATCATGTTCAAACTTTATCAGTAATACTCTTTTTTTTTTCTAAGCCATATGTAAAAATGTGAAATAGTACATCTCCAATACTGGCACATGTGAGAGATTAGCCTGTTTAGTGAGGCTCTCCCAGTACATTCTGAAAGGTCTAATTTTTCAGGTTTTGTCCATGATGGATCTGATACCATCCTTTTGCAGTGCCATGGCTGTATTCTGCTAACCTCGAATATAAGTCATTGGCTGTTTTTCGTAAGTCCTCACTGGAAAGATTTATGTTATCCAGATTTGAAGAAGACATTAGATGTCTACTTTTAGTTGAGATGGATAGTCACCTGAAAAGCCTCCTCCTCTGCTATGCCTGCGAAGGGACCCAAGGCTGAAGAACTCAGCTGTGCATGTCAACATTTATTTGGATGAACTTTACACAACAAGTCTATGTGTGTTTAAAAGGAGGCCAGTAAAGCCATTGGAAAACATCCTAATTATATTGATCCCAGACTTCCTTCCCTGTTCCAAGGCAGAAGTCAGGAATTTGGGATGAACATGTGGGGAATGGGGAATGGGGAAAGTGGCAGTAACTACCGAAGGTACCTTCATTCCCCAAACCAGCTGCTGCTGCATCTCTCTGATTTCCCACCTATGCTTTTTCCGTGTAAAGGACTCCAGAGTTTACAAGTTTGCTAAGAACGAGTACAATGACCCAGAAATGTTTTTCTGAAGCATGCCATGTTTCGGCATGTTGCTTTTAACCTGGTTTTCCAATGTAACATGAAGCCCAGGAAGGTAAGTAACACACTGCAAGTTATTCAGCAAATAGAGGAGTTGATACAAGTGAGAGAGCGAACTTTTTGACTTCAGACATCCTTAGTTATGGACCCTGGTCCTTTCTTCTCATTGTCCCCTAGCCGCTGAAAGCAAAATAACTGATCAAGTTTGTATAATGGTGGAGCGAAGAGAGGGACTGCTAGACCAGTAAGTATATCTGCATGCTAGAGTGCAGATATTGCAAACACCTTGAAAGGAAACTTTCATAAGCTGAGTATATTTTAGCAGTTTGCAAAGGCCTCCCACAAGGAGCAGGCTGTGGAGAAGTGCCAGGCGTGCAGAGCTGTTTTGGTGCACATCATATGGAGCAAGTGTCCTGGGAAGCTCTGACTGGAGGTAGCTGCTCTGCAGGAGGAGCTGGCAGGTTTACAATGTGCTATTTTCTGAAATGTGATTCTTTGGGAAGATCTTGAGAGATATATCTCGATTATGCCTTTATGTCTTTCAGTGTCTCCCATGTAAATCAGTTACAATTTCAGGGGAAGGTAAGAATGGGACCCCTTATTGGAAGTTGCAAGTTAGAAAGTAGCTTCATCACTTGTCCTGAATTCCCCTAATTAATGTAAATTACATTGCTTCTGAAATGTCCTGTGCTAGGAAATGGGACCACGGGTCACAAGAGCCTCTTTCTTAGATAATGTATTTGTCTTCTGCTTTTTACCCACAAAACTATCTAAACAGATCACTCAGGCAAAACTAGACACCAAATAGCAATCTTTGCAGCTACAACACACACTGCAGTGCTGCCTGCTTTCTGATAACTTCCACAATATGGACTGCAGTGAGCAATGCTGGCTGCGCTCTCTGCCCAGAACACAGAGGCTGTGAGTCGCTGATCTCCTGCATGGAGCAGAAGTTCCCTGTGCTCAAACCACCTCTTACTTCACCACTGAAAATAGACTGGAAATTTTCTATGAGTCTGCTAAAGGCAGGGAACAGAAATGACAAGGACGCTGCTATGAAAGTTTGCAGTATCTGCACAGCACAGTTCTCATCTCTGAAATCAAGTGCCGCCAGACTACGGAAATAAGCATGCTTAATACTGTTCCCCTCTGTGACACTGGGTTGCACAGTGTCAAAGCTGTGGGGAGGATTTTCCCCCGGAGCCCAGCTCGGAGTCACACTTGATTGCATCATTTTTGTTTCCCTTTCTTTTGCTTTTGAGATCAGGATTCCTCCCACCTTGCTGAAAACCCAGGCTTTATCCAGGTTCACAAGGGTGAGAGGGGTGCTGGTGGGTGGACCGAGTCCAGATATACAGCTGGGTAACAAAGCCGACTCCAGTGCGCGGTGTCCGATGGGGACAGCATTAGCACATTGTCAGGCAGTGCTTGTTGGGGTTTGGGAGTTTAACGCTTATACCATCTGCTCTTTCACCACACACTTGTGCTATATGATACCTCTGCAGCCTGAGAGAAATGAGGGAGAACCCCAGCACACAGGCACTTCAGGAACAAACACAAGCACCCACCAGAGCAGTTTAATCCCACGCGGAAACAGACGCATTTGCGGATCTAGCATTTGCAGATCTAGCGACCAGCAGAGTCACTAGCAAGCTACTCACCCTGGCTTTGTCCTTGCATCCAGAGGAATTAAAGTCCTTGGAGATGAGGTCTCATTGTTCAAGATATTGCTTAAGGGAGGCAGCTGCTTTCTTTATATCTCAAGATTCACTAAAGTTCAGGAAGAGAGAGAGAGAAAGAGAGGGGAAGGCGAAAGGGGAGGGACTGAGAGAAGGGCCCAGAGGCCGTATAGAATGACAATGGAAGGAAATGCTTTATCAAACCTAGAAAGCCAACCCTGTCCTGGGAACACAGAGGGAGAAAAAAACTTGCAGAAGAAAAGCGAGTTCAGCTGCCCTGGGTTCCTCCCTTGGCAGCACAAACCCTCCTCCCCCAGCCCCTTTAGTCAAAAACACAATGCAACCCGGTGAAAGCCGTCAGACTCAAACACTTTTTTTATTAAACAGCGAGAAGTTTCAGTTCTTAAAAAAATAACAATAATAATAAAAACTCCCCAACAACTAAACCCTGCCCGGGAATGGGAATGTGACGCTCTTTCCCCCTCCCCCGGCTCCAGCCTTCCAAGTTTCTATGAGTCAAACGTTTGCAATGTGTTACCGAAATGTTACCAATCTGGAATGCAGCATCCAGAGGGTTTAGCTAATAAAACTTTTTGTTTGTTGCCTGGGAGAAAGTTGTCTGGGAGAATTTGGTTCTTCTTCCTTTTGTTTTCCCATCTAGTGTCTTATCCGCAGAGGGTTAACTACTGTGTACTGCTGACATTAAATGAGGGTGGCATTAACCCAGTGTTCCCTGACTGAAGTGAGATGGGAAATCACGCTGTTATGCGAGAAAGGAAGGGAAACAGTAAATCTGATATAGCAGGTGGGAAACTGAGGACCAGAGAGAAATTGTGCGGACATCCTGAGGTACACCTAGGGACATGCCCAGATCTAAACTCTGAAGCACGAGTTTTTACACATGGGCTTTGAGATTTTTCAGGTCAGAAAAGCACCATTTCATCATCTAACAGTCTGCAGGTTTGTCCCAAGATATGAACTTTCATCCAAGATAATCAGTTACTGGGCCGAAAATCTAATGCCTGCTACAACGCTTTACAGAAGCATCAGCTCTGGGTTTGCACACATCAAGCATCTCACTTTTGTCCTCAGTATTTAACAGCCTAACAAGGAACACTTTTTAATGATGTTAAAACCAAGACCACTGCCTCATTTTCTCATTTGACTACACCTAGTTTTAACTCCTGGAAATTTATTATTTTTATACATTTTATCACTTAAAAATCTACTCAAATCCAGTATTTTCCAGAGCTGATAAGTATAGATTTGAACAACTATTTTGGAAGCTGATTTTTTTTTTTTGATAGACAGAACAGATTAAGTTCTTTCACTGTCTTGCTGCAAATCAAGCCCCTCCGCATTCTCACTGCTATGGGATGAGTCAATCTCTGCCCTGTTAGAAGCCATCTTTTCTTTCAAGGATTTCTATCTAGGGAGAAACAGAGAGATTTCAAACATGGAGTCAGTTGTGATCTTTAAAAAAACTCGGTGTAAGGATTTTATTTTGAAATTTTTTGGAAAAAAAAAACAGTTTTAGATGAGGTCAAAGCTATTGGCTGAGCTCTTTCTACTCCGCTCCCTTCAGCTGGGCTCGGCAGCAGAACATCCATGTGCAGATACCTCTTTGTGCAGACGTTTCTAGGTACCTTAAGGTGCTAAATGCCATTATAACACTGGGTAAAAACTTCAAAAGTAGAGTTTGTTTAGATGCCTGAATCTAATTTTCACTAAAGGTTTAGGCACTTACAAGGAAAACTGATGGGAAATAGAGAGTTTCCTCTCTGGTCATTCAGAAGAAGCTCTGTGCACTTCCTCAGCCTCTTGCCAGCAGATCTCAATCTGAGTCCTGCTGGCCATCCTCACTGGGTGTCCAAGGGCTGCTGAAAGGTACAAGTCCATCTGAGAAGGCATTGCTGCCAGAAGTCTTCTCAAGCTCCCCTGATTCCCTTATAGCAGTTCAATGAAGCATGTGGCTACAGGACAGGCTTCCTGCTCCGGCCAAGAACATGTCTTGCATAAAGGCTCGTTGTTTCCTGACAGGTCAATGACCTGATCAGCTTCACCCATGGCTGTGCAAAAACTAGAGAAGCCCCCCTGGGGCAGCTGATGATCAATATAAAGTATTCTGGGTGCTCCAAGATGAGATTTTGTTGCATGCCTCCTCTTGGTTCCATTTCCAATGCTCTCTCCTTCCTGTCCCTGCTGATTCTGCAGGCTCTTGACCTCATTATTATAGATCCCTAACTCCTCATTGCTCCTCTTTGGAAAAAAAGCCACTAGTGTTTGTGTTAAGGACCAGAGGTCCTCCTATGTGCTGAGGAAAACAGGTGCAGCATCTTCCACCAGATCTGTGGAGGACCCATCACCATCCTAAGTGTACTCCAAATAATGGTAGCTGGCCTAATGTAGGAGGCCTGGCTTCAAATTTTGCCTCTGTTTGAGGGCAGGAAAAATTCCAGCAGCTAGGAGAATCCTGCCAGGAATCTTACAAGGGTATGGACTCCACCTCTTTTATTGAAATTGCCCTGCTTTTTATAAAGACACCATTAGGCCACATACCAGGAGTAAAGCAAGCACACAGAGCCCTCAGACATTATCGATGATCATCTCTGATGGAATATTCTGTCAGAACAACTGGATCCCCAGCAGCTCTGCAGAGAAGAACTTGGGAATTTTGGTGGATAACAAGTTGGCCATGAGCCAGCAATGTTCCCTTGTAGCCAAGAAAGCCAATGGTATTCTGGGGTGCATTAGGAAGAGTGTCATCAGCAGGTTAAGGGAGGTGATGCTGCCCCTCTACTCAGGCCTGGGGAGGCCTCATCTCAAGTACTGTGTCCAGTTCTGGGCTCCCCAGTACAAGAGAGACATGGAGCTACCAGAGAGAGTCCATCATAGGGCTACAAAGATGATTAGGGGAGTGGAGCATCTCCTGTATGAGGAAAGGCTACAAGGGGTGGGTCTGTTTAGCCCGGAGAAGAGAAGGCTGAGGGGGCATATTATCAATGTCTACAAATACCGTAAGAGAGTGTGTCAAGAGGATAGGGCTGGGCTCTTTTCAGTGGTGCCAAGTGACAGGACGTGAGGCAATGGGCAAAAACTGAATCACAGGAAGTTCCACCTGACTATGAGGAAGAACTTTACTGTGAGAGTGACAGAGCACTGGAACAGGTTGCCTAGAGAGACTGTGGAGTCTCCTCTGGAGATACCAAAATGTGCCTGAATGCAATCTTGTCCGACATGCTCTAGGTGATCCTGGCTGAGAAGTGGGGTTGGACTAGATGATCTCCATAGGCCCCTTCCAACCCCAACCATTCTGTGATTCTGTGATCTCCTGACCCACTCTTGAATTGAAGAATGATAGTCAACCTTCCCTGACCATTTCCAGCCCAAGGACATTTTATGTTTAATGGCAGCTGGAATTACATCAGTAGGAAAGACGAAACATGATGGTCTTTCCTCCACCTTTAAAAACCAAGCAATATCTCATGTTCTAGCAGAAAAATCTGAATTCCTCAACTAGAAAAAGCTAAAGTCTTCTCAATAACTAAAGTTCAGTTTTCCTGTCCCAAGGACGAGGGACAAAATTGTTGATTTTTCATCACAATTGGTAGCAACAAAATTCAAAATCATGGCAGTGTCAGGGCAAAGTCCAGAATGAGCCTGGAAGGGGTCAATCAGACTTCAGAGAGCTGTGACTGAAGGTCCTTCTGTCATGTCCTGCCACATTGCTTTGATTTTCCTTGTAGATTGAGAGTTGGTCTCAGTGCAGCAAGTACTGGACATGCTGTATGATCCAGACATCATCCATATTCTGTATGAATAAAAGTGAAAGGCCTTCTCTGTGGCCTATTTGCTCTCTCATCCCCTCCTCCAACTCTAGTCCTTTCTCCAGTACCAGATTCGCTGTCTCAGTCTGTGATTCCCTTCTCCTCTGCTTGCTTACCTCACAGGATATCTTTCTCTAGGCCACCACCTTCCCAGGAACTGTACTGGGTCTTTTACTCTCCTTCCAGTATAGCTGTAGAAGGGAGAGCACAACCAGCTTCAGCACCTCTCTCTGTCCTCATCTGCTATCAAAGCTGAGGTGAGGGAAGCATAGAAATGTCTTGTTTTTCTGTTCTGGTGGTGCACAGGTATGAGTTGGACACTCAGTGCTCTGGACAACCAGGATGGAGGCAGGCTCAAAGCTCATCTCCTTTCAGCTCATTCATTTATCTATCAAGATGCTATTCTCTTACATGAAGATTTGCTGGGTACTGCACAAGGCAACTACAGATACCTGAACTGCAGTTCACTTTTTGTCATATCAGACCTTCAATACCTGCCTCTGTCACCCTTGTTCTGGGTAGTGGCATCACTCAGTCACTTTTTCTGGTTTCATTTGCAGAGGGACTCAACAGTGTCATGCTACCAGAATAACAATGGTACATTTTTCCTCTTCCTCTTTCAACAAGAAAAAGCAGCCCTAGGGACCAAGTATTGCAAAACTGATCATGGGTAACTAAATGCCTCTTCTTGGAAAAAGAATACCTGTATATTCTGCTGGAAGGTGGGAAGTAGGATAAGAGTAGCAAAAAACAGGCCCATGAGGTACAGTCATGAGCATCACTTGGTGGGGAACCCCCATGTGTCTTTTCACCTGGGTTTTACTGCTTCATCTCATTATACGTTTGAATTTTGGAGCAGCAGCAGCAAACTGTGGTCACTACTCACTTCTGAGACCCTGATAGAAACAGGAAAAATTGAAGCCAATTGGAAACAAACTCAGCAGGTCTTATCATCATCTCAGTTACATTAAAAATAGTTAGAAGTAAGTCAGTGAGATTAGTGACGTCAGAAAAGAGACAGCTAAGTGCAGAGGCCTTGAAATCAGTGTTCACTGCTGCTGGAGAGGAATCTCTCAGCCAGGGTCTAGCTTCACACGCAGGCCAGTACCCATTAGAGGAAATGAATCTCTCTGTCTTGGTCACACAAAAAGGCCAGAGTTATACTTTTTTCCAAAGTGTATGCCATTGGTCCATTAGCAACAATGCCTGCCTTTAGAGCATTTATCCAGAAGTACAATTCCCCACTCTAGAGATGCTTAGAAATACAAAATATATGTCGTCCAAGTTTTGATCTGGATCATCAAGTAGCACATCAAATGGTATTTCTTCATTTCTGGACAAGATGCATGTGTATTCTTGGAAGGAACTGAGACAAAGGGGCTCTGAGAACCCGTTTATCCCTGCAACACCACAGGCTATCTTAAGGTATACAGCTTTGGAAGTCCTCAGACTGTCCCAGGAAACCACACTGGGCCCTGTAGTTTTTAGGCTGATGTGACTTTCTCTAGATGCTGGAATATTTGAGAGAAAATGCAGACAGCAATAGCTACTGTATGCAGACAGAGCAGGACAGGTCCTATGAACTGCCTGGCAAGCCCTGGTCAGTTTACATCAAAGAGATTATTCATATACTTTTCTACTCTCATTTAATTAAATGTATGCAACAGCCATTTAGTTCATCTGATGACATCCCGGAGTGAGAACAATAGGACAGTTTTCTCAACTGTACCCTTTGGGTCCAAAGCTTATTTCTGAAGAATGGGGCTTACCCTTCAAAATCACCTTGATTAAAGTTGTTTCATCTACTTTTATTCCTATTAGCATCTGGTGTTAGATTTATGTCAGTGTCTCTACTTGGCCTACCTTCCTGGGGAGGAAATTATGTCTCTTTAAGGTAAGCATCTACATTTCATGAGAAGAATCATATAGAAGATGATGAATATGCTGCTTACATTTCTAATGACCATGTGGGAACCTGGACAGCTAGGTCAGATGGAAACTCTGCTATTGCAGCAAGTTGAGATGAAGTCCACACTTCACTTCTGTCTGGAGGAACGGGAAAGAAGTTTTAGCATCCTCAGTTTGTTCACAGTCATTGGTCTTTCAGGCACTAAGGACTGCAGGGACAAGTACTAGCCTAAGTGGCTTTAGAAAAGACTGGTACTTCAAGGAAAAAGAATCACAGAATCACAGAATCCTAGAATCGGTAAGGTTGGAAGGGACCTCTGGAGATCATCTAGTCCAACCTCCCTGCTCAAGCAGGGTCACCTAGAGCATGATAGACAGGGTTGCATCCAGGCAGGTTTTGAATATCTCCAGAGAAGGAGATTCCACAGCATCTCTGGACAACCTGTTCCAGTGCTCTGTCACTCTCACAGTGAAGAAATTCCTCCTCATATTCAGGCGGAACTTCCCATGGTTCAGTTTTTGCCCATTGCCTCTTGTCCTTTTGCATGGGACAACTGAAAGATCATAATGCTTTGTCTGGTGGCCTAGAAAAGTGAGATCTTGTATTAAACCCTGAGTAATTTCAGTCCACACATTCCAGAGACTGGTCTAGGCTTCAGCTGCAGATGTAACCAATTGCGGTGGGAACTTGAAAAAAAGTGAGAGAAGGAAACAACCTGTTTTCTAGCTAATGAAACAGCAGTTTAAGTCACCTTTATCAAGAAACAACATATGGCAACAACTGAAACCCTTCAGCATCTCTCTGCTGTGGCAAATCATCCCCCCGGTAGAACAAAATGAGATGATGATCTGGCCTCAGCTGTCCCCAGAGTGAAGCCTGTGCACCTGGGTCCCAACTGCTGTACTTCGTGGCTCAGCTGGTTGATGTATTGAGTGGCAGTGGCTCTGCTGGTCCCAACAAGCAGAAAGTTAGGCTTGTTGCAGCTCCGTACAAAAGCCAAACTATTTCAAAGTTCTCCAAATGAATCTTCAGATCTTGAGCAGTCCATCCAGTGCTCTGATTAGCAGCTGCAAATCCACAGGAGTTTGCACTTTCTGATTCAAGGACAGTCTCTGAGCTGCAATCCCTTTAAAATTAAGGGTCTGAAACATCCATCATCTGTGTAAGAAGGCTGCCTCAGAGCTGCAGGCTTTGAAAGCATAGGGTGTCCCACACAGTCCTGTCCTGGAGAAGCCCTGTAATTCCTGGCTCCAATGATTCCACACAGAGAACTTTTCAAGAACTGTGTCTTTGCTGCCCAGAGGACTAGCTGAGCTTGAGCACAGTTGGGTGAACAGCAACTAGGCAGATCCCATTTGGAACTGAGACTGTTTCTGAGAGGAGTTTTGCCATGCTTGGAACCACTGTAGAACATTCAAATTAAGATTTTTTTTTCCCTAGGTGAAAAACTATTCTTCTTGGAATTTTTCTGACTGACTCAGTCCTCAGTTCAGATAAAAGAATCTGATATCCTCAAAGAGGAAAATGGAAAAATAAAAATAATAATCATGGGGAAAGATTTGAGGCTGTGGTGTAATATGCTTAGAAGAGAGTTTGGCAATCAGCCATGCTGAATTCAGTGCACCAAACAGGTTCATTCCTGCACTTAGTCTCAGCAAAGATCCAGTAATGAATTGCAAACTTTTACCTGATTGAATATTTACATCATTTGCATGTTGGGCGTAAGGGCTGAGACTTACTTCACACAGAATACATGGCCAAATGTAAAGTTGTTTAAAGACCAGTCAGAGATAAGGGATGCTGCTTTGTTTAACAGAGACATTTACATATCTGAGGAAGTGAGGCAATCCTAACTATTTAAGACTGACCAAATAGTCTCCTAGGAGGAAGAAAGAGAATGAACTTTGGAATGAAAGATTAAAATCTTTCTGAGTTTCAAAGGGAAGCAGGCCAGGCATGAAAGCTCACCTTCTACCAAACTGGAGAACCCAAGAGATGCTGTGTGGTGGCTTGAGCACTGGAGGCAGTTGAGATAGTGGACCTAAGGAGGTGTTCATAGTGGTGCCCTCTCTGAAGGGTTCATGATGGACACCCATTAAAGGAAGCTTTTCTTTGGTGTTGAGTTCTCTGATGGAGACTCCCAAACAAGTTCTAACAGAGGCAACCTGAAGCCTGAGGTAAAATGCCACTCTGCAGGACAGTTAGATGGTCAGCTGGATAAGAGAGAGACATCCTACTGTTGTGACTTCAATATAAACAATTCAGAAGTAAGAATGATTTTCATTTCTTCACCTACATCTGCATAACCTACTCACATCTGCTTCAACTTCGTTAGATTCAGAGGTGAGTTAGGGAAACTGGATAACAAAGTATTCCTTACCAAATGCATATAGAGAATCTATATACCAAGATATTGGAAAATCTAAGAATTTCCCTATTTCCCAATACTGCCCCATTGTAAGGAGAGGGCATCACAATGGGGTCCAGTTTCAGCAGCAAGAGTTGGGCAGATACTTTCACCACAATGGAGAGGGGCGATAGAAGTGTCTCCCAGTGACAGAGAGCAACAAGGAAGGCTTTGTGGCTGGCAGAAGGATTTTGTACATGTCTGAACCCCCACAGTCGTGGGGAACATTTCCCAGAGTTGCTGGTGTTGCATGAACCCTTTTGTGAGGACAGGTATGAAGGTACTGAGGTGCACATGGCCTCTGTGGTGCAGAGTGTTTGTAGTCTACTGGAAAGGTCAGCTTTGGACTGGAAGAAGAAAATGAGCAATCAAGGAGACCATGGGGAAATGAAGGCCATATAGGGCTTTTGGCATACAGTAACCATGCTTATGCTTATGGGGAAGAGGGAGAATGTGAGCACGTATAGACCTCCACTGTAGCTGTGTCTGAGGGGTTCATGCAACGGAAGGATTTGGAAAGTGGCACCCAGCAGACTTTGGAGGTGGGAATGGAGAGATCCAGGGAGTGAGCAAGCAGTGAATAGGCCTTCAGCAACTATGTTATAACCCCTCTTCTGAAGGAAAGCATATGTCTAGCTGCTTTGAACTTCTCTGTTGTTGTGCAAATGCTAAATCCCACTGCTCTAATCTGTGTTGGCATTTTCCAAGAGCACTTCTTTAAGGCTTTATCATTAAAACAGCAATCCTCTACACATTCCAGTGGGCTCTGGAAATCCCTAGCTAAGTACACAGTGCTCTGAAAGGGATATCTTCACGTAGTCTGTAAGCACTTATTTGCCATCTGTTCATACAGATTCCCCATGGACAGACCTTGCTGCACGTAAGAATGTACATGGAGTGGAAGAATTTCAAAATTTCAGGAAATTTAAGGTGAATAGTAGAATAGCAAAGATGAATGTAAAGACATATAGGGAGAACTTTCTCACCATCTAGGGTGGGTCTGGAGTGCTTAGACACTCCCAGAAGAGGCTGTGTATACTCACAGGCAGTTGGAAAACTTTCTACAAACTTCCAGTCTGCACAGCAGGTAAGTTTGATTCTCCACTGTGGCCATGGGCCACAGCATAGAGACACACTTTCTTTGTCAAAGCCATTAGACCTTGGACACCTCCTTCTCAATATGTGATGAAGTTTTCCTCATTGCTCTCACTAGACTGGTACGAGACAGAAGTGTTTTCCGTATTTTCCAAGCCCTGTAGGTCTCTAAGTGACAAATAATTTATTTGCTCCCTAATATGCCCAATTCCACTGGCTGTCCAGACAGTAAGCCCTCTGTCTGCCAAGGGCTAGTTTTCTTACTGATGTGGGAGAGCCGCACATTATTTCCACAGCAGTGTGAGAAGGGCTCCTTGGGTCCAGGAATGAAACAACTCTGGAGGGACTGCTTTGGCCTTGTTCTGTGCAGTCCATCTGGAGCCAGCCAGGTATGAGTCAGGAGGAGTGGGAGAGCTCGTGCACTGTGGGAAATGCTGTGCATGCAGGTAGAAACCACTCCTGAATAGGCTTTTGATATCTGTATGCTTGTGTGCTTGTGCAGAAAGACTACAGGTAGTGCAAGAGCTGCTCAAAGCAGTGCATTGAACAGACAGAATCTGCTGCCTGGGGGCAGAGAGGAAAGGGAGGCAGCTTTGCAGACACTGGTTGTACCTGTGTAGGGTAGAGGCCAAGGGACAGAAGGCCATCAGGTGCAAGGCTGCACTGGCTAAATATACTGAGATAGACCTGTATGGAATAAGATGTAGATAGCTCTTGGAGAACTCTCAGATGGAGGTTTAAGAGTGTGGGCACCAGGCAGTGTCATGTCATCCTGAAACACCTATTGGCCGAGAAGAGTGAAGGTCTGGTAGTGTTGCTGGCTAATCCAGGCAGATTTGACTTTCAAATGGAAGAAGGAAGGCAGGTTTTGATTCTGGTCCTGTTTTGGATACCATCTTTCATAAGATACTGTAATCTCAAGAGGCATAGTTCCTAAATGCTTGGAAGTTGTGACCCTCACATTAAAGTGCTAACTCTCTCACAGCCCTCACCATATCTCACTTAAAACACCCAGGCAGGTTATGGCTTCTCCTTCTCCTTCTCCAAGGCATTCAGGAGCCCACAAATTCCCCTATGAATCACTCCTAGGACAAGCACCACTTTTCTGCCATTATGCTTGGGTTGCCTCCACTCAGAGTCTTTCTTTGGCAGTGATATTCCCTTCCCTAGCCCTGCGCAGCCCAGCACAACTAGACATGGTGTTTTGGCACAGAATAACCTGTGTAGTTCTTCTGCAAGGTGAGATTTGCCTTAGCTGCCAGTTGCCCTGAAGTGGATAAAACAGTGCAGTAAAAAAGTCCCAGTGGCTCCATAAGTGGGAGGTCTGAGGACACGGCAGAAGGCCCTGCCACAGTGTCTTCTGTGGTTGTATGGCATAAGACCTGAGCAGCTCCAGGGGCAGGGTTTGTCAGCAACAGGGGGAGCTAAGCAGATGTCATGAACACTGGGTCTGTCAACAAGGGCTCCTCTCCTGATGCTCTCCAAAAGGCTGCACAGTCACATCAGTGTGGATAGTCAGTTCACTTGGGGTTGAGAGAGCTGAGGAAGAGTGAGGAGGAGGGGAAGGGTTCTTTAAGTTGCACAGATACGTCCAGGTGTTCCAGTGGCCTTGTTGGCTAGAAAATACTCAAAAGAAGAATAGCATTCCTTTAGAATCATAGAATCAGTAAAGTTGGAAGGGACCTCCGGAGATCATCTAGTCCAACCTCCCTGCTCAAGCAGGGTCACCTAGAGCATGGTAGACAGGGTTGCTTCAAAGCAGGCCTTGAAGATCTCCAGAGAAGGAGACTCCACAACCTCTCTGGGCAACCTGTTCCAGTGCTCTGTCACTCTCACAGTGAAGAAATTCCTCATCACAGTCAGTCACTTCCTGTGGTTCAGTTTGTGCCCATTGCCTCTTGTCCTGTCACACGGGACAACTGAAAAGAGTTTGTCCCCGTCCTCTTGACACCCTCCCTTCAGGTACTTATACACATTGATAAAATCCCCCTTTAGTCTTCTCTTCTCCAGGCTAAACAGGCCCACCTCTCACAGACGTTCCACATAGGGCAGATGCTCCAGCCCTCTGATCATCTTCGTAGCCCTATGATGGACTCTCTCCAGTAGCTCCATGTCTCTCTTGTACTGGGGAGCCCACAATGGAACACAGTACTCGAGATGAGGCCTCCCCAGGGCTGAGTAGAGTGTCAGGATCACCTCCCTTGACCTGCTGGCAACACTCTTCCTAATGCACCCAAGGATACCATTGGCCTTCTTGGCCACAAGGGCACATTGCTGGCTCATGGTCAACTTGTCATCCACCAGCACTCCCAGGTCTTTCTCTGCAGAGCGACTCTCCAGAAGGTCAGCCCTCAGCTTGTACTGGTGCTTAGGGTTATTTTTCCCTAGGTGCAGGACTCTGCACTTGTCCTTGTTGAACCTCAGGGGATTCCTCTCCACCCAGCCCTCCAGCGTGGCCAGCTCTCTCTGAATGGCAGTACAGCCCTCAGCTGTAGCAGCCACTCTTCCCAGCTTGGTATCATTAACAAACTTGCTGAGGAGGCATGCTGTCCCCTCATCCAGGTCACTGATGAAGAAGTTGAACAGGATGGGATCCTGTACTGAGCCCTGGGGAACTCCACTAGCCACAGGCCTCCAACTAGACTCCACACCACTGATGACAACCCTCTGAGCTCCGCCTTTCAGCCAGTTCTCAATTCACCTCACTGTCCACTCATCTAACCCGCACTTCCTGAGCTTACCTAGGAGGATGTTATGGGAGACAGTGTCAAAAGCCTTGCTGAAGTCAAGGTAAACAATGTCCACTGCTCTCCCCTCATCTACCCAGCCAGTCATGCCATCAGAGAAGGCTATCAGATTGGTTAATCATGATTTCCCCTTTGTGAATCCATGCTGACTACTCCTGATCACTTTCTTTTCCTCCATGTGCTTGGAGACGACATCCAGGATGAGCTGTTCCATCACCTTTCCAGGGATGGAGGTGAGGCTGATTGGCCTATAGTTGCCTGGGTCCTCATTCTTGCCCTTCTTGAAGACTGGAGTGACATTGGCTTTCTTCCAGTCCTCAGGCACCTCTCCAGTTCTCCAGGACCTTTCAAAGATTAAATGCTGGAAAACTATACACTATTATTATTCCTATGCTGGAAAACTATACACTATTATTGCTGTAACTAATGAGGCTGGGGCAAGTCTGAGATAATGTTTAGAAGTATGAAAGTGCAGCTGGATTTCAAAAAGCCTGTGAGTAACAAACTTCTATTGAGATTAATGGGAATCAGGTATACAGCTTACAAGAGCTTGGCCTTTGCTTCCAGCAGTCCTGACAGTCCTGAGCCTGCTCTCACATCATCTGAGATCTGCCTCCTTGCCTGAAAGGTGAGCTGAGAAAGGCACTGCCAGGATGGCCTTTAGATGCTAAGCAGCCCATTAGTGGCTTAAAAGCTGGAGCAGCAGCAGCCTGGGTGCATGCTGTGCCTGTGCAATGCAGGGGGAGGAGAGCTGCCTGGAGCAGTGCCTCTCCATAGAAGGCAGGAAATGAGCAGGTTTGTTTCTTCAGGGGGAGAAGAGTTATGTCTGCAAGTCATGCTGGCTAAAAATACTCCTCGCTGTTGAGGACCAGGCTGTAAGAGAGAGTTCACTTCAGACAGCTCAAGGGAAGGAGAGCACATAGGGGCTCTGAAGGAGCACAGGGTACTTCCAGGTCTGGAGGGAAGATGGCAATGCCAGATGTGCGGCACTCTGGTCTACTCAGATCACCTGAAGGGCAGACTTTGAAGTGATGTGGGGGACAGAGCAGAAGAGCCCTTGTTCAGCCTACTCAAGGGGTAGGACTGAAGCATCTGAGAGCTGTGTAATTCGTGGATGCTTTCTGAACTTTGCCTACATACTCTGGACCTTGTTTTAGAGTCTGAAACAAACACAGTAGCTTGACTCAGCCTGTTCATGAATAATTAGTACAAAAAGTAATTTGACTGCCAGCTACACTCTGAAGGCTCTTCACATCAATATTGTTATTGTGTGGGGAACAAGGATATGAGTGTCCACAGGCAGATCACCCAGGAGAAGAACCAATATCTCTGCACAGCTCAAACCAGCACCTGAAGAGGCACCAACTAGGCTAAATGTCCTAGGGAAGGCTGTTATCTGGCCTCTGCCCATACAACAGACAGGCAAGATACCCAAAGCCCAGAACATTTTGGACATGGGATATGCAAGAAGTAGGGGGACACAGGCTGATGAACCCTTACACTAACTCCAGAGCAGACCTTCCCACAGGGATATACTTACTGACGGAGAATGAGTGTACCAACTATATCCAACTCTTGGGGTACCTCCCTTAGTGACTGTCCAGCCACCATGAGTCCCAGTGAAAAACAAATGGCATGATAAACTTATGTGTTTACCTAACTCCAAGCTTTTAATAGCAGGGAAGGTGACAAGCTCATACACGTGATGCTTCTCTGCATCGCACAGCACCTCCCTGAATAGCCTGTCCAAGAGCAGACCTACTTGAATCATTTCATATGTTCTAGAATTTTGCCTAGTAAAAAGGCATATCAAATAATTTTTCTCCTTTTGAAAAGGCCAGTCCCTTGCAGACAACTCTGCTACAAGGGTGTGAGGAGGAACTTGCTTGGCCTCAATCCCAGTAAATCACAGTTCAGAAACAGCTGAACTCCATTTTGTGATTATTAACCCCAATCCTACTCCATTTGTTTGGCCTGTCTGAGGCTATATATAGAGTGAAGGGAGCAGGCTTGGCTAGAGGAGAATTGTGTGCAGCTGTTAAATGCAGCTCCTGAACTCAAAAAACAAACAAACAAAAAAAACCCAAAAAACTAAAACAAAAAACCCCAGCAAAACAGGAAGACTACGGCTGGTGGGAAATGAGAAGCAGCTGTGAATAGGAGGGATGAGATCTCATTTGGGGAGGCCTGACTCCAAAACTTGCAGGAAATGTATGAGAAATTTCATAGCTACTTTTTAAATACATCATCCCACCTGTGTCCTGTGATAGCCCTGGGCTCCAGTGGTAGACTGTGATTGCCAGAGCTGGAAGCTCTGGTGAGATGGACTCAGAAGGAAGACTATGGTATGAATTTGTTCCTCTAGTCCTCCATCCGTTTTATGTTTTCTTCATGTTAAAAGAGATAGCAAGGTCTTTGGTGTGCAATAAGCTGGTACAATGTTTAAAGGTGGTTCAATTTGTATAGGAAGTCCTGTGAAGGAATTCCTTAAATCAGTGCTGGCACTGGCAGAAATCACTGGAGACCTGAGCATGTGGGTCAGAATGTAAGCCTCTCAAAAGAAAGGGTAAGGCTCCCTCTAAAGTCATTACATGGTGGAGAACAGGGTCCTCAGCCTGGTGCAGCTTAGTGTGCTCTGTGTCAGGATGCAGTAATAGACATGGCATGTGTCCAGTAGAGCAGGCAGTGCTTGGCTTTGCAGACATCCAAGGCAGCAATGACTACACTCAAGTTGTTGATGGCAGAGTGGTGAAACATCCTGACAGGAGTCCAGTCCTACCTGGCTTGGTCCTGGATGAGACGCAGAGACAGTTCTTCTGCCTTACCAGAATTACCACTATCTCCTACAACTGGTGTCTAACTCATTCTCATCCTGTTTTGGGGAGCTGCTTTGGTCTTACAAATGGGTGTTACTGATGCACACCCAGAGCAGATAAGCAGTGGGGGCCTCCAGCTGCTTGGTCCTGTTCCCAGTGTATTAGAAAGCAGTTTACCTAGGCCTGAAGGTGGGTGGTGTAACCACTTACAGGGTACCAAAGTTAGGGGAAAAAAGGAGAGTAGAAACTGGAATACCAAGATATGGCAGGAATGCAGAAGTGTCATGTGCCCTGGGGGTCATCAATGTTCAGAGATGCTTTGCTGCATGGCAAAGAGCTTCTCTGTTCATTGCTGGTTCCCAAAACTACTTCTCTTGCTGTTTCTGATTTAAACTCTCAAGCCAATGAATGCACTGTGGTGGCCTGTTGCCCATGAGGTCCCACAGCAATAACTGGGAGTTCTGGACACTTGCTGCTGCATCTGGGCTGATACCCATGAGTGAGGAGTGTAGCCTTTGTCAGATCACTCCCTAACAGCCCAAATACTAAACAAACTCAAAAGATAAAAAAAACCCACATTTTCTTAAAGCCAGATCTGCAATGAAGAAACAAAGTGAAAAGATGCTTTATTAGGATGGTATTTACCACTACAAATCCTTCTCGACTGCTTCAGTATCTTAACAAATCTGAATTCGTCTTTCTCTTAGACCAAACAACAGTGTGTTCTGTCTAGTGTGAGATGTAACCTGTCTTTTAAGGCAGCCTAGTGGAGGGAATGGGTTCAGAACAAAAGCTAGAATCAAGACCTTTGAATTGCTTCTTTGCTTGTTTCTGACTTAGTTAGTGTCTAGTTGTATAGATCTACAAAAATGGCTGTTTACTCTTACACTGCTATCAGCCATCTCATGTCAGGCCTTCCTGCCAGATCCTAATCATGAGATAGATGAAACATCAGGAACAGTCAGGTGCTGCATCAAGGGAGCTCTGATATTGTTTTCTGATAATGTGAAAGGCTTAGAATGGTAGGTGGTGAAAAATCGTGACAAACATACACTTAGTACACAAAGTAGGTGCCAAGGAAATGAAGAAGACCAGGAGGAAAAGGTAGTCGTGGGGAAACATGGAGCTCTGTTGCTGAGACCGCTGCACTCTCAAGAGGCAATGTCTTCCTGAAGCAGATCAGCAGAAGATGTTGCTATTCCTTACTGTGATTTATTTTGGAGCTGTCAGAGAGGGTGGGCAGATGTATACATCAGGCAAGGCTATGCTGCAGGAACAATTCGCTCACTGAAGCTTCCCTTTGGCCTCTAACTCAGCCTGAAAGACACCTAATGATTAAAGATAAATGCTTCTGGCTACTTCAGAGACTTTTTGAGGGGTCTCCTGTAGCATCTAGGGCTTATAGTAGCATCCAAGGCTCTGAACTTTTAGTGTCAGGCATAGGAAAGTTCCCTCTGAGTGTATGCATGCAGGAGAAACTTGCTAGAGCTGTAGATGCACTTAATCTGGATAAATCCAGCTTTTAAATCAGTGCTAGCATTTTTGCACAAATATAACCTACCCAGCTTTTGCTGGGTGCATGTTTCCTTAATTGTTTGTATTATTTAATGTCAGTTTACTTAAACTGATAGTTTTCCCCTCTATATGTTCCCTGGGGAGATTGTCCTGAAACTGAATGTATCTGACTGCAAAAGAGCTTTTATCTGACTCAGCAAAATTTCCCTCAATGCGTGCTTGATCCTGTCCTCTTCCCACTATTGCACAGATAGAGAATCTCTGCCTGCTGTGGCTGAGTGACACTAAATCTTAAAGATAAGGGAGACTTGCAGACTTGAGCCTGAATCCTCTTAGTAGGGGGGCATGGCTGAAGGTTGCTGCTAGGGACATGCTACTGCTGGTTTCTTATTCCAGCTCCCTCTTAAGTGGACTCTTACTTCACATTCCTGGAGAATTTCAGTGATGAAATGAGCATTGTGAGGAAGGAAGAGTCTTCTCTCTCTAATGGGGGATGACTGATCCTTGCTCTAGAGATGTTGTACCAGCTGGTGGACTGGTGACATGGAGAAAGCTCTTTGCTCACCATTGATGTCTTGGATCTTCATCATTTTTTCTCATAGTGCTATAAGAGCACCTCTGACAACAGCCACTTACACATGATCTACCACTGCTATGGCACATGAAGCATCAGCTAATGTTTCATCAGAAGACAAAGCTCAAAGAAGTGAATGCAAATGCTAGATTCGTCCCTTGTTTTTGGAGATATCAGTTTATCACCTGACCAGAAAAGCCCAGATGCAAGTGTTTCTCTGGAAAACATTTCCTTTGCTTCACTGCAGGTAATGTTTTTGAGTGCAGTTCATTTGAGCTGGTCCTGGATATGTCCCGGTGTCACCAAAAGCCAGTAAATTTGCTCTTCCACCTATGCTCATAGCTTCCTGTTTGCCAGGCTCACTCTGAAGTTTAGAGTGAGAACAACCTGGTTCAGTTTTGTTTTCATTGAATACAGCCCTCTCATGAGCAAAGTAGAGGAAGACTGGCTTCAGTCAAGCTGTGGTTTCAGCAGCTGGTGGCTCCGGGCACCCCAAAGTCAGGTGTGCTGCTCACAAGAGACCACACAGGGCTGATTCAGTGAAGAGGAGAAGAGGGGGGAGCTGAGATCAAGGTGTTCATCTGCAAAGGAAGGAGCTTCCAACCGAAGTGCTGCCTGCGTGGTAAGCTTGTGGCTAGCTAGCTCACCCCTCCCTGTCGAGGCTCTGAGAGCTTCAAATTCAGACTTATACCCTTGGTTCTGCACCTGCTCAGCTTGCTCTGTGACAGAAAGGCTGCTTACCAGACAGTGAAGTCTCTGTCTTGCAAAACTCAGGCAAATTAACTCTCTTCCTACCTACTAGTTAAATCCTGGCTGACCTGTTCTGTGCATGATCTGAGCTGAAAGTCTTGGCTCATGTCAAGCCTCAGTGGTCAGGCCTCTGCTGATGGAGGTATATAATGTCTAAGGCAAATGCTGCCTAGTGCATAAACAATAATATTTCTCTTTAGAACAAACCTTAGGTTTACTACATTTTTCAGTATTCTGGGATGATATCAACTATTACTCTTTTTGACCCCTTTCCCTCCCATGGGCCCTAGAGAGAAAGTACTGTTGTCTAGATAGAGGTCATAAAGGAGGTGTCTGCTGTCTGCATCCCTAGCTAGGACCCCAGTGTCCTACTTTTAGTTTCTAAGACTAGATCATTCTCCTGAAGAGGAATGGATGAACAGAGCACCCAAAGTCACCCACTACTGAGGTCCCAGCTCCCAGGCAATGATGTTTTACTGTCTTGACTCTGTTTGCTCGTTCCCTTTAATGAGCTGCTCAGACTCAGTACAGATGAGTTCATTGGGAAACAACCCACAGAGAAGCTCATTCAGGCATGAATGCTGTCAGGAATTCACAGAGCTCTCTCCCTTGACAACTGATTTTCATCCTGACTTTATTTTCAGTTTGAAGAGGCATTCTATGTCCCATCAGAACTGGCCAGGCCAGAATGCTAAGGAACTATGCCTTTCCAGCATCAAGATACCTCCAGCATCAAGGTGACAACACTCAGCACTGCTAGTAAGTTTTCTTTCACAAGCAATCCCTGGTCTCTCCAAACCATTGTGCCAAACCCATCATAAATTCCTGACCAAATATGATTAATTCTCTTTGTGAAGCCAGGGGAATGGAGGCACTGATGAGCATGTTCCTCACCACAGGGGAAGCTTGATGCCTGTAGGGTCATTGGATGTCTTGGTAATGGGCTGTTTCTCTTTTCCAACCTCAAGTCCTATATACTGTAATCTTAGACCAGAGAGCATTAAAACTTCTGTCCTTATTCTTACTGCTTCAGAAGTGTATTTCTTTCCAGCTTCCTCTCACTCCTGAGACTGCCACATGGGCAGGCATTTAGTGGGATGCGGAAAATACAGGACAAAGCCTGAGCAGTAGGAGAAATGTGGACACAGCAGAAGGAGTAAGAGGCAGGGGAAGGAGAAGGCTCTCAAGAGAGATCTCCGTGAGATCCTGACTTTTTAAAAGTAAAACCAGACCCTTTGCTGAGCAGGTCTTCTGCAATAATGTCTGTGTATTGTACAGAGAAAGAAAGGAGGTAGTATATAATGCTCTTTCTCTGAGAAACAGTGATTTTGGACATTCACAAATCAAAATCACTTATTTTTTCCCCATCAACCATCATTTTTTCAAGGCACATTTTTTGCCAGCTGCTCTTTGTCTGTCTCAGCCAGGCTTTTGAGACCAGGGAAAGTGGCACAGACTTTGATAAACTCTGGTCTGTGTAAATGCTGTAGAAGAAGGATGAAACCCAAATTCTCTTGTCTCATGCCTCATTTCTGTGAGACCATAAGAACTTAATGACTTGTTGTTTTGTTGCTTCCATTTAGATCCTGTGTGGAGATGAGAGAGGGAGAACAAGCAGAGAACATCTGATTGATTGTATAAAACCCTAGTCAGAAGGAGAAGTTAAATTTACTGAGGCCAGAGGTGCTAAAGAACTTGGACAGGAATTTGCACTAAACCTTTGACACACAAGACATTTCCCTTTCTGGCCAAGACAAACAAAGGAAGGAAATGTCTGGGACTTTTAAAGCGACCTAGTGGAGACAGGTAAGGGTAGATAAGGGCTGAAGGAAGAGTGGGTTGGGTAAGGGAAGTATCTAGTTTTAAAGATTTGTTTGATTCTTTAGTATTCTGCAAATCAAACATAGGCGAGGCAAAGCTGGCTGGCGAAGAACTGCCTGCAATGGGAGAAATAGGCTGAACATTGCTGAAATGCTGAGTACAGGCTTTTTCTTTGCCCTCCACTTTTTTTCCTTTCCTCATACTATGCAATGCTGCCACAGTGTCTGATGCTTATTCCATGACTAGTGCTTACAGGATTGCGATACTTGCTAACTGGTCACCACTGGGCTCAATAAGGTCTGTTGTGAAATGATACTGGACTCAGATGCCTGCCCTTACCATTACATTAGGAGTCTCTGCATTCTTAACTTTGTTTTTGATGTAAAAGAACCCCTTTCCAGCACCTGTTAAGTTCTCCTAGTAAAAGGAACAGAGATTGTTTCTGGTATGTATTTGTAATTTGTATATTTTCAATTGAACGTTACAAGAATATTTGCCTTTAATAGAAAGGTGCTATATTGCTTTCAGATGTAAACTTTCCTGTAAAAGCTGAAATGTAGCTTTGGAATGTCTCAGCATGGAGTGTTGCACCCATGAAAAGTCAGAATCTGCAGAAAAGCTACCAAAAACTGGCCTGGTCATGAGACCATGTGTGTCACATGGATCTTATCATTTGTTTAGAAGAGACTGTTAGGTGTTTAATTTCTTAGATGTTACGAGGGCTGCTCAGAAAAGATTAGGTAGACAAGATGGTTTGGATGTGGGACTCTGAATGGGCTCTCTGTTTACCAAAAGATGATTTAAGCAAATACTCAGCCATGATGAACCTGGACCAGAAGCTGACTATTTGCAGAGACATCCATCAAAGTGAGGGGTATCGATAACTCAGACTGGGAAAGGGAGGAAGAAGTAAAATAAATCGTATATCTAACGGAACAGTATGGGGCAACAAACAGTTCCCATCGGTAATGACCATTCTCCTGTTCACAATGAATGGAAGGTTGCAATGCAGCATACTAACATAGTGTCTAATGCTTACAAATTATGATATAGAAGTCACTGATGTGAAAGAGTGGGTAGATGCAATAGGTAATGTATAATGGGAAGCTCTCTTGAAGATCTGTGAAGCGTCAACAAAATTAGCCTTAAATTAGACTTAGACAAATGATGAGAGATTATAAGAACATTTAGTCCTGTGTTTTTGTGCATTGGATAGACTCAGATTGTAGAAAGGAGGAGTTAAACTTCTGTGCTAGATTGGTCATTTTCACCTATTGCTTAACCTGGCCCTGCAATGTCTCTTAAAATTGAATAAAGAAATCTCCATGAAAGAGCCACCTTTTGAGACAGAAAAGAAAGCATTCTCTGGAGATTCACTTTTAACAGTGAAACATTGGCAAAAACAGATTTTTAAAAGAGTAAGATGGAGAAAGAAACATACTGAAAATGGCAAGTCTTATGAAAGCCAAGCTACTCAACGAATTTCAAGAACAGACTGTGGCTCAAATGCCTAATCTGTGTTTTATGAAAATGGTGTTCTGACTTTGCTTCTGTATTCAAATGACTAAAGGAAGGTTGTTTGAGAAAAGACGTATCACATTTGGATGTGACTCTTTGGCATCTGTGTACCTTCAATGTATAAGAATGACCCTTCATTTTTGAACAACTAGCTGTGAAAAGGACAAGGGATTCTCATCCAAAACTTGGCTGCCTGGACAGGTTATTCTAGGAGATGATGTGAAGATGGAGTTCAGAGGAAAACTCATTTTATCTAACAACCACGACCAGGTGAAGAGGATGTTTCCAGATGAGAAGCTGTGGAGTGTCTGTGTATGTTCCTGGGCAGAATTGTTAGCTAGAGTGGAGGCAATTTTAGAGAGGGTATGTGACTTCGACAGGGCTCATTGCATTCACAGTGCTGAGTGGGAATATCTTCATGAGGTGTGTTTAGGAAGGGGCCCCATACATGATGATCAGTCTGGTGTCCCACATTGTTTATTGGCTTCTGGCTGCTGCTGCACTAACAGTGAAAAGATGTTTCACCAACCAAGGGAAGGGCTGGTTTAAAATGATTCAACTTCTGCCTTTGGAGGAATTGAAAAGCTTCCCTTTCTGGCCTGCTTCGTTGTAACTACAAAATGTCCTTTGACATGCTGAGCCTTTGAAGCAGGATGTGGTACAAAGGGCCAGGCGCCCTTTGAAGGGCTTATTACAGCAAAGGCCTATGTTTTCTAGAGATAATATTTTCTCATTAAAAAAGAACACTTTGCAGTGAGCAAATCTATACAGTAGCTTGATAGGAAAACATTAATGTTAAGGGGAAAGACTCCTACAGTGGCTCTTTAGAGTTAGATAACCAGAAATGCAAGCTGACAAGTCATTAGGAAAGCTCTGAAGCCATAACCTGAAGGTTCATGATCATGCTATTCTTCTGTGAACTTACAGTCATAGAAAGATTTAGACTGGAAGTTACTTCTGGAAATCTCCAAACCAACCTTCTGCTCACAGCAAGGAGAATTTCAGAGATTAACCAGGTCGTTCAGGACGGTATTCAGTCAAGTTTGGATAATCTCCAAGGATGGAGTTCCCCCACCACTCTGGTCCATGGTCCAGGGCCGCATCTTGCTCATTGGGAAGAATTTTTTTTGTTATGTCTAACTGGAATTTCCCCTGTTGCAAGTTTTGCCAGCTGCTTCTCATCCTTCTGTTGAGCACCTTAGAAAAGCCTGGTTCCATCTTCTTGGTAAACCCCTTTAGGTAGTGGCAGGTGCAATTAGATCCCCTCTTTTTCTCTCTCCTGTAGGCTAAAAAAGCCCAAACTTGCATGCCTTTTGCTCCAGACCTCTACCCATTTTAGTGGTTTTCCACTGAACATTTTCCAGCTTGTCCATATAGCTCTTGTGCTGGAGTGCCCCAAATGGGAGACAGTACTCACATGCAGCTCACATGGGAAGCGTGAGGCTCATTCCGTGATCTGCTGGCCACACTCTCACTAATACAGCCTAGGATGTTGTCCTTCATTGTTTGCCTTCGTTGCTTCCAGGGCAATTTGCTGACTCTTGCTCAGTATATCCAAGCAGGGCAGTTAGGGCCTTTTCTGTGGAGCTGATTCCCACTTGGGAGTTGCTCTTTCCTCAGTTCAGGACTTTGTATTTGTCATTACTGAATTTGACTGTGGCATTTGCTAAAGTGAGAATCACAGAATGGTTGAGGTTGGAAGGAACCTCCGGAGATCATCTGGTCCAACCTCCCTGCTCAAGCAGGGTCACCTAGAGCATGGTAGACGGGGTTGCATCCAGGCAGGCTTTGAATATCTCCAGAGAAGGAGATTCCACAGCATCTCTGGACAACCTGTTCCAGTGCTCTGTTACTCTCACAGTGAAGAAATTCCTCATCACATTCAGGTGGAACTTCCTGTGGTTCAGTTTTTGCCCATTGCCTCTAGTCCTTTCACATGGCACTACTGAAAAGAGTTTGGCCTCATCCCCTTGACACCCTCCCCTCAGGGACTTAGACACATTGATAAGATCCCCCTTCAGTCTTCTCTTCTCCAGGCTAAACAGGCCCAGCTCTCGCAGCCATTCCTCATAGGACAGATGCTCCAGCCCTCTGATCATCTTTGTAGCCCTACGCTGGACTCTCTCCAGTAGCTCCCTGTCTCTCTTCTACTGGGGAGCTCAGAACTGGACACAGTACTCGAGATGAGGCCTCCCCAGGGCTGAGGAGAGTGTCAGGATCATCTCCCTTGACCTGCTGGCAAGGCGTTGAGAATCCGCCAGCTAAAATGTAGCTCTGAAAAGTAGCTCTGAAAAGTATAGCAGGGAGAACAGTGAATTTACTAGAGTATAATGTGCAAAGCCATTCTGGGCATACCCAGTGAAGGAACACTGCTCCTGTGGGAGGTGAGTCAGGAAAATGCTTGGCTACTCCTTTGCCTTGGCATCTCTGTCCAACTCTGAGAGGGCATCCATCTTAGGGAAGCCAGAGATCTCTCTAGTCTAGAAGGGAACAAATATCATAGAGGCACCTTTTAGAATTTTATGTCACTGATTCCTCATCCCAGCAGAAAATGTTTGGTAAAGTATTGTCCCAGTAGTCAAACTTAAAGGGAAAATGTTAATCTTTCCTGCATAGGGTTTATTTTTCTCTCGGAGTTTTAATTTCTTCTTGGAGTTACCTATGTGGCGAGAGCCTGATTCCACATGTTCCCTGCATGAATCCCTCCATTAATATTTTGCTATTTGACCCTCAATCTTTTGAAACTCCATAAAATTGCTCCAGTATCTTTTTAATTCTTTTTCTCATTCAGTAGTTGACACGGCAATACTGAGTAGCTCATGGGGAAGTTGTTTATTTTTCTCTCTATAGCATTACAAAAAGCAGTATGGATAGAGAATATGTTCTGGCTATCTACATTGTACCTAAGCTTGGACTCTCTAGTATCAACTAAATCCTTTAGTTCTGAAGTTAACTTGCTCCTTCATTTGGAGAACCTAGTGCCATAAGAACTGTAAGCAATCTTCTAAATATGCTGATGCCTTCCTCCTTTGAGCAGAGAGGCAGGAATCATGCACCTAAGCTCCAGGAAGGCACAGGGGTAGACAGCGAATCATCCAAATCTCTACCTAAGGCCTCAGTATATTGGCTATGTTCAGACTTCATCTGACTCCCACTCAGCCTATTTAAAAATACAGCATATGGCAATGATGGTCACTTACACAGGTAATCTTGTGGTTAGCACACATGCAGCTGGACAGCTGGGAGTTTAGTCCTCCTCAGTGCAGGACTGCTTGAAATCTGATCTCAAGAAGCTGCTTAGCAGGATCACTCACTGTCCTGCTACCCTCAAATGAGCACAGCACAGAAAGGAGTGCAAGATCCAAGAGGCTAGAAGAAGCAGGAAGGTCACCAGTTCTGTGCCCAAAGAGGAGAGCACTCCTTATGGCACAGAGTAATAGATTCTGCTCCCTGGTCCAGTTCCTGTTGGGGTATTTTGCATTTTTGAGTCATTAAAAATCTGCCCATGGATTGGTCTCACAGGCTGTGGTTGCCAGGGTTCAGACAGGCACTGCTGAGATTCCTCTGCTGGCCATGCAATGTCCTAGCACTTCCAATATGAGATCATGAAAACAAGGCAGCTTCTTTCTGGATTATTTATAAATCAAGATAGACAAATAAACTTTTCCTATACAGAACGGTCAAGGTTAAGAATCTATAGTTCCCCTTTCAAATGGGAGCACGAACAGACCTTGTTTGTGACATTCCTAGCAGCCTCTTGAGGGTTTCCAGTCTGTGAGCTGGAAGTGATGTGCCTTACAAAGAGAGGAATTGCTTGGCAGAGGAAGCTGAAGGTTCCTTTTAAGGATTGAGCCCAGTCCACCCTTGTCTGTTACTTTTAAGCAAAGACCTGCACAGGGAAGCCATCTGTAATGCATGCAAAGTCTTCTTTCTTTTCTTCTCTCTCTCTCTTTTTTTTTTTTTTTTTTTTTTTTTAAGACCAGAAAATTAAATTGGCTAGAGCACCACCTTGAGGCAGTTTCTGGAACCTATGGACTGGCACTGGCACTCACATCATCTTTCAGTGGGCTGGGGTGGGTTTAAGAGGTCAGTATCCCTCAATGAGCATTGCTTGGAGTGACATGTACACATCATAAGGGAGTAGCTGTGCAGTCTCCAGATCACAGCTGGATCCATCCTGGTTAAATATCTCACATCTCAACAATAAATGCAAGGATACAACATGGCCTTTCAATACAAGGTCTTTGAATGCCAAGTTACTATCCTATGCTTCCTTTCTTTAACTTGTTACCCCAGACAAATTCTCTGTTATTGGATATTCTATCATATCACAAGCTGATCTGACAGGTGGCCATGAGTTGAATTTTCTTCATGGTCAGTCTCTCTTGTATTCTTAGAAATCAGAGGAGAGTCTCTTGAATCACCCTTTTCTACTTAGTGACTCTTACATATATATTTATACCATGTGTGATCATGGTATAACTTCTTGCATAGATTTCTCTCTTCTTTATTATTCGCTTGTCAACAGAGTCTAGCTGGGTCTACCCAAATCTAAGAAATGCTTCTCTGATTCTTCTACAGAAATATTTGGCTTGCTATTATTGCACTTGATTTGTTACCACTTTTTCTAAAATGTTCTTCCAAAAACTAGTCTGCTTAAGAATCTGCCTATATCTTCTGTTGTTTTTGAGCATATGTCATTATTATTCCACTATGTCTTTTCAATAGTTTCTGGACAGTGCAGACTACTGCTTCTGTTCTCTCTCTGAAAGTGGTGGGGACCATATTTTTTAATTCTGCTGATACTGAAAAGAGCAATGATTTCTAAGTGAACTGAAATCTTGTGTGGGTCTTGTCAGGTTTTGTGATCCAATACTAAGCAAGCTGAGCTTTGCAGCATTTAGTGAAGAGGCATTAATTTCTGTAGGGATTTATTTTCTGAAATTCAGCTAGCAAGTCAAAAAAGTTCACAAAAAAGACTTGATTTTTCAATATACACAAGACCATGCTCAGCTTTCTCCACAGCTGATCAAGGTTTCCTGCACAATGAGTCAACTCTTTGTTGCTCATTTCTGAGGAATTCTTAGCAAATGCTGCACAAGCTTAGAAAACCTTTAGCACTGCTGGGTATGTCCAAAGATCTGAGAGCATTTCAGGAGTCCTCATCGTGGCAGCAGTGGCTTAACATTTCAGAGCATATAACTTTAAGGGTGATGCATTTTTAAGCGTTGTTTTTCTCTGTATGTCCTATGTTCACAGTATTAAATACTTCCTTCCTCTTTGGCTCTGGAGACTGTTCTGAGAGCTGGAAGCACAATGTCTGTTTGAGCAGGGCCTCTCTATCGCTAGAATCTGCTTATCTGTTGCTCAAAGGAAATTCAGCTTGGTTGATGTGTTCCAGTTCCGGATGAAACGCCTCCTGTCTGCATACGCGGAGAGTTTCATAATCAAGGGTCTCAGATGTTGTGAGCTGTTGTGAGAGGACTTCTCAGTAACACAGTCTGTAAAAATAATCAGTGGTTCTCATTTCATACAGTCAGCGATTACAACGCCAAAGTCACTGTTGTGATCATTTGAGTGCCACAGGAATCATTCAAAAGCTCTAGGGCAAGAGATTTAAGGAATTAACTGTTTAAGGAGAAGGTTTTGAGGGACCTGATCACAGCCTGTAAACACTTACCTGGGGACCATAATTCTGAAAATGAGTTATCAAATAAATTCCGTCAAATGAAATATGATCACAAAGACTGAAATAGGCCACTAGAAGGTCTGCTCATGTTCAAAAGCCCACTTCTTTTGAAAAGAGGACTTCTATATATTCAAGTGCTTTTGCATCACCTGATGGCATGTATGTGGTTTATTTACAGAATGCTGTAAATAAACCATGCTGGAGGGCTGTGACAGCCTTCACAGTGCTTTGGGTACTTTGAACTGAAAAAGTAAAAAATAGGAGAAAAGAATGATGCTAATGTTTCTAGGCTACCTTGGTGCCATGTGAGCCTGAAGAAAACTTTGGCCGAGCAGTGGCAGCAGGAATAGAAGCCAGCATCTACCTTGGTTTTATGGAGTTCTCTCCCAGTGTGGTCTACAAAGGTGCTAAAGACAACATGGAGTACCACAGATTTTTCCTTTGTCTAACTCAACATGTACTGGAGCCACTAAGAGAGCAGGTGAGATGGTACTTGCTCACATGGAAGTCATATGCCTGTCATAAACAGCATTGTCTTTCTACCACATGCTACATGACAGTTCTCACTATGTAACTGTTTTTGGTTGAGATATGTCCTGGATGAGAACAATTGTATAAAGCAGAAGCAAGCCATCCTAGACATGCTATTGGTGAGCAGATGAAAGCACCTGGGAAAACCTGCTGTCCTGATGAAGTACTTCATGGGTTTATGTGCACCTCCAGTTCAAATTATGGACTAGAATGTCCTAGGTTCCTCCTCAGTGATGGGCTGTCCCATAACAGACCTGTGACAGACACTGCCTGCAGATGGTAACACCATTCTGTAATGTCCTGGAGGAAGGACACTGATTTGACCTCTGTAGCATGTTGTCCTCTCCCACCTTGATCCCAACAACACAGGTACATATTTATATAGCCATTCTTCCTTTTGAAACTTCAGCTGCTGTAGACTTCAAAACATGATATCAGGACCATATCTTACAGACCACAACTATGAGACAGTCTCCACACAGAACTAAGCTTCTCACCTGGAACACTGAAATGTTGTGCTCCCCCCCCCCCCCATTTCCCTGCTATTTATTGAGTATCTGAAGCTGAGAAAGAAAGGAAAGGCAAGCGAGAGAGGAAGAGCAAGCACCTCTGAGATGGTGCACTTGGAAGTGACAGGGAGCTTTGGCTGTGGGATGCAGATGTTTTATTGTCCTACAAATAGGTGAATTTTCACCTAGGACCAGAGGAATCCCAGACATCTCACAGAACCCTGAGGCAAAATAGAATATTAGGCAAGATAAAAGTTTAGGAAAGCTTTGTCCATGTTTTGGCTCTAATTGCTTTTGTTTGCCTGGTTCCTGGGCAGCTAACATGCGAGACTGCAGACTAGTCACAGAGGTGTACGATTAGGTTGTTGGGCACGCTTAGGTAAGAAATTATCATCTTCAGCTCCACTTAATAAAGAAGCAATCAAGCAATCAAGGAGCTGCCATCTTACAGATTTTGAGTGGGAATTGTAGCTTTTACATATATATGTATATGTATATAAATATATAAATATATATATATATATATAAACCAATTTCACCTCTGACACTTGATTTCCTGAAAGCTAATGGAGGAAGAGTCAGAGTTAGGGAGTGATACAGTTTGTTTTCTTTTTCTAGAAGATGCTGTATATTTTTATTCCCCCCCTCCATGTTTTTTGTTTGGATAAAAGCTACAACAAAAAGACTTTGCTGAATTGATTCCAAGTTTAAGCCCAAGAAAACAAGCTTTACTCTTCCAGGCTGAGAAGTTCAGCAGGTCATCAAACCCAGTTTTGCTTGGACAGGAAATCACGTCATGTAATCTTTTGTTTGTGACTTTGGCCAAGGGTAAAATCCTTCTCAGCAAGGAGATATCGACATTTCAGATAGCAAAGTCCCCAAAGAAACACAGTATTTGGAGGAGCGGGGATTTTGAAGGAACAGATAATTTGGTGGAGATTAGTTCTGTTTGCAGAAATACCCAAGTTCCATTTCTGGGAGAGCAGACATTAGTTTTGGCTATTTCTTTGTGAATGAACACTTTAAGAAGCATCTTTCTGTGTGTATCCATTTTGCAATATATATTTTGTATTTTTACTTAGCTGAAGTTGCTGCCAGCTTCAAGATTCAAGTTATATTTTAGTTTCCTGCTTGTCTGTACAATCTTGATGTGGAGACACAGTTTGGATTGAATCCTGCCAGATATGTTTCGAGGAGAAGCCCAGAATACTTGTGCAAAGTTTCTGGGGGTGGAGAGGGAAAAAAAGTTCAAGTAATTTTGGAATTTCATGGTAATTAGTATTATATTGTCTTCAAAAACATCTACTGAAGCCTCCTTTGGTGAGAGAAAATTATCCTCCTGCCCAAGGCAGGACCAGTTGCCTCACTCCTGACACATTTCTTTGACTTGTTCTTAAAGACCTGCTTTGCTGATGAGTACGCGCTTCCCCAGCATGTAGTTTAATCTAATCTTCCCTCTTCTTATCATCAGAAGGTTTTTCTGATCTTATGTCTGTATTCCCTTACATTACTTCTTATCTTCTCCACTATAATCATGAAGGACAGACTCTTCTGCAGCAGGCTTGTATGTTTTTGAAGATTGCTACCAATGCATCCCTCTGGCTTCTCTTCAGCAGATTGAGAAATTGTGGTTCCTTTAATCTTTCCAAGTAGGTCATGGTTTCTATTGTCTCTCTCCAATTAGTGCATATCCTTGTTTAAATGTAGTGCCCAGAGCTCACTACATTCTTCCATCTGAAGGCTTTCATGGCCTGAAGCACTCCTTCATGTATCTTCAAGGAAAAAAAAATCTTGTTTCTAAAACGTAGTACAATGTTTGTCCTTCTTGCAGGAGCAAAATCATAAAATCATGGGCCTGTTTCTTCAGTTTGTAAAGTTTGTTGTCGACCTCAATTACAGTTACAGTTAATTTCCTAGCTTCCTGTAGCAATTTATTAAGCATTTTTTTTTCTATTTCATCATTCAGGGCACTAAGGAAATTCTGGAATAGTTACAGAAAAACATATAGAACAGTACCAGAATAAAGATAACACTTCACTGTCATACTCTTCTATCCTATTTTGCAAGAAAACCACTACAAATATCCTTTGAATCTGGCTCATCACTCCGTCTTGGATCCACTCTGGAGTGATTTTATCTGAAATGTGTTTCTTTAGCTTGCTCAAGTACCATGTGGAACAGTGTCAGAAGTCATAAAACTGTATTTTACTACCTCTTTTTGGAGTGCAGTGCTCATAACATCATTTCAGAAGTAAATTATCTTAGTTAGGGATGATTAGTTTCTGCCAAATTAATGTTGCCAAATACTCATTTTTTGGTCTTCATTTTTAGGTGCTGAAAAACAATATGTTTAACTGCTTCTTCCACTATTTTCCCAGATCCCAACACCATATAATTTTCTTGTCATCTTTAATCTGCTTTTTAAGTCAAGCTTTTTGCATTTTTCTGGAAATTTTTCCATCCTCCACTGGTTAGTGGAGACTCCTTTCTCAGCTTCCTCCCAACTGCTGAGTGAATTTAATCTTGCTGGGAGAACCTGAACACATATAATAAATACAAATACTTTCTAGCTAGTTCTTTACTTACTGTATCCTGATCTCCTACCTCTTTATCACTTAAGTCAATTACACTGCTTATCTGATCAGTTATCCTTTGAAGTTAGGCTGAAATATTTTGACTCTCTTGGCATAATCCACTATTAGCTTCTTCTCTTGAGAAAGACATAGATCCACAGGTTTCTTGTTCTCCCAGCTGAAATTTCTGTTACTTACTAGTTACAATCAAATAGTCTCCTACCCAAGAAGAGCCTAAGAAACTATAGAATCAGCTATGGTTCATCTCATCCAGAACAATACGTTGTCCTAAACTGATGGAGGACAACCTGAACTGTTGAAATATCCTAGGGCCCTTTTCTTTTTTTTCCACAGGACTTCTGATAAGGTTAGCCACATTTCAAAACTTTATCATTCTCTAAACTGGTGCAAACCAAATAACATTTCACTCTGGAGGAGTCTTCTCACCTACTTCTATCCACAGCTGCTGTTTGCTAGTCCAAGTATATATCATGTTTTGATTGTTTCTAAATTATGCAGGAAACAGATTCTTCCTTCAATATCTATATTAATTAACACATTGTTTAAATCATCTACTGGCTATTATTCTTGCTTTCTACACATTATGCTAGGTTGTAATCATTTCTGCTTCTCTTCTTTTCTCACCATTCTCTGAGAATTTAGCTCAGAACTTTACATATTAGTGGTACAATCTTATCAAAATCTTAATACCACAATTTCTCATTATTTTTAGGCAATGACAATAGGACCATGTGTCTTTGGACCAACAGGTGGCTGGCTGCTAGATTCAGAGGATCTGGTTTTCTCTCATGTTCTGACTTCTATTAATTAATAACCCTGCAAATCCCACAGATACTCTTGTACACTTTCCTACGACCTAGAATTTGGATTCAGCCCTCTGCCAGCGTTTGCGCCATTTACTGTCTCCTGTGGTCACAAACTCTCTCAAGGAGGAGGCTGCCAAGTGGGATGTACACTATCCTGGTCACTTCAGAGGTGAGTTGCTGCTCGCTTGGGATCCTTATATCTCCCTGTAATGACTTGCAACACACTGCATGAAGGAAAGGAGAGCTCCCCTCACAGCTCTAGGAGAAGAGAGATCCCAAATCCAGGAGAGAAATATTATAGAATCAGAAATATAGTAGTTGTCTTTGACCATTCTATCCCCTGCCTCAGGCAGCCATTTCTGTAAGAAGAGCTAATATAAGTTAGGCATTCAGTTCTCAGTAATGCCTTGGCTTCTGATGGATGTAGGATTTAGCTTTATTTATGAAATACTGAAACTGCAGCTCTTCTCCATATTGCCTTATCATATCTCCTCGTCCACCCTTTTTATGAAAAAAACAAACCAGGCATCTCCTCCTTGCTCCTATTACAGTCAAAGCTAAACTATCTTCAGTCCCCCTCGAATCATTCCAGTGGCACCTGGCCATTTCTACTCCTGGAAAATCTCTGCTCCCCAAAGCTGTCTTCCCCTTCCTTTGGTTGTAAGATACAAAGAATAAAAACAATCCTTCCTTGTTCTTAGATGCTCTTATAACAGCAGGATGTGAAAAGTTAAGAAATAAAGAGAAACAACATCTAAGATCCCACTGCAGGGAAGGAGAAGTTGTATTAATGTAGTGGAAAGCTCACATCCAAATTAGTGTTAAAAGCTGTCTGAATTAAGTGATATATAAATGGCACACAGCACAAGGGATGGAGCAGTGAAACCACTTACAGGTTCCTAGATGCTCATACAGAATCACAGAATCACAAAATGGAAGGGACCTCTGGAAATCATCCAACCTCTCTGTTCAAGCAGGATCACCTAGAGCATGGTAGACAGGATTGCATCCAGGCAAGCTTTGAATATCTCCAGAGAAGGAGATTCCACAACCCCTTTGGGCAACCTGTTCCAGGGCTCTGTCACTCTCACAGGAAAGAAATTCCCCCTCACATTCAGGCAGAACTTCCTGTGGTTCAGTTTGTGCCTGTTACCTCTAGTCCTTTTGCATGGCACTACTGAAAAGAGTTCAGCTCCATCCCCTGGACACCTTCCCTTCAGGTACTTATACACATTGATAAGATCCCCCCTCAGTCTTCTCTTCCCCAAGCTAAACAGGCCCAGCTCTCACAGTCCGTTCATCAGAGGGCAGATGCTCCAGCCCTCTGATCATCTTTGTAGCCCTATGCTGGACTCTCTCCAGAAGCTCCCTGTCTCTCTTCTACTGGGGAGCCCACAACTGGACACAGGACTCAAGAGGAGGCCTCCCCAGGGCTGAGGTAGAGCAGCAGGATCACCTCCCTCGACCTGCTGGCCACACTCTTCCTAATGCACCCCAGGATACCATTGGCCTTCCTGGCCACAAGGGCACATTTCTGGCTCATGGTCAACTTGTCATCCACCAGCACTCCCAGGTCCTTCTCCGCAGAGCTGCTTTCCAGTAGCTCAACCCCCAGCCTGTACTTGTGCATAGGGTTATTCCTTCCTAGGTGCAGGACCCTGCATATGCCTTTATTAAACCTCAGGAGGTTCCTCTCCACCCGATTCTCCAGCATGGCCAGCTCTCTCTGAATGGCAGCACAGCCCTCAGGGGTATCAGCCACTCCTCCCAGCTTGGTGTCATCAGAAAACTTGCTGAGGAGCCACTCTGTCCCTTCATCTAGGTCATTGATGAAGAAGTTAAACACGGTGGGACCCAGTACTGAACCCTGGGAAACTCTACTAGCCACAGGCCTCCAACTAGACTCTGCGCCACAGATGACAACCCTTCCCACTTCTTCACCCACTTCCTCACCCACAGTTAGGTACCGTCTGCCATACTAACTCTTCTTCATTTCATTTTACCGGCAACCTTTTTTCTGTGATCAGCAGATCCTCTGAATAATCTGATAGTCTCAGTTTCTCTCCAGCACTAGACTCCCACAAATGCAGCCCTTGGCTTTCCCCAAAGTCCACTACCCTCTTCCCTCTCTTTGGATACAGTTGTTTGACATTTGTGGAAGGAGAAATCAGTAAAGTACCATGAAACTCAAAAATACCAACTCTGATGCAGGAAATCATTGACTCTTAGCTTGCTCAAAGCTGGAAGTATATCCTGAAAAAGTCTTACTGTATGCTTATAGCTGTTCACGCATCCCTCCTTGGGCATCCTCTTTTAGCCTCTTACTGTGTATTTATTGCTGGGATAGCTGGAACATTGCCCTCATGTCACAGGACTTAGGTTCCTGTGCTTTTCATAAGGAAAACATGGATCCAGTAGGAATTATTCAGGTAGCACAAAACACTTCCTCACCCACAGTTAGGTACTGTCTGCAATGGTAACTCTTCTTCATTTCTTTTTACTAACAACCCTTTTTCTATGATCAGCAGATCCTCTGAATACACTGACTCCCTTCACATCTGGGTTTTTTTTCTTTCAAATGGAATGCTGAAGTTATTTTGCCTGGTAAAAGACTTTTTTCCCTGCATATGGAAATAACTTAGGGTGCACTTATTCCAATTAAATAGGAGTGATTTGTTTCTTTGGTCGGGTACTCCAATTGTAGGTGTTGCTCAGTCCTCTGTATCTATGAGATTCAAATCAGTGATACCTTTAACTGCACTTACAGGTCCACATATCTGTCTACACTTGCAACAACCCACTTTTCCCTTCCACATCTCTTTGGACACCCATCATCTTTGAGAGCTGTCACTCATGCCCTCTGCAAACTAGTCCATGAGGGTATGAGGATCTGAATTAATTTGCCAGCTGTGGAGCTGAAGTAGTTGAATGATCAGACATGCCAACTCCCTCCAGGAGGGGGTAGTGTCAGGGAAGGGGGGCCTGTCCTGGAGGAACTGTCAGACCATGAGATGGTGCTTAGTGATACAACTTCACTGGTGAATCCAGAGACACATGCTCTGGGCCTGAAGGCTCAGGACTTGTGTCATCTCCTGTTGCTTAGGCTCGCCTCCTCAGCCATCACTTGTTTGGACATGATGCTGTTCTTTCCCTTTGCTAGAGGCACCTTTCCAGCCTTCCCCAAACTCTCACTCCATCTCCTTTCCTTCTGAAGTGACAGTGCCCTAACACTTTTCAAATCCCCTCTCGTGTCCTCTCTTGCTAACCAGACTGTCCCTTGTCACGTTCCTATGCTTCCTCCAAAGTAATAACATTCTTCAACTTTAGGTAGATGAAATCTTACAGCTGCTTTCTGATGCACTGCTCTGAAGACATCCTTGCCCCCCAAACACCTCTGCCCTTCTGCTTCTTCCTGCTCATGTTGTTGCTAACCCCACAGACAGACAAGACCTGGAGCTCCTGGGATTACACCCCAGCAGATAAGTGTCATTTCTTGTATGGGATCTCCTTTTGATAGTGCCCCTTCAGACTTGTCAGGGTCCTGACATCACTATGCATTTTCCCCATGCAGAAAGCAGAGATGTCATGGGAATGTCTGCTCTCTGAACCTGAACTGCATGGTGTGTATGATTAGCTGTTAGAAGTTCACTACCTGCTGTCTAAAGAGTACTAACTGAATACTAACTCTTTTATCCATTTTAAGTGGATTTACAACCAATTTTGCTGAGGCTGAGTGCTCCTAGTTCTCAGATGATGAACTCTAATGAACAGCAATCTATGTTTAGTTTTATCCATTCCATTGATCACATCTCCCGGTCAACAGATCTCTGAGGTCTATTTCTAGGTTTTTCAGCCGTATTTGAGATGAGGATTGTCTTCCTTAGTTTTGATTATTTTCCAGTCAATACATTATCTTGCATTTAGCTATACAGAAACTCATTGGCCACCTTTTTTGCACCAGCACAACGGAGACTTTAGTATCATCTGGAGATTTTAATTTTATTCCCTTCTCAAGGTCATTGACAAAAATTTCAAAGAAAACCAGTCCCAGCACTGATCTCTATTTCCTTTCTCTGTCATACACAGCAGGAAGAGGAGTAAGATGTATTCCTAAAGAAATCAGAATCAACAAGAAGAAAACTGGCAGGGAATGGCTTAGGGCATGCTCTGGCTTTCAAGCTATATGATACAGAGCCTGGGACATGCACTGTCTATGGACCTGATAAGAAACTGCAAAAAGCAAGATGGTGTTGCCCTGGCAGCTGAATGCAGCACAGGAAGATTTATCTGTTTAATGTCCAGGCTCCTTATGATCCATGGAGTGTCATTCAGGTTAATGGGAAAACCATAGTTGCATTCAAAAACAGGGCAGTACTCACACCCAAGCCCATAAAGAGAAAAGCTTGAGCCTGTCCATGTCCAAATCCAAGCGGCACAGATGACTGGGATCATCAAATTTTGATGCAATGTGGATTTTGTCCCTTGGGAAGATTATTGTTTAAAGTGGTTATGAAACCAACACTGGGAAATGAGGCTTCTTTTAAGGCGTATTTTATACTGGTTGTATGTCTAAACCTACAGCCAATCTAAACAGTCTCTGTAACTGTGATGCTAAAAAGTCTAACAGTGAGGAAATTATGGCATGTGTCTATAGAGACCCAGACCATCCAAAAGAGATGAAAGGAAAAGGGTCCAAAATGCCAAAAAATGGGAGGGGAGGAGCAATGGATGGTTGAATGATACAGCCCAGACCCAGAGAGCCCTAGGAATGGAAGATGAAATCTGTTTCCCTAAAAATTCTGGAGGAGGTAAAAAAAAATGGTGTCTTTGGGGCAGTTTATCACAGTTGTGACTCCAGATGTGAAGAAAGACACAAGTTTTGCCCAACAGCTAGTATCTTTTTACAGAGAAGCCTGGCAGAGGTGGGTGAAGCAGAAAATGACCAAACTAACCTAGCTTGGTTTGATAGACCATTGATCTGGCAAGTCAGGGCATCCCCACAAGTATGGCATATTGGTGTATTCTGTGGAAGAACATTGCAGGTCTCCAGGCTATGGGAGCTGTAGCAATCCCAGAAACTGTCTTAAAACAGAAGGGGTTTTTTGTTTGTTTGTTTTTGTTTATTGCTGTATAGAAGTGTACTAGAAGTAGTTTCTCACATGCTGAGAAAGAAAGCCTAGGAAGTAAAGGGCTTTGGCAAACTAAGTCTCAGAGACTCCGCCTTCAAAATGTTTTGCTAGCTGCACAGCTGCAGGGTGGAAGGCTCCAAAACCTCACTCATTGTGCAAGCCCCTCCTGAGCCACACTGTGTGGCTGTCATTGGCTGGCTTTGCACAGAAACACTGAGGCCGCTCCAGGAACAATTTTTCAACTTGCACCCCCTGGTGTTATCGGATGGGACATGTATGATGTGATGATAGGTGCTAAACCATCACCCATCCCCACCTGTTGTGTTGTGATACGCACCGCACTAATGGTAGCCACTACTGGTGCAATGCTGTGATAGAATGGGTTACATCACCCTCTTGCTGTGATAAGAGGCACGTGATGCTTAGATACCCCTTCCCCAAGCATCCTTAATAAGTGATGTAAGTCTGAGGTTGCTGGGCTGTGATGTGATTTGAGGTTCATCATAGCAGACTGTATTTCACCCCTTTACAACATCAAGATGGGGTGGAATGTGATGGTGATGTGAACACTAGCCTTGACTTTTACATTGTGTTGCACACCTTTATGAGGCAGGTGATGTGCTGAGCCTCCCAGCACAATTAATAAAACCAGCAGAGAAAGCAGTGGTGCAGGACTGTGAAGCACTCCCCCACACCCCCTTTTACATTTGTCCACCAGCACCTGGAAGGTGTCCTTCCAGGAGGAGTGGAGCATGTGGTGGAAGATGGGGTTCTTTCAACACAGCAGGAGAGTAGCTCTGAGGAAGACTAGTCTGCTGTGGCACAGCAATGGGGAAGAAGGGAGGGATAGAGGGCATACTCACCTGTAAATCAGGGACTCAAGGGAGAAAAGATACCCACCATGATTCTCTTCATCACCTCTTAGGTGGTAGCCTCAGTGCCAAGAGTCCATGGCCATTCCAACAACCAGTGGCAGATATAAGCAAGAAAGCAGGTGGAAATGGGGTGACTCTGGCCAAGGAGAACAAGGCCACTCATGGTTTGATGGAGCTGCATTCCCTGAGCTGGCAGGGAGTTGGCCAGGGCAGAGGTTCAATGCCAGATAGCTAAAGAGCAGATGTGTCAATTGCCTTTGGCTGGGTTTGCCAGGGAGGGATTACCCATCTTTTGCCTGCTGAAGGTTTTTATTTTCTCTGATAGAGTAACAGAATTAAAATTTCTCTCTTTTATTCCCCCAAGAGGAATGGTTTCCTACACAACTGAGAGTTTTAATGTCTTCCTCATATAGGTTGAATTTTCTTTCTAAGTTACAGAAACCCCTTTACAATTGTTTCTTTCCTTTGTAACTCATTTTGCAACTTCCATGAATCAGTGTGTAGGGGGTTTGGCTTTAGTCTATTTTTCTTGAGCCTGTGTTTACTCTACAGACAACACAATTTTTTCATTCAAAAACTCGTTTGTTTCATTGTTTTGAGAGACCTTAAATATACTTCTTAATTAAACGTTTTATAGTTTGATCCCAGTTAACACTTTGGAAAAAGATGAATCCCCCATCCTCTCACACAGGGCCTCTGTCCCCATAGATTTGGGAATGCTCACAGCTGAAATGTTATGGAACAATCAAGTGGGAAGACTTCAGGACCCAGGGGAATTCCACCCTTCTTGCAGCCTGCTGAGGCTGCTGTGTTCCCTGAACCTGGACCTGTACTCTCAGTATGCCCAGAGACACATATGACTAATGGGTTAATTTTGGTGTTCCCTTTTTTGGTTTTGTACCAGAGCCCAATATATGTGTAGCCCCACATAAGAGCGGCATCATTTTTCCCAGGCATCTTGCAGGCATCAAACATTTTACTTTGCACTCTAGTAAGTTTGTCAGGCTCCTCAGGACATAACATTTTCAAAACTCAGGTTATCAGAGTACACAACATGGACTAGGTCCTGGCCTGATGCCTTCCACTCATCTTCCCGTCTGGGTACAGGTTGAGCAGGCGATTCCTCTCTTTTCCCTTCCTATTTGAATGTGTTGGTCAGGTTATTGCTAGATTACAAGTTGGCTGATGGGTCAAATACTGTCATTTGAAATCTAATCGTTAAAGGCATACTAAATCTCTGGTGAAAACCCCAACCACACTAGCATGATAGATCATAGCTAACCAGTAGTCCCATGTCCTCATGACCTCACAGGCAAAAACTAAGGCCTGATCTTGATGGCCTAACCACGCTTAGCCCACTTCTGATACAATTTTCTGTCATGGGGGAGAGAGTGTAAACAATAAACAGTAGTAGATCTAGATACTGGAATTTATTTAAGAACCAGCAGATCAGAGCTTTCACCTTGCTTGATTATCTCACACACTCACTCCCTTGCCAGCACTACATATTCAGGGTCTCCAGTTTTCTTCCTATCATGGAGATTGCTGCTGGTATGGCAAGGTAGGGCCGAAAGTTGTGTCAGTCTGTGCTGTGCAGTTGTTCAAAAGTTTCAATCTCAGGCACTACCAGACAAAGTCCCTTGGCATCTCCAGGCACACTTTCTTATGGATCTCCCCCATTTCCAGGATCTTTGCCCACTTCCAGGATTTTCATCCAGCCAGGATCTACATGTTCTTTTTTGCAGACCCCCTTGTTTCCCCAATATAAATACTCTATATATAGAGGCACAGTGCATGATCTGTCCCTTAACTGGTAGTTCTGACTTATGTCTCTTTATTAATTGGAGGATTCAGGATTTATCTCCTTGGAATAGTCCAGGCGTTAAAAAAATCTACAAACAGGCCAAACTGCTTCTAGCTAGCAAGAAGCATGCTTGTGCTTGAGAGTGCAAAAGCTCAATTTTGGACATTGGTACACACACAGAATCACAAAATGGGTAAGTTTGGAAGGGACCTCTGGAAATCATTTAGTCCAACCTCCATGCTCAAGCAGGATCAACTAGAGCATGGTAGACAGGATCGCATCCAGGCAAGCTTTGAATATCTCCAGAGAAGGAGATTCCACAACCCCTCTGGGCAACCTGTTCCAGGGCTCTGTCACTCTCACAGGAAAGGAATTACTCCTCATATTCAGGCAGAACTTTCTGTAGTTCAGTTTGTGCCTGTTGCCTCTTGTCCTTTCGCATGGGACTACTGAAAAGAGTTCAGCCCAATTCCCTGGACACCTTCCCTTCAGGTACTTATAGGCATTGATAAGATCCGCCCCCCCCCCCAGTCTTATCTCCAGTAGCTCCATATCTCTCTCCTACTAGGGAGCCCACAACTGGACACAGGACTCAAGATGAGGCCTCCCCAGGGCTGAGGTAGAGCAGCAGGATCACCTCCCTCGACCTGCTGGCCACACTCTTCCTAATGCACCCCAGGATACCATTGGCCTTCCTGGCCACAAGGGCACATTGGCTGCTAGTCAACTTGTTATCCAGCAGCACTCCCAGGTCCTTCTCCGCAGAGCTGCTTTCCAGTAGCTCAACCCCCAGCCTGTACTTGTGCATAGGGTTATTCCTTCCTAGGTGCAGGACCCTGCATATGCCTTTATTAAACCTCAGGAGGTTCCTCTCCACCTGATTCTCCAGCCTGTACATATGTCTCTGAATGGCAGCACAGCCCTCAGCTGTAGCAGCCACTCCTCGCAGCTTGGTGTCATCAGCAAATTTGCTGAGGAGGCACTCTGTCCCCCCATCCAGGTCACTGATGAAGAAGTTGAACAGGATGGGACCCTGTACTGAGCCCTGGGGGGACAGAATTTGCCACAGGCCTCCAACTAGACTCCACACCACTGATGACGACCCTCTGAGCTCTGCCTTTCAGCCAGTTCTCAATTCACCTCACTGTCCACTCATCTAACCTACATTTCCTGAGCTTACCTAGGAGGATGTTATGGGAGACAGTGTCAAAAGCCTTGCTGAAGTCAGGGTACACAACATCCACTGCTCTCCCCTCATCTACCCAGCCAGTCATGCCATCATAGAAAGCTATCAGATTGGTTAATCATGATTTCCCCTTTGTGAATCCATGCTGACTACTCCTGATCATCTTCTTTTTCTCCATGTGCTTGGAGACGACATCCAGGATGAGTTGTTCCATCACCTTTCCAGGCATGAAGCTAACTGGCCTGTAGTTTCCTGGGTCAAATTTTCTGTAGTTTCCTCATGCTTGCAGGTAGCTCTGTTCTACCTGGTATTGGGAGAGCATGAGGGCTACAGCCATATGGCCTGGAACAGACTGGCTGAAAATAGATGACAAAGCTGTTATTTGCTCTCTGGATCCCATCTATTCTGTGTGGCTCTGCTGCAGCAGAGCAGGGTTTGTTGCTGTTCTCTGTTGCCAGGCTGCATACTCAAGAGCAGACTCTAATGCTCTGGAATTTCCCAGCCTAACTAAGTAGCAATGCTCTGGGCTTATCACAAAATCAGAGCAGTTGGGAGACAGTTGAATGTCTCTCTAATTTCAGATAGCAGGGAAGGCTTTGCTCTTGGAGATAAGAAGCCCTCCCTGAGGAGCCAGGGGAGTTCGTTGGTATCAGAGTGTCTTCCAGAGTTTTGCAGACATACCCTTTGAGTATGCGAGATGGTGAGGCAGTCACGTAGAGAGTAGACACTGGGGACTATATTTTTGCGGTCGGTTAACTGAATCCCTCACTATTATCTATTTTCTTTTCTCTGAATTATTTTTCTCTTGTTAAGCAAACCCTCATGATCACCTCATTGGCTCACCAAGCTGTAAACAGACACTAGAATCCTCATATCTTTGAAGATAGACTAATTCAGGAAAGACAGGCACTTCAGGAAGGCATTTTAACCTAAGATTTTGAAATACTTAACAGTTCCCTTTTTCTACCCTCTGTGTGTACTTGAGAAACTGCACAGATCTTGCTGCAGGGTATAAAAGATGGAAGAAACTGAGTAATAAATCTCTTAGGAGAAATATACCAGAAGAGAGTGATCCCTCCCTCCATGTGCCACCTGGATAGAGGAGGAAACCTTGCCATGGGGATCGGGTTAGCAAGTACAGTTAGTGCAGGGATCTGTGGGGTCCCCCTCCCCCCAAAATTGCCACTGGCTTCATTATAATGCTATGGTCCCCTCCTATTCCATTGTATTTGTATCATTCAGTCCAGACCACACTTCTATTTCTAGAGACTCTTTCATGTCACCTCCATGTTGACGTGATGTAGAACTGTATAGTTAAAGAGTTGATAAGAGCATTTGGGAACTTCCCCTGCACCCTTCCCCTCAAATGCCCCAGACACACTTTCTCCTTGTCGGCCTGTTCCCGCAAAGCCTCCCCAGAAGGTGGTCCCATACCCTGATGCTAGCCCTGAGTTGTGCAGCCCCTTTCATAGAGATTCTACCAAGGGACACCACAGAACCTTGAACTCAAACTGTTTTTCCTGAAATCTTAATAGCCATTTTTGATTAGAACAGTAAAATATTCCTATAAACCTTCCTTATCTGTCAGTTATTGTGCTGAAACAATGTTAAACACATAATTAATAAAGCATGGAAGGATCATTTTTATGAAGAGGGAAAGAGAAATATCTATTAATAATCTGTCGTTTTGTAATTTTTCTTGAGTTTAGGAAAGCCTCTTGAATTTTCTGTTTAGCTGCCTTTAATTTTGTTGAAATAAAAATAGCATTTTTTCATTGTTTCTTTTTCTTTCCAGAATTTCTGCAAGATCATATACATATACAATTGATGGATGTCAGGATTGCTCTTAAAGATCCAGACCAAGTATGAGCATGGGATATTCTTACAAAGGCCTCTTCTTTCCTGATGGGGCTGGTCTCATCTCCAGCCAAGTCCTATAAGAAAGACTTCCATGAATTTGTTCAGAAGACTGGGACCTGCTGGAAACACTTTTCGCTCACAGAGTGCTTGGATGCCCCTGGTAAGATGTCCGCTAGGAAATCCCAGGGTTCAATGGGCAGACTGTGTATCTGTGAACCATCTGCCTTCCCTTTGATGCTACACGGGTGAGGTTTTGGGGACTGGACATTGACCTCTGTTGGAGGTGAGCCATGTTAGATTTGCAGCTAACTAAAGGCAACTGCCGTGTGAGTACCTTTCTCTGAGTATCTCATCTCAGCACAAATTGCAAGTCCATAAGGAAGCACCATGGCATCAGTTCATACAAGAAAGTGATACACCAGACCACATTCATAGTAATGCTGGGTGGTTCAGCTTCAGCAACATATAACTGGTACCTACTCCACTAGGGTTGTAGAGCTCCCTTTCTGACCCCTCCAGTTCTGGTGCCCCACTGCCTGCAGACAGTGCATAGTGCTCTGCTAGAGCTACCACCTATCCAGTCTGGGAAGATCTTGTGGTATGTCCCAGAGAGAGCTAAAGACCCTGGCTATTGCAGTTAGGTAAAAAAGCAAACAAACAAAGAAACAAACAAAAAACAAAACAAAACAAACAAACAAAAAAACCATGGCATGGACAGTAGCTATTGTACTTTGGCCTTCTATTATTTTCTCCCTGATATTTCACCTTGAGGCCTTATGCCTAGCCCTTAAGAGAAGAGTTGCCTATACCTCTTAACTGCTCCACTTAAGCTTTCTGAACTCCCTGCTATTCTGCTAACTGGGTAGTTTGAACCATGACAGCTGTTTCTCAGCCAAATGGCTGTTAGCTGATGGCTTGTGCCCATCCTGGAAGCAGTCAGCATAGTTCAACGTAAATGGCTTACAAGTGATGTGTCTACCATCTGCTGTGCCCTCCTGTTGTTGCAGAAGCACCAAACTGCCGTTCAGTGTCTGTGACCCTGCCTGCCAGGAAGCAGATTGTAAAAGGAGTGTTAGCAAATACTGTCAAAACATACCCTTGGGCTTGTGATCCAATGTATGAGTATTGGTTGGAGGACTTCGGCATCCTGAGATTAGCTGATGTGACTCTGATGCTACGTGCTGGGAACAGGCAAAGGGCATGTGGATATGGAATTTATGCAACCTGTTCCTTTGCCTTCCCCCTTGCTTACAGTCCTCAGTGGATACATGTTCCTGTGGTTGCCCCAGATGAAATGCTTTGGAGAATAGCAGTTTCATAGGTGTCCCTTGTCTAGTTTGTGGAGAGCAGGTGTGTCTGAAGCGAATTATTCACTGCTCTCTCCAACACAGAGATCTCTGCATCATCCCATGCAGCAGATAGGTTAGTTGTGTGTCACTGAATGCTCATACATCAGTAGAGTCTAGGCCACTTTTATCTGGGGGAAGTCAACAGAGATGATGGCCAGCATCAGCTCATTTGGGTGAGTGTAAGAATCAGGGCGTATACAGAGAGATTGTTCTGTGCTGTTCCTTCAAAGCATTCAAAAATAAGGTGGTGACATACTTTGTGAGACAGAGGCTCTCTTTACCCAGTTGTTACTAATAGCTACTAGTAGATTATCTTATGAAAGCTGCTTCTGCAGTTTGAGTATATGTTGTGTGGAAAAATTATTTACTTTTTCATTTTAAACTTGCTGCTTTTTCATTTTCTTGGATTCATCTGAGCTCAATAGTGAAAAGAGACGAATGCCCTCTACAGACTGCTCACGCTCTATTAACTCTGTGAAGTCCTGATCTCTTTCCTCTCTTTGTAGACACTCATTTCATAAATCCCAGCCTTCCTGTCGTCATTTGCTGGACCTTTTTTGATCAAAGGACATTGTTTAGAATGCAAGGGCAATTTTCATATTGGCCAGACTAGTACACTTCTTTCACTTACATTATTAATCTTTCAAAGATATTATTGCGAATGCAACAATATACAGCACATTTAACTTGACCTAAGTAATTTCAGAAGTTGGAAAAGTATCTTTTTTCTTCTTGAGCAATGTAATTTGTCAAAGATGATCCCAATAATTTAATAAATTATCAGCCTAAATTAAATATTTTGTTGATGACTACAGCAGGCCAAAGCTTGGCTTTCCAGCTTTCAGGGAAACCTTCATGTTTCAAAGCATGGAGAATTTTCCCAAAATAAATTAAAAATAATTGGGAATATTGTTAAAAAGAAATCCTACTGTGAGGTAATCTGAAACAGATACAAAAGCAGAGCTGCCTATACACAGGCTTGAAAGAGGTGAGGTAAGACAACTCCACCTTGTGGTTCATGTCTCATAACACAGTGATGGAAATCCTGTGCCATCTGCTGGTACAAATTACTAAAGCAAAGTCTTTGGTTAGAAATTGTTGCCTTATAATATACAGTTGGAGAAAGTAGGCATCTTTGGGTATCTAAGACCTTTTCCTGCCTATTGGTTCCCTGTTTTTGTCTAATAAAAGATACTGTGTCTCTCCACAAACCCTGCCTCACTTATTGTCATAATTACAACCATCTAGCCACAAATCATGATGAAAAGAGCAGTCAAACAACACTGGTTGAAGGCCAAGTCCTCTACTCCTCCTCAGATGGTTGGTCTAGCTTTTAAGTAGGTCTAGACTGCAGACTTTTGTCACCATAGTTCCTGCCTGGGGGTTTCACGCAGTGACAAGCAAAGTTGCATGAGCAAAATCCGTCCACATAAATATTATTCTACTGACAAAATGGTACTTTTGTCATTGCATTGCCCTGGTGGAATGTGGTGCACAAAATTTAACTTAGGATGTGATTTCTGACAGACTGCAGATAATTGTATGTACAGGGGTGTGTGTGTATGTTTGTGTGCGTGTGTTTATCTTCCTCATTACACAGAATGTGGAAGAAGGGACATGCTGTGTTATCAGAGTATGCAGGGATGCAATGAGGAAGGCTAAGGACCATTCAGAATTAAATCTGGCAAGAGATGTCAAGGAAAACAAGAAGAGATTCTTCGAACACATCAAGGGGGACTAGGGAAAATGTGGGTGGGGACCCTGGTAATGAAGGATACAGAGAAGGCCAAATTACTGAATGCTGCCTTTGCTTCAGTCTTCACTGCTAAATTCAGCCCTGAAGAATCCCAGAGCCTGGAGACAAGAGAGAAAGTCTGGAGAAAGGAAGACTTTCCTTTTGTTGAGGAGGATGGGGTTAGAGACCTTTTGGGCAAACCTGATGTCCACAAATCCATGGGCCCTGAGGGGATGCACCCACAGATTCTGAGGGAGCAGGCAGATGTTATTGGTAGGATGCTCTCCATCATCTTTGAAAGTAGTAGTCAGCATGGACTCACAAAGGGGAAATCATGATTAACCAATCTGATAACTTTCTATGATGGCATGACTGGCTGGGTAGATGAGGGGAGAGCAGTGGATGTTGTGTACCCTGACTTCAGCAAGGCTTTTGGCACTGTCTCCCATAACATCCTCCTAGGTAAGCTCAGGAAATGTAGGTTAGATGAGTGGACAGTGAGGTGAATTGAGAACTGGCTGAAAGGCAGAGCTCAGAGGGTCGTCATCAGTGGTGTGGAGTCTAGTTGGAGGCCTGTGGCAAATTCTGTCCCCCCAGGGCTCAGTACAGGGTCCCATCCTGTTCAACTTCTTCATCAGTGACCTGGATGGGGGGACAGAGTGCCTCCTCAGCAAATTTGCTGATGACACCAAGCTGCGAGGAGTGGCTGCTACAGCTGAGGGCTGTGCTGCCATTCAGAGACATATGTACAGGCTGGAGAATCAGGTGGAGAGGAACCTCCTGAGGTTTAATAAAGGCATATGCAGGGTCCTGCACCTAGGAAGGAATAACCCTATGCACAAGTACAGGCTGGGGGTTGAGCTACTGGAAAGCAGCTCTGCGGAGAAGGACCTGGGAGTGCTGCTGGATAACAAGTTGACTAGCAGCCAATGTGCCCTTGTGGCCAGGAAGGCCAATGGTATCCTGGGGTGCATTAGGAAGAGTGTGGCCAGCAGGTCGAGGGAGGTGATCCTGCTGCTCTACCTCAGCCCTGGGGAGGCCTCCTCTTGAGTCCTGTGTCCAGTTGTGGGCTCCCTAGTAGGAGAGAGATATGGAGCTACTGGAGATAAGACTGGGGGGGGGGGGGAGCGGATCTTATCAATGCCTATAAGTACCTGAAGGGAAGGTGTCCAGGGAATTGGGCTGAACTCTTTTCAGTAGTCCCATGCGAAAGGACAAGAGGCAACAGGCACAAACTGAACTACAGAAAGTTCTGCCTGAATATGAGGAGTAATTCCTTTCCTGTGAGAGTGACAGAGCCCTGGAACAGGTTGCCCAGAGGGGTTGTGGAATCTCCTTCTCTGGAGATATTCAAAGCTTGCCTGGATGCGATCCTGTCTACCATGCTCTAGTTGATCCTGCTTGAGCATGGAGGTTGGACTAAATGATTTCCAGAGGTCCCTTCCAAACTTACCCATTTTGTGATTCTGTGTGTGTACCAATGTCCAAAATTGAGCTTTTACACTCTCAAGCACAAGCATGCTTCTTGCTAGCTAGAAGCAGTTTGGCCTGTTTGTAGATTTTTTTAACGCCTGGACTATTCCAAGGAGATAAATCCTGAATCCTCCAATTAATAAAGAGACATAAGTCAGAACTACCAGTTAAGGGACAGATCATGCACTGTGCCTCTATATATAGAGTATTTATATTGGGGAAACAAGGGGGTCTGCAAAAAAGAACATGTAGATCCTGGCTGGATGAAAATCCTGGAAGTGGGCAAAGATCCTGGAAATGGGGGAGATCCATAAAAAAGTGTGCCTGGAGATGCCAAGGGACTTTGTCTGGTAGTGCCTGAGATTGAAACTTTTGAACAACTGCACAGCACAGACTGACACAACTTTCGGCCCTACCTTGCCATACCAGCAGCAATCTCCATGATAGGAAGAAAAGTGGAGACCCTGAATATGTAGTGCTGGCAAGGGAGTGAGTGTGTGAGATAATCAAGCAAGGTGAAAGCTCTGATCTGCTGGTTCTTAAATAAATTCCAGTATCTAGATCTACTACTGTTTATTGTTTACACTCTCTCCCCCATGACAGAAAATTGTATCAGAAGTGGGCTAAGCGTGGTTAGGCCATCAAGATCAGGCCTTAGTTTTTGCCTGTGAGGTCATGAGGACATGGGACTACTGGTTAGCTGTGATCTATCATGCTAGTGTGGTTGGGGTTTTCACCAGAGATTTAGTATGCCTTTAACGATTAGATTTCAAATGACAGTATTTGACCCATCAGCCAACTTGTAATCTAGCAATAACCTGACCAACACATTCAAATAGAAAGGGAAAAGAGAGGAATCGCCTGCTCAACCTGTACCCAGATGGGAAGATGAGTGGAAGGCATCAGGCCAGGACCTAGTCCATGTTGTGTACTCTGATAACCTGAGTTTTGAAAATGTTATGTCCTGAGGAGCCTGACAAACTTACTAGAGTGCAAAGTAAAATGTTTGATGCCTGCAAGATGCCTGGGAAAAATGATGCCGCTCTTATGTGGGGCTACACATATATTGGGCTCTGGTACAAAACCAAAAAAGGGAACACCAAAATTAACCCATTAGTCATATGTGTCTCTGGGCATACTGAGAGTACAGGTCCAGGTTCAGGGAACACAGCAGCCTCAGCAGGCTGCAAGAAGGGTGGAATTCCCCTGGGTCCTGAAGTCTTCCCACTTGATTGTTCCATAACATTTCAGCTGTGAGCATTCCCAAATCTATGGGGACAGAGGCCCTGTGTGAGAGGATGGGGGATTCATCTTTTTCCAAAGTGTTAACTGGGATCAAACTATAAAACGTTTAATTAAGAAGTATATTTAAGGTCTCTCAAAACAATGAAACAAACGAGTTTTTGAATGAAAAAATTGTGTTGTCTATAGAGTAAACACAGGCTCAAGAAAAATAGACTAAAGCCAAACCCCCTACACACTGATTCATGGAAGTTGCAAAATGAGTTACAAAGGAAAGAAACAATTGTAAAGGGGTTTCTGTAACTTAGAAAGAAAATTCAACCTATATGAGGAAGACATTAAAACTCTCAGTTGTGTAGGAAACCATTCCTCTTGGGGGAATAAAAGAGAGAAATTTTAATTCTGTTACTCTATCAGAGAAAATAAAAACCTTCAGCAGGCAAAAGATGGGTAATCCCTCCCTGGCAAACCCAGCCAAAGGCAACTGACACATCTGCTCTTTAGCTTTCTGGCATTGAACCTCTGCCCTGGCCAACTCCCTGCCAGCTCAGGGAATGCAGCTCCATCAAACCATGAGTGGCCTTGTTCTCCTTGGCCAGAGTCACCCCATTTCCACCTGCTTTCTTGCTTATATCTGCCACTGGTTGTTGGAATGGCCATGGACTCTTGGCACTGAGGCTACCACCTAAGAGGTGATGAAGAGAATCATGGTGGGTATCTTTTCTCCCTTGAGTCCCTGATTTACAGGTGAGTATGCCCTCTATCCCTCCCTTCTTCCCCATTGCTGTGCCACAGCAGACTAGTCTTCCTCAGAGCTACTCTCCTGCTGTGTTGAAAGAACCCCATCTTCCACCACATGCTCCACTCCTCCTGGAAGGACACCTTCCAGGTGCTGGTGGACAAATGTAAAAGAGGGTGTGGGGGAGTGCTTCACAGTCCTGCACCACTGCTTTCTCTGCTGGTTTTATTAATTGTGCTGGGAGGCTCAGCACATCACCTGCCTCATAAAGGTGTGCAACACAATGTAAAAGTCAAGGCTAGTGTTCACATCACCATCACATTCCACCCCATCTTGATGTTGTAAAGGGGTGAAATACAGTCTGCTATGATGAACCTCAAATCACATCACAGCCCAGCAACCTCAGACTTACATCACTTATTAAGGATGCTTGGGGAAGGGGTATCTAAGCATCACGTGCCTCTTATCACAGCAAGAGGGTGATGTAACCCATTCTATCACAGCATTGCACCAGTAGTGGCTACCATTAGTGCGGTGTGTATCACAACACAACAGGTGGGGATGGGTGATGGTTTAGCACCTATCATCACATCATACATGTCCCATCCGATAACACCAGGGGGTGCAAGTTGAAAAATTGTTCCTGGAGCGGCCTCAGTGTTTCTGTGCAAAGCCAGCCAATGACAGCCACACAGTGTGGCTCAGGAGGGGCTTGCACAATGAGTGAGGTTTTGGAGCCTTCCACCCTGCAGCTGTGCAACTAGCAAAACATTTTGAAGGCGGAGTCTCTGAGACTTAGTTTGCCAAAGCCCTTTACTTCCTAGGCTTTCTTTCTCAGCATGTGAGAAACTACTTCTAGTACACTTCTATACAGCAATAAACAAAAACAAACAAACAAAAAACCCCTTCTGTTTTAAGACAGTTTCTGGGATTGCTACAGCTCCCATAGCCTGGAGACCTGCAATGTTCTTCCACAGAATACACCAATATGCCATACTTGTGGGGATGCCCTGACTTGCCAGATCAATGGTCTATCAAACCAAGCTAGGTTAGTTTGGTCATTTTCTGCTTCACCCACCTCTGCCAGAGGTGTAAAAAGATACTAGCTGTTGGGCAAAACTTGTGTCTTTCTTCACATCTGGAGTCACAACTGTGATAAACTGCCCCAAAGACACCATTTTTTTTTACCTCCTCCAGAATTTTTAGGGAAACAGATTTCATCTTCCATTCCTAGGGCTCTCTGGGTCTGGGCTGTATCATTCAACCATCCATTGCTCCTCCCCTCCCATTTTTTGGCATTTTGGACCCTTTTCCTTTCATCTCTTTTGGATGGTCTGGGTCTCTATAGACACATGCCATAATTTCCTCACTGTTAGACTTTTTAGCATCACAGTTACAGAGACTGTTTAGATTGGCTGTAGGTTTAGACATACAACCAGTATAAAATACGCCTTAAAAGAAGCCTCATTTCCCAGTGTTGGTTTCATAACCACTTTAAACAATAATCTTCCCAAGGGACAAAATCCACATTGCATCAAAATTTGATGATCCCAGTCATCTGTGCCGCTTGGATTTGGACATGGACAGGCTCAAGCTTTTCTCTTTATGGGCTTGGGTGTGAGTACTGCCCTGTTTTTGAATGCAACTATGGTTTTCCCATTAACCTGAATGACACTCCATGGATCATAAGGAGCCTGGACATTAAACAGATAAATCTTCCTGTGCTGCATTCAGCTGCCAGGGCAACACCATCTTGCTTTTTGCAGTTTCTTATCAGGTCCATAGACAGTGCATGTCCCAGGCTCTGTATCATATAGCTTGAAAGCCAGAGCATGCCCTAAGCCATTCCCTGCCAGTTTTCTTCTTGTTGATTCTGATTTCTTTAGGCAATACATCTTACTCCTCTTCCTGCTGTGTATGACAGAGAAAGGAAATAGAGATCAGTGCTGGGACTGGTTTTCTTTGAAATTTTTGTCAATGACCTGGAGAAGGGAATAAAATTAAAATCTCCAGATGATACTAAAGTCTCCGTTGTGCTGGTGCAAAAAAGGTGGCCAATGAGTTTCTGTATAGCTAAATGCAAGATAATGTATTGACTGGAAAATAATCAAAACTAAGGAAGACAATCCTCATCTCAAATACGGCTGAAAAACCTAGAAATAGACCTCAGAGATCTGTTGACCGGGAGATGTGATCAATGGAATGGATAAAACTAAACATAGATTGCTGTTCATTAGAGTTCATCATCTGAGAACTAGGAGCACTCAGCCTCAGCAAAATTGGTTGTAAATCCACTTAAAATGGATAAAAGAGTTAGTATTCACCTCTTTAGACAGCAGGTAGTGAACTTCTAACAGCTAATCATACACACCATGCAGTTCAGGTTCAGAGCGCAGACATTCCCATGACATCTCTGCTTTCTGCACGGGGAAAATGCATAGTGATGTCAGGACCCTGACAAGTCTGAAGGGGCACTATCAAAAGGAGATCCCATACAAGAAATGACACTTATCTGCTGGGGTGTAATCCCAGGAGCTCCAGGTCTTGTCTGTCTGTGGGGTTAGCAACAACATGAGCAGGAAGAAGCAGAAGGGCAGAGGTGTTTGGGGGGCAAGGATGTCTCCAGAGCAGTGCATCAGAAAGCAGCTGTAAGATTTCATCTACCTAAAGTTGAAGAATGTTATTACTTTGGAGGAAGCATAGGAACGTGACAAGGGACAGTCTGGTTAGCAAGAGAGGACACGAGAGGGGATTTGAAAAGTGTTAGGGCACTGTCACTTCAGAAGGAAAGGAGATGGAGTGAGAGTTTGGGGAAGGCTGGAAAGGTGCCTCTAGCAAAGGGAAAGAACAGCATCATGTCCAAACAAGTGATGGCTGAGGAGGCGGGCCTAAGCAACAGGAGATGACACAAGTCCTGAGCCTTCAGGCCCAGAGCATGTGTCTCTGGATTCACCAGTGAAGTTGTATCACTAAGCACCATCTCATGGTCTGACAGTTCCTCCAGGACAGGCCCCCCTTCCCTGACACTACCCCCTCCTGGAGGGAGTTGGCATGTCTGATCATTCAACTACTTCAGCTCCACAGCTGGCAAATTAATTCAGATCCTCATACCCTCATGGACTAGTTTGCAGAGGGCATGAGTGACAGCTCTCAAAGATGATGGGTGTCCAGAGAGATGTGGAAGGGAAAAGTGGGTTGTTGCAAGTGTAGACAGATATGTGGACCTGTAAGTGCAGTTAAAGGTATCACTGATTTGAATCTCATAGATACAGAGGACTGAGCAACACCTACAATTGGAGTACCCGACCAAAGAAACAAATCACTCCTATTTAATTGGAATAAGTGCACCCTAAGTTATTTCCATATGCAGGGAAAAAAGTCTTTTACCAGGCAAAATAACTTCAGCATTCCATTTGAAAGAAAAAAAACCCAGATGTGAAGGGAGTCAGTGTATTCAGAGGATCTGCTGATCATAGAAAAAGGGTTGTTAGTAAAAAGAAATGAAGAAGAGTTACCATCGCAGACAGTACCTAACTGTGGGTGAGGAAGTGTTTTGTGCTACCTGAATAATTCCTACTGGATCCATGTTTTCCTTATGAAAAGCACAGGAACCTAAGTCCTGTGACATGAGGGCAATGTTCCAGCTATCCCAGCAATAAATACACAGTAAGAGGCTAAAAGAGGATGCCCAAGGAGGGATGCGTGAACAGCTATAAGCACACAGTAAGACTTTTTCAGGATATACTTCCAGCTTTGAGCAAGCTAAGAGTCAATGATTTCCTGCATCAGAGTTGGTATTTTTGAGTTTCATGGTACTTTACTGATTTCTCCTTCCACAAATGTCAAACAACTGTATCCAAAGAGAGGGAAGAGGGTAGTGGACTTTGGGGAAAGCCAAGGGCTGCATTTGTGGGAGTCTAGTGCTGGAGAGAAACTGAGACTATCAGATTATTCAGAGGATCTGCTGATCACAGAAAAAAGGTTGCCGGTAAAATGAAATGAAGAAGAGTTAGTATGGCAGACGGTACCTAACTGTGGGTGAGGAAGTGGGTGAAGAAGTGGGAAGGGTTGTCATTTGTGGCGCAGAGTCTAGTTGGAGGCCTGTGGCTAGTAGAGTTTCCCAGGGTTCAGTACTGGGTCCCACCGTGTTTAACTTCTTCATCAATGACCTAGATGAAGGGACAGAGTGGCTCCTCAGCAAGTTTTCTGATGACACCAAGCTGGGAGGAGTGGCTGATATCCCTGAGGGCTGTGCTGCCATTCAGAGAGAGCTGGCCATGCTGGAGAATCGGGTGGAGAGGAACCTCCTGAGGTTTAATAAAGGCATATGCAGGGTCCTGCACCTAGGAAGGAATAACCCTATGCACAAGTACAGGCTGGGGGTTGAGCTACTGGAAAGCAGCTCTGCGGAGAAGGACCTGGGAGTGCTGGTGGATGACAAGTTGACCATGAGCCAGAAATGTGCCCTTGTGGCCAGGAAGGCCAATGGTATCCTGGGGTGCATTAGGAAGAGTGTGGCCAGCAGGTCGAGGGAGGTGATCCTGCTGCTCTACCTCAGCCCTGGGGAGGCCTCCTCTTGAGTCCTGTGTCCAGTTGTGGGCTCCCCAGTAGAAGAGAGACAGGGAGCTTCTGGAGAGAGTCCAGCATAGGGCTACAAAGATGATCAGAGGGCTGGAGCATCTGCCCTCTGATGAACGGACTGTGAGAGCTGGGCCTGTTTAGCTTGGGGAAGAGAAGACTGAGGGGGGATCTTATCAATGTGTATAAGTACCTGAAGGGAAGGTGTCCAGGGGATGGAGCTGAACTCTTTTCAGTAGTGCCATGCAAAAGGACTAGAGGTAACAGGCACAAACTGAACCACAGGAAGTTCTGCCTGAATGTGAGGGGGAATTTCTTTCCTGTGAGAGTGACAGAGCCCTGGAACAGGTTGCCCAAAGGGGTTGTGGAATCTCCTTCTCTGGAGATATTCAAAGCCTGCCTGGATGCAATCCCATCTACCATGCTCTAGGTGATCCTGCTTGAACAGAGAGGTTGGATGATCTCCAGAGGTCCCTTCCCACCTTATGCGTTCTGTGATTCTGTGATTATCCTTGCCAGGATTGGAGTGTATCATTAGTGTAGAGGATGGAGTATTAGGCCTGAGGAACAGCAACAGACATTCAGCAAGAGGAGTATGGTTTGTGATGGAAAAGTGTTGTTAGTGAGATTGAGAGCAATAGAACTCCGTAGCCACAGCCTAAGAAAGTAAGACAAAGTGTGCATGAGATGTGAGGACACTTAAGTTAGTAGAGTAGCTGGTTTACAGGTGGTGGTGAAGACCAGACTGATCTTTGTGAGTAGGAACTGAGGGCTATTTGGGAAGGCTATGTGGGAGATAGTATCAGAGTTATTGAATTTGGCAGGGATATCTGGAGATATCTCATCCAAGCCTAAATCTGTAAGAGCAGATGGCTCAGGGCCTTGTCCCATCAAGTTCTGAATATAGTATATGCAAAGACAGAGAACCCACAACCTCTCTTGGCCTTGTTCCAGTGTTTGATCATCCTCAGGGTGAAAGTTTCATTCTTTATATTTAATAAAAATTCCCCATGGTGCAACTTCTGTCTGTTGACTCTCCTGTGGACCTTGACAAAGAGTCTAGCTTTGTCTTTTCTATAAACTGCCATAAGGTCTTTGAAGACAGCAATACCATCTCCCTTTCATCTTTTCTCCAAGCTTAACAAACCCCTTTCTCTTAGCTTCCTCTTATGTGCCATGTGCTCTAGCCCATGAACACCTTGATTATTTCCATTGGACTCTATGTCTTTCTTGCACTGAGGAGCTCCAAACGGGACACTGCACTGTAGATGGGGTCTTGCAAGTTCCAAATAGACAGGAAGTATCCTTGTCCTCACCCTGAGCTGCACTCTTACTAATAGAAAACAGGATGATGTTGGCCTTCTTTGCTGCTCATGACTCATGTTCATCTTGCCGTTTAGTAGGAATCGCAGGTCCTTTTCTGCAAAGATGCTTTCTAGCCAGTCAGCAACCCAGCTTGTCTTGTTCTGTTGGTTCATTCCTTCCCAGATACATGACTTTTCATTTGCCTTTGTTGAATTTCTTGAGGCTCCTGTCCGCCCATTTCTCCAGGCTGTTGACAAGAATATCTAGATCTATTAACAGTGTGAGGAGAACATGAAGCTCTTCCCTTGGGGGCTGCATGGGTGGACTGCACTTATTCCTAGATACAGCCCTTAAGCCTAGTGCTAGAAACCGAAAAGAAGAAAAGAAAAGCAGATGCAGTGCCAAGGCATGAAGGGGATTAAAGTCACTGTTTGTGCAGTACTGAGCTCGTTCAGGGCCTCATTTTTTCCTAGTCAGGCAACAGCAGGACTTTATGACAGATGGGTGTTTTTCCAAGCTAGGGAGATGTGTAGGCCATTAAACCAGGTTTTCCTTTCAATCAGCTTGGAGCATTCAATCAGCATTATTCAATGTAACACAACTGTTTTGAGGCCAAGAACTGTTTTTGAGCTATCACAGTAACTATTTGTACTTTTCATTTCCACAGCCTGTTGCAACTCTTTTGCTTTTCCTTCCACTGTTTATCTTTCATAACACCAAGCTGCTTGTACTTCCTGTTTGGCTGGTGTGGTAGGTACTTTTCTTGTTTGCTGTTATTTTTGACTTCCATCCAAGCTTTGTATGATATTAATAGCTATTTTGGAGAATTGTATTTTTCCTCAAATCAGTCCTAATAGTAGCATGAGACAGAGCCAAGAACTGCTAGTGAGGCCTGAGGAACTTCAGCTCTGCCTGTGCTGTCCACAGTCCCACGCAGACCTTGCCCCAGGGAGCCAGAACTTACCCCAAAAGGATATAGCTGGGAGAGGAAGGGAGAACAGGATACTTTCTTTTCTGGTTCAAACTGTTCTCTTTCAGTTTTGTTTCCTCTGAGGCAGAAATTGCTTTATCAGAACAAGTTGTTACTCAACTTATGCAGCCCTAGTCCCAGATGCAGATTAGGAAATACTGAAAACTACAGAGTTATGAACCACACCTCATATCATGAATCTCTGAGCCAGTGGGTCACATGTGTGGGCAATCCTTGGGGATTAAATGAAACTGTCTCATGGTCTGATGCAGGCCATAGACTTCAGCTGGCCCTCTCAGGTCCAGAAGGAGCAATGGCAAAGAGGGTACAAACCAGTGTGGGAAATTTGTCAAGAAAATTGTTTCCAGTGGTTAAGTTTTGAACTGTAGAGCTGTATTCTGGCTCAGTATGTCCATTAGCAATGTGGCAGTAGAAAGGAGGCATTTACTACCTTTTTAGGTGACAACAGACTGGGAGGAAGCGATATACTGGCAGACAGAGTGCATGTGCCTATGGGCTGTGAAAGCACTGGTGCTGAGCTGGAGACAGTGGTCATGGAGGATGAGAAATGAGGAGCGGAGGATGAGCCTCAGCTTAGGCCTGCCCAGGCCTGCACCAGCTGCCTAAATCTGCTGACATAACTGGTATTGGAGTGTGGATCCTGGCCATGATAGTTGGTGCATCCCAAAGTGCTGGGCACAACAAAGGTGTTACAGCCTTGTAGTGTACCAGGTAGCTCTCCACTCCCCACTATAAGGGCAATGAAACAGTTGGTTCTTGTCACTACCTTCTGCATGACCTGTCTTGAATGAGTTTTGCACTTGCTTCTCTCAAGCAAGGAGCCTATCCTGGTGAGTGCTTAGGGGTAAACACAGTAGAAGGGCCAAAAGTGTGCTTTTGGAGCTGAGTCTACAAAGAGGGGCTCTGCTGCCATCTTGCCTGGGATATGTTGTGGTGGGCTCGGGTTGCTCCAGGCAGGTGCATTCCCAAATACTTGTTTCCTTGAGAGGCTGCCCTGTATGTCTCTGTTATTACACACTGTGACCATGTGGCACGCAAAAGAGGGTCAGATACCGGTGGAGAGAGGCACTCAAAGATCATGAGGGATTAAACAAGATAGATTTAATACAGGACTTATACTCTAAACTGAACAGGGAAACCCGGGAATTGCAAAGAGAGGTCATTGACAGGATGCTGCTGCAGGCACAGGTCGGATGCTCAGGTTGAAAGCCCAGATGGGACTCCTCTCTTGTAACCCAAGGGCCTCCCCTTTTATCTACTAGAACTTTTTCCTTATCTTAGCTGCGCTAACCACGAAAAACTACTGTCTAGGAAGCAGCTAGACATTGTGGACAAAACAGAATATGTATGCGTGGTTCTGATGGGAATTTGGTCAGTGTGTAGTTTCACATGCTGGGCCTGCTATCACATTGTGACCGACCAATAACCCCTGTAATGAAAGAAGGCTCAGAGGAGATGAACACATGCAAGATGCTCTTCAAGCTCAGGAAGACGCAGCCTAGTAATCACAACCATTACATGACTTTATCTTAACACAGCGAGTGACCTTTGTTTTAGATAAGTAACCGAAAATTTGGTGAAAAAAAAGGGTGTTTCCTTCTGAGTTGAACAAAAGGTGTGACTGTCTCTCTGAGATTAGCCAGACCAGCATGGGGGAAGTGAATATGTGCTTCAGCCCAACATAGAATATAAAACCTGAACAACTAACAAAAGAATTTTTCAAGAGAGCAACAAGCTGGAGCTGGCTTCAACCCACGTATTCCTTCCTGGCGACTGGGGATGCCAAGTGTGACAGTTAGTGTATTATAGAGACTGGTAATAGCAATTGCACTTGTATTGTGATTCCAGTATATTACTGTATCACTCTGCTAAATCAAAAATCCCATGTATACCCAAGTATCTTCAAATTAAACTTTTAAATTAAATATTGCGCTCTCCATATGTGTGGAATATCTAAAAGAACCTGGTCAGAGAGTATTGGGCTCTGACACATGTACTCTGCTAGTCATTGACTCCTCATCAGATCTTCCGCAGGTGTCCTCACTACACATACACAGTTTCATTATGGGCAACGGAAAGAACATGCTTATATGAGGATCCAAGAATTAGAACTTATTGCTAGTCTAATTAATTCTTTAACAGTCTAATAAAAATGTAGCAAAGAGTGATTATTAGTCCAATTACAGTGGTGCTAACACTTAATATCCAAATTGCTCCATTTCTATTAAAGATTGTTAACGAAATCAATAGACAGAAGTATCTGCCCTACTTCTCTGGTATTTTCTCCCCCTCCCTATGCATTGTAACAGTCACTCATCAACATCTTGAATGCCTCCCTTTCAGAGATCTGCAAGCCAGAGATGAAACTTTTCAGATGATTCTCTGGAGATGGTTCAATGGGAATGAAGATTTATGGGTTCTCTGATAGCTTGAGTGCAAGGAACTGGTGTGAGCCAAAGGGACAGGCCCATCTCCCATCCCTCCCTCCTATTTCATGTACAGCTAGGTGCTCCTTCGTCCTCTGCATTTGGGCACCACAGGACCCCACACCTCTAGATGATGCCTCTTCATGATCCACTTTTTCTTTCTGTAGCAATGAACAACTGCAAGAAAAGCTGAATTCCCTTCAGTGCCATTTCACATGGGACTTGGGTGTAATAGCTCATGTTGAACCTGCACATGTCCTGCAGAAACTGGCTGTTGAAATCAAGCACATACCTCCATCAAAACCAGGCGGCACTCTTGGGGCTGCAGGCATACCTCTACCAGCAGAAAGGCCAGAATAGAGAGGCCCTGCAAAGTCTTGAAAAAGCTGAAGAGCATCTGAGATCAGACAAGCCAGATGCCTTCTCTGCTAGTTCTTTGGTTATCTATGGGAATTACGCTTGGATCTATTACCTTCAGGTGTTTTACCCAGAGGCTGAGAGCTATCCGGACCGAATTCAGAAGCTCTACCCAATTCCTTGGGATGCAATGATGATCTGGTATATCCAGGCCCAGAAAGGCCGGTCAGTCTTGGCTGTCAGAAGCCATAATAGGGAATGGGCAAGGGAATGCTTTGAGCAGGCATTGATGCTTGAACCAGGAAACAAGCATTTCCATGCTGGGCTGGAATTGGCTTTTTATGCCTCCTGGATTTACTTGTGGTATCCTAATTTTGCAAAAAAAAGCCATAATCCAGTTGGAAAGAACTGTCCTTGAGCAGCCAGTTAACTACAGAGCCAAGATGTTTTTAGCCAGGCTGCTTAAATCACTGGATAAAGAAAGATCAATTGACTTGATGGAATAAAGTGCGGAGAAAAGCTCTGATCCTGAAGTCCTCAAAGGTTTAGCTCTACACAGGCTCCACAGCCTGCAGAGCAATCAATTGAGATATTGGAGCAAGCCCTGCAGCTGGATCCACATTACCACCTTCTCTACCAAGCCTTGGCCAAGTGCTATAAGAAATAGTGGCTTAATGCAGAGAAGGAAAGCAAGGAGAAGATATTGGAGACAGCCATCAAGGTCCTTGAGGAAATTCTTCAGAAATGTCCAGACCTCAACCTCGTGTTCATAAAGCTGTAATCAGCAGAATTATATGGTGCAAGAGATCCATCACAGGAAGAGCAGATCTATAAGGAGCTGCAGAAGAGCACGGATACCCTCAGCCTCAAATACTGTCAAGGCCTGTGTTTCTACTGGGTAAAGTTCCTTCTCTACAAGAAGAAAGCACTAAAGGCAGCAATTGCAAAGTTTCAGGATGGATACAGAATTCCCCTCCTGACAGGAAAGAGGAATGAATGCCTGCAGAAGTTGAAGCAGCTGTCTTGGCCCTGCCAAAATAGTGAGGGCAATGCTATCTACCACCTTATCCGAGAGATCAACCGCCAGGGGCTTTTAGATGTTGTTGAGATTGATGTGGATTGATTGGAAGCCACAATTCCAGAGAAAGGGGAACATCTGAGAATGCTCCACCAATTCTGAGAAAATGGTGTCTCTCTGTTTGGTGGCAAGCCATCACCCCGTTTAGATACTAGGGCCCCATCAGCTTCTTAGACCACCTCATTGCTGGTTGATTAAATATAGGCCTATCCACAGTTAACTGACTGCCCCAAATTTACACACAATGCTTTCATTCCTATTTCTCTAGGAGAAGAAAAAGGGAAAACAAATCTGAAGAACCTGGCTAGCAGACTCTGAGCAACATCCTTTGCAGATGTAGACCTTTGTCATTCCACTGGAGCTAACAGAGATCAGAGCTAAGCTCTCATCAGGGTGGCCTGATAATTTAACTCCCTTTAATAACCATCTACCACATACCATTTACACCAGACAAGAAGGTGGTTCTTCTTAAGATCACTAACTGAAATATTGTAAACAGATCTTGGATAGGGTGAAGTTCTGGCATAAGACAGACAGATGGCCCCTGTCTGCACAATTGCATTAAATACTAATGAAGCTGTTGATTAGGGGGCATGATCTGTCATTAGAGCTGTTGAAAATATTTGAAGTGTGTGTGTGCTTGCCCATGCCTGAACATAAACAGAGGATATGCTCTCTCCCACTGGTACCCAGTTAAGAGGAATCACTGGGAGCTATATTCTCATCTCTGCTTTTGTGGCAAATAGGAGGTTTTTAACATCCTTGATCAATAAATATTTCAAAGGCTTTTCCATCTGATTTCTTATTGTAACAATTGGTATTTCCTTGCAGCCTAAAAGAGCCGGTGTGCCTTGCCAAAGAGATACCCTTCTCTTGCCTTACCTAACACCTCAGACTCCTTTCTTTAGTGTTTTCACTGTCTGCTTCCCTCCAGGCTAGCATCAGATATAGACCTTCCTCTCCAGGACTCTTGTCTACTTCCATATTCCACTATGGGATTGCACCAGCCCCTTGGGAGCTCCATTCTCTGAACCTCTACAGGGCATCAAATTCGCCTTTCTGTGCTTGTAGTCAAACAGGCTCCCAGCATCCACTCTCCCTGCTGGTGTGGGCCCATCTCCTCCCTTCCCTATGCTGGATAGACTACAGGATGCCTTTCCTGTAGCCTGTCTCACCAGCTACCTGTGATCCACTCCTGGTACATGTTTTGGTCCCCCTGGAGTTTGTACTCATCTTTGTGGGCCACAAGGTGTATTTGATTCCCTGAAGCTGAATTAAAACTAGTATTTGTGTGTGTGTTTGGGGGCAGTTTCAGGTTAGTTTCAACTTGGATCACTTCCCTTTGCAGCTGGATGAACATTTGTATTGGCATGAGGATAGGGTCTGGGAAAGGTCATGCAATTCAGCATCAGTGCCAAATCCTGCTACAGCAAAGTGACTGTAGAACTGTGACTGACCAGCTCTGGCTAGAACATGAACACTTTGTCCTCTCATGTAGGAGGGAGAGGGAGAGGATGGGATGGAATGAGAACAAAATCAAAGGAATGCACCAAACATTGAAGCTGTCTCTATCTGCCACAGATGGAGCTGAATTTGAAACCTGGAATGAACAATTGAACTGAATTATCAGCCTTTTATCAGACCTCAGGGAAAATAAGAGTGATACATCATGATGTTAGGGTCACCATTATGAGATTAAAAAAAAAGTAGAGGAAAACTTTCCTAGGGATTGCAGCTTGTTAAAAGCAGAGAATTTTCTTTTTAAGGGATTTTTTTGTAATACCTTTCACAAATGTCTTCAGTGTTTTGGCACGGAACTTTCTCTGGATACTATTACAAGTCCATTGCTTGAGGATTTGTATAATCAAATCCTGGAAGCCAAAACTTCTTAACACACACTGCAAATATGGAGGTCTGAAAAAAAGGGTGTAAGAGTGAAAGCCTTACTTCCTCATCCCAGGCATCCCGAGAGCATCTATGGCACTTGCTTGGAGGAAGTTTTTAAAAAGCAGGATGATGAGAAAGAAAGATCTTGGGGGAGGATTACTGAGTGTAGTGGGTGTGTAAGTGTTGCCAAGAATGGAGTATGCTTTCATTTTTCACTTTAATCTCCTCAGCTCAGTCACCTCCCAGATTACCTCTGCTAATTTCATTTCATGCCACTGCAGATGAAGTTTGCAGGCAGCAATATCTGTCACAGCATTTCTGCTCCTTCTACTAATCTGCTCATAGAACAGCCATTTTCTTTCCCTTCCTTTAATGACAAGCATGATTTGGAGTGGTGTTATTAGCTGAGTAGAAGAGATGTGGCAGAGAGCAACTATTTCCCACCTCCCACTCTGCCCCAATCTCAGGCCCAAAGTGTGGCAAAGCATAACTATCTCCCCAATGCCCTTATCTCAGGCCCCAGCTGACTGCAAATAACTGACAGCATGCAGGGCTGACCAGAAGGAACTAGGTGATACTGGTTGCAACTGATAGAGCCAGAAATGGGCCTGAAATTAACAAAAAGGAGTATCTTTTCCCCAACATGGCCTGAGGTCAGCAAAAAGATACATCTCCACACTAGATATTATACGACCACGAGTCAAACTCCATGCCCATAAATAGCTCTGCAGCCCAGATCTCATTGAGCTCTCCCGCACAGCATCGGGCTGCATGGCAGAACCTCTGCTTGAGCAGGGATGCCTCTCAAGGTTACTTCTCAAGGTTGAGAGATTCCTTACCCACAACAGATTCTCAGTAAGTGACTAACAGCATGTTGAAACTTTGCTAAGCTGTATCTTGGATTGATTGTGCACATAAACCTTTAGACATAAACTGTTGACCAAGTCTAGCACTAAGATTGGATCCAGCTGCATCCAGACTCCTCTGAGAAGGAGTTTGGAAAGCAAAGGGGTCCACTCTAAACCTCATGACTCAACAGGAGGGTCTCCTTGATGATTTTGTTTGACTCTGTCCTCTGTGCAGTAAATAACCAAGTGTACCTTGCCATCAAATCTTGTCAAACCACTGTCTTATTTACCATTGAAGTTTGTCTGTCTTATATCAATAAAACATATTGCTGCTTCTCTCTTAGGAGTGAAGTGCATCACTCACCCATGACAAATTGGCGCAGTCAACAGGATGGCAAGTAGTCTCACCAATTATTTTTGGAGGCATGGAGTGAACCCAAGTCCCAACTTCTCAGAAGAATGGATTTGTGACAGTTAGAAAAACTGAGAAACTGTTAAAGAATACCTGGAAAGAAAGAAATAGAAGGTAGAAAGGCAACTGAGTTGTTACTATCTTTGAAATTAAACAACTGCAGAAAGTTACAGGAGTAATGGGAGAAAAGACAAAAGCTGTGAGAAAAGGACAAGGTGATGCTTATGTGAGTTCCTGGCTCCCTCCCTCCCCCAACATTGTACGGATCAGGAAACTAATAATGTCCCCTGAAGATTGGGATGGAAACATCTGGGGTGATCCCAATAATAGTGAGCTAGAACAAGATGATCCTTTGTTCCTCTCAAATCCCCCTGAATATGAAGGTAGACCCATTGTTAAAAGAGAAAAAACTGAGAGACCTCAGGGTGGTGCTCTGTGACATACTATATGTGAACCATCCCCTGGGATCCATTACAACTGACAAATTTGCAGAAGAGAGATTGCAGAAAATCAGGTGAAATTGAAACTGAATACCTGTACTGAATCTGCCTATGTGGCAGTGACCAAACAATGATGAGTGAGGACAAAGTAAATGGCTATTGGAGTCTGGGAGTTCTCTGACATTTAGGACTCAATCCAGCAGATATACCCTATTCTATCACCAGCCAAGCAGCTTATTGGGCCTGGGGAATAGATACCATGGAGCGAGGTGAACCCTGAACATTACAACTAGGACAGCCCATGATGGTCAATTTACCATCTACTTGTCTCTTAGACCGATGCAAATTAATATCTTCACAATCAAACTGACTTGTTCACCATTCCTAAATGCATCCTATTCAGGGTGGTCAGCATGGCTGCATGGATGAACCCTCTCCTCTCCAAAACAAACAAGGAGAGATGTGACCAGTATCATAAGAACAAGATTGGGAATCTTAAATAGTATAGATGTCAAAGTGCTCATAAATAAGCACAACAAGTGATTTGTACAAATTAGAACATCCATTGCAATCTTCTCTATTAGCACTGGGAACTAACCAATGGCTCTTATCTGATATATTAACTCAATGGGGAAAAAAATGAAAGAGAGTGCTAGCTCTTTTCCTTCTAAGAACTGTTTCTCTAACTCTTAGTTATATCCAAGCTCAGCTGCAGATAAAATCTATGGCAGCAGCAAATATAAGAGAAGGTGAAGAAGGCACCTTACCCACTGAGATTTGAAAGGTAATTTGGGATAATGCAAGTAGATTTGAAAAGGAATTCCCATCATCTTGGTGGTATTTAGTCAATTTTACTTATGACCCCAGTAACAATAAGGTTATAGCTTTTGTCTTAACAGTACACAATGCTTTGATATACAACATATACCCATTGTGCTGGGATTAAATCATAATGGAACTATATGCTATTCCAGCTAATGGCAAACTGTTGATACGAACGCATGTGTTGTACAGGAACAACAAGGATTTATTTGTGAGAATAATACCATCAAAGCCCAAGATATTTGTCTTGACACTGAACAAAATGCTTGTCATTTTGTAAAACATCCTAATGAAATCACTAAAACTGTACTTGTATATCTTGGAAAAGAATGTGTTTATATGAGAATCCTTTGTGATTTTATATTTGTAGATAACATTACTGTAGATACAAACAATCACTCAAATATTTGTGTTTGTAACTTTACTAAAATTATAAGATGTGACTTTAATTATTCAGCTCCTGTTATGCCTCAATTGTTACAATCTAATTATACATTAAATCAAGACTTATTGCCTACCCCCATTGGGATGAATCTTACGTTGGTGAAAAAAACTACAACACAATGATGATGACTTCTGTCAACTGCTGTAATGCATCCGAAACAATAGATAAAGAACTCTAATTACTGTTCATCATAACACAAAAGAGATACACCATGTTATGGAAAGAGTGAAAAAAAGATGGAGAACATCATTAATGGGAAACTCTTCTTGGATGGTCACTGACAGCAACAGAAATTTTTAATCACATGCTTCATCCAGTTGTGATTTTACTAACTCTAACATTATTATCTCTACTACTTATAATCATATTGTATATAAGGACTGGGTACCTGATAAAACAAATAACCCAAATTCAACCACTCAAAATGTATAAATTATTAAATAATTAGTAGCAATACTTTACTGTAAAAACCGTTTGCTTGCTGTGACAGAACACTGGAACAGGTTGCCCAGAGAGGTTGTGGAGTCTCCTTCTCTGGAGAAGCCCACCTGGATGCAACCCTGTCTACAATGCTCTAGGTGACCCTGCTTGAGCAGGGGGTTGGACTAGATGATCTCCAGAGGTCCCTTCCAATCTTACCCATTCTGTGATTCTGTGACTTGCAAGTGCATCAATTATCAACATACTATTTAAGGCACAGAGGCAAGAGGTGACTGTACCACCACTCTGTGAAAATCAGACTATGACTATGGTCACGAGGTAGAAGTGTGGTGGAGTGTAACTACCCACTTACCCCTGCCCCCCTCTCACGCCCCAGCTGAACACAAATAACTGAGAGAGCCCAGGGCTGACCAGGAAGAACTAGGCAATACTGGTTGCAGGGATTATATATAGCATAAGTTTAAAGGCAAAATATCTCAGGGAAAAGGTTTCTTTCTGGTGTACTGGGCTGGGGTGATCAATGAGCCATTAAGTGGTTCAAGCTCACACAAAGTTACAGGCTTTTGGAGAAAATCTCAGGTCCAAATAAAAGACAAGAAAAGGAATCAATCTCAGCAGTTCTAATTCGTGGGCATTTTGTTTTTCCTGCTCCTTCAGAAAGTGACTAGTTTTGAGCTAGTTATAAGCCTGAGCTTAAATGATCACAAAGGCTGTGCAGCAACACTTGTAGAGAAGCTACAGAGGGGAGAGCAGTGGACGTTGTGTCCCTTGACTTCAGCAAGGCTTTTGACACTGTCTCCCGTAACATCCTTCTAGATAAGCTCCGGAAGTGCGGGTTAGACAAGTGGACAGTGGAGTGAATTGAGAACCGGCTGAAAGGCAGAGCTCAGAGGGTCGTCATCAGTGGCATGGAGTCTAGTTGGAGGTCTGTGGCTATTGGAGTTCCCCAGGGCTCAATACAGGGTCCCATCCTGTTCAACTTTTTCATCAATGACCTGGATGAAGGGACAGCGTGCCTCCTCAGCAAGTTTGCTAATGATACCAAGCTGGGAGGAGTGGCTGACACACCAGAGGGCTGTGCTGCCATTCAGAGAGACCTGGACAGGCTGGAGAGCTGGGCGGAGAGAACCTCCTGAGGTTCAACAAGCGCAAGTACAGAGTCCTGCACCTAGGGAAAAATAACCCTAGGCACCAGTACAAGCTGGAGGCTGACCTGCTGGAGAGTAGCTCTGCAGAGAAGGACCTGGGAGTGCTGGTGGATGACAAGTTGACTAGGAGCCAGAAATGAGCCCTTGTGGCCAGGAAGGCCAATGGTCTCCTTGGGTGCATTAGGAAGACTGTTGCCAGCAGGTCGAGGGAGGTGATCCTGATGCTCTACCTCAGCCCTGGGGAGGCCATATCTCGAGTACTGTGTCCAGTTGTGGGCTCCCCAGTAGAAGAGAGATACGGAGCTACAGGAGAGAGTCCAGCATAGGGCTACGAAGCTGATCATAGGACTGGAGCATCTGCGCTCTGAGGAACAGCTGTGAGAGCTGGGCCTGTTTAGCCTGGAGAAGAGAAGACTGAGGGGGGATCGTATCAATGTGTATAAGTACCTGAAGGGAGGGTGTCAAGGGCATGGGGACAAACTCTTTTCAGTAGTGCCATGTGAAAGGACTAGAGGCAACGGGCACAAACTGAGCCACACGAAGTTCCGCCTGAACGTGAGGAGTAATTTCTTTCCTGTGAGAGTGACAGAGCCCTGGAACAGGTTGCTCAGAGAGGTTGTGGAGTCTCCTTCTCTGGAGATATTGAAGGCTAGCCTGGATGCAACCCTGTTTAACATGCTGTAGGTGACCCTGCTTGAGCAGGGAGGTTGGATTAGATGATTTCTAGTGGTCCCTTCCAGCCTTACCCATTCTGTGATTCTGTGATTCTCCCAAGGCTTGAGTGGAGGGGGAAGATCACCTCCCTCAACCTGCTGGCAATGCTCTACCTAATGCAGCCCCAGCTACCACTGGCCTTTTTGGCCACAAGGGTGTGCATTGCTGGCTCATAGTCAACTTGGTGTCCACTGAAACTCCCAAGTCCTTCTCAGCAGAGCTGCTTTTCATCAGGTCAGCCCCCAGCCTGTGCTGTTGCATGGTGTTATCTCTCCCTAGGTGCAGGACTGCACTTCCCTTTACTGAACTTTGTGCAGACTCATGTTTTCCCTAGGCTTCCTTTTGTTACTGATATATTTATAAAAGCCTTTCTTGGCATCCTGACATCCCTTGCCAGATTAAACTTCACATAGATCTTGGCCTTTCTAGTTCCATCTCTGCATACTCTGACAATTTCCCTGTATTTCTCCCAAGTGGCTTATCCCAGCTTCCACCCTCTATACACTTCCTTCTGTTTAAGTTTTGCCAGGAGCTCCTTGTTCGTCCACCCAGGTCTCCTGCCCACTTTACTCAATTGCTTGTTCATTGGGATGTACTGTTCTTGAGCTTGGTGGAGGTCATCCTTGAATATTAACCAGCTCTCTTGGACCCTTCTTACTTCTAGGATTTGTCCAGGCAGGTTCCTGAAGAGGCCAAACTTTGCTCTTCTGAAGTCCAGGGTTTTGATCCTAGTTTTTGCCCTGTTTCCTCCTTGCAGGATCCTGAACTCTGCCATCTCATGGTCACTGCAGCCAAAGCTGACCCCAACCTTCACATTTCCAACCAACCCTTCCTTGTTTGTTAGTACAAGGTACCGCAGCACACCTCTCCTTGTTGGGTCCTCTATTACCTCTGTCAGAAGTTATCATCAGTTTTCTGCAGGAACCTCCAGGATTGCTTGTGCCTTGCTGTGTTGTTCCTCCAGCAGATATCAGTATGGTGGAAGTCCTGATAAGAACCAGTGCCTGTGATCGTGAGGATATTTCCTGCTGTCTCTAGAAGGCCTCACCTACTTTCTCTTCCTGACCAGATGGCCTGTAATAAATATCCACAATAGTATCACCCATCTTAGCCTGCCCTTTAAACTTAACCCATCAGTTCTCAGTTCACTCATCATCCACCCCTAGACAGAGTTTAATACTTTCCAGTTGCTCTTCCACATAAAGGGCGACTCTCCCTCCTCGCCTTCCTGACCTGGCCTAACTAAAGAGCATGTAGCTAGCCACATGGGAGTATTCCAATCACACAAGCTATCCCACTATGTCTCCATATTCACGATGAGATCATAGCCCTGTGACTACACACAGATCTCTAATTCCTCCTGTTTGTTCCCCTTGCTGCATGCAAGCATGCATGCATTTGTGTACAGACTCAGGCACTTCAGAGAGATATTTGAGCATGTTGATTTCCCAGAAGGGGTGCAAAAGGTAATCACATCTTGCAGTTTCCCTTAAGAGCTCTGTGAGTACTACAAGCATTTCAAACCTTGCTGCAAGGAGAAATGTGGTGGTGGTGGCCTCTACCTACCTCCAACATGATACACTTTCTGTCTCTGGCAAAGGACAAAATAACAACCACCTCATTTTCTTCTAAAGCATTTTCTGTTCTGATGTGGAAGGGGACCCTTTAGGACACTATCCTTGAGTGCAGAAAGGAGAATAACTGCACGTGCTAGAGGCACTGAGGGAACACAGAAGAGGGAGGAATGGACAGTGGCACCCAGAACAACTCTGCATTGGCCCATGACCTGGCGTGGTCTGACAAGATGTGCAGCAAGGGAGTGGGGAGTGTCATACCAGGACACAAGGCTAGTGCATGGGATGATCCTGTGGGTTGTTGGATCAAGAGTTGCTGTGGCTAACTGTGAGCATACTGCTGCCCCTGCACACATTTTCCAGTCCTAGAGGCTCCAACCAACAGCAACACTCCACCATTCACCACCATAGTTGGATAATGGATCTGCTGGGAAGCACCCAGCTCCTTTTTTTCTTGCTTATCCTGTTTGCAGTGTCATGGCTGAGATTTTATTTGAGGAATTGAGGCAGGTCTGATCTCCCAGCAGCCTTTTTAGTGTTGTAGCATTGATTACAAAGCAGGATAGTAAGAAATCCCCATGCACGGCAGATGAAATTATTTAAGTAGGGTCCTTCTGCACTTTCCTCAGATATACAGCAGTCATTCTGGGGGAAAGGGAGAAAAATAAAGAACTGTTTGAAGTTTATTTCAGCACATAATAGAACTACAAAGGGCAAACAGAACAGTCTCTGCCAAGCAGCTTTTCAGCAGAGACCGAGACAATATTGTATAGAACTGCATCATACTCAATGCATATATCACAGAATCACAGAATGGGTGAGGTTGGAAGGGACCTCTGGAGATCGTCTAGTCCAACCCCCGTGCTCAAGCAGGGTCACCTAGAGCATAATAGGATTGCATCCAGGCAGGTTTTCAATATCTCCAGAGAAGGAGACTCCACAACCTCTCTGGGCAACCTGTTCCAGGGCTCTGTCACTCTCACAGTGAGGAAATTCCTCCTCACATTCAGGTGGAACTTCGTGTGGCTCAGTTTGTGCCTGTTGCCTCTAGTCCTTTCACATAAGGCAACTGAAAAGAGTTTGTCCCAATCCCCTTGGGACAAATACTTATAGACATTGATAAGATCCCCCCTCAGTCTTCCCTTCTCCAGGCTAAACAGGCCCAGCTCTCACAGTTGCTCCTCATAGGGCAGATGCTCCAGCCCTCTGAACATCTTTGTAGCCCTACGCTGGACTCTCTCCAGTAGCTCCTTGTCTCTCTCATATTGGGGAGCCCACAATTGGATGCAGGACTCGAGATGTGGCCTCACTAGGGCTGAGTGGCAAATCTTGCTAATAAATAAATAAATATTGCTATATCTTGCTGTGGCAGCAGAGTTACACAGAGCTGGCCAAATGCTGACTGATTAGCTACAAAATCTATCTTACTGATTAGCTACAAAGTCTATCCATGCCCTTGACACACACATATTCACCCCAGTAGCAACCAGCATCCTCATCTTGCAGCTTACAGATGCACTGTGCCATGTACTGTAACTCTAGCTTGTGGGTGATCTTTTGGAGAAGCTAATCTGCAAGTGTAATTTAGTTGATTTGAAACTACTGGCTCTGTTTCCATTAGCCTGTCAAACCTGGCATTACTATCCAAGACAGATTAGTACATCATAGAATCATAGAATCAGTAAGGTTGAAGGGATCTCCAGAGATCATCTAATCCAACCTCCCTGCTCAAGCAGGGTCACCTACAGCATGTTAAACAGGGTTGCATCCAGGCTAGCCTTCAATATCTCCAGAGAAGGAGACTCCACAACCTCTCTGAGCAACCTGTTCCAGGGCTCTGTCACTCTCACAGGAAAGAAATTACTCCTCACGTTCAGGCGGAACTTCGTGTGGCTCAGTTTGTGCCCGTTGCCTCTAGTCCTTTCACATGGCACTACTGAAAAGAGTTTGTCCCCATGCCCTTGACACCCTCCCTTCAGGTACTTATACACATTGATACGATCCCCCCTCAGTCTTCTCTTCTCCAGGCTAAACAGGCCCAGCTCTCACAGCTGTTCCTCAGAGCGCAGATGCTCCAGTCCTATGATCAGCTTCGTAGCCCTATGCTGGACTCTCTCCTGTAGCTCCGTATCTCTCTTCTACTGGGGAGCCCACAACTGGACACAGTACTCGAGATATGGCCTCCCCAGGGCTGAGGTAGAGCATCAGGATCACCTCCCTCGACCTGCTGGCAACAGTCTTCCTAATGCACCCAAGGAGACCATTGGCCTTCCTGGCCACAAGGGCTCATTTCTGGCTCCTAGTCAACTTGTCATCCACCAGCACTCCCAGGTCCTTCTCTGCAGAGCTACTCTCCAGCAGGTCAGCCTCCAGCTTGTACTGGTGCCTAGGGTTATTTTTCCCTAGGTGCAGGACTCTGTACTTGCGCTTGTTGAACCTCAGGAGGTTCCTCTCCGCCCAGCTCTCCAGCCTGTCCAGGTCTCTCTGAATGGCAGCACAGCCCTCTGGTGTGTCAGCCACTCCTCCCAGCTTGGTATCATTAGCAAACTTGCTGAGGAGGCACGCTGTCCCTTCATCCAGGTCATTGATGAAAAAGTTGAACAGGATGGGACCCTGTATTGAGCCCTGGGGAACTCCAATAGCCACAGACCTCCAACTAGACTCCATGCCACTGATGACGACCCTCTGAGCTCTGCCTTTCAGCCGGTTCTCAATTCACTCCACTGTCCACTTGTCTAACCCGCACTTCCGGAGCTTATCTAGAAGGATGTTACGGGAGACAGTGTCAAAAGCCTTGCTGAAGTCAAGGGACACAACGTCCACTGCTCTCCCCTCATCTATCAGCCGGTCACTCCATCAGAGAAGTCTATCAGATTGGTTAATCAGGATTTCCCCTTGGTTAATCCACGCTGACTACTGCTGATCACCTTCTTTTTCTCCATATGCTTGGAGATGACATCCAGAATGAGCTGTTCCATCACCTTTCCAGGGATGGAGGTGAGACTGACCGGTCTATAGTTGCCTGGGTCCTCCTTCTCACCCTTCTTGAAGACTGGAGTGACATTGGCCTTCTTCCAGTCCTCAGGCACCTCTCCAGTTCTCCATGACTTTTCAAAGATGATGGAGAGCGCCTGGCAATAACATCTGCCAAATCCCTTGGTACCCGTGGGTGCATCGCTTCAGGGCCCACGGATTTGTGAATGTCAGGTTTGCCCAGAAGAGCTCTAATCCTATCCTCCTCAACCAAAGGAAACTCTTCCTTTCTCTAGACTTTCTCCCTTACATCCAGGCTCTGGGATTTTTGAGGGTTGCCCTTAGCAGTGAAGACTCAAGCAAAGGTGGCATTCAGTAATTCTGCCTTCTCTGTAGCCTTTGTCACCAGGGCTCCCGCCCCATTCAGTAGTGGGCCTGCATTTTCCTTAGTCCTCCTCTTGCTACTGATGTATTTGAAGAAGTCCTTCTTGTTGTCCTTGACATCCCTCGCCTGACTCAATTCCAAATGGGCCTTAACCTTCCTCACCACATCTCTACATACTCTGACAGCATTCCTATAATTCTCCCAAGTAGCCTGTCCCCTCTTCCACATTCTGTGTACTTTCTGCCTCTGTTGGAGTTTTGTCAGGAACTCCTTGCTCATCCATGCTGGTCTCCTGCCCCCTTTTTTATCCTTGGGATGCACTGCTCTTGAGCTTGGAGGAAGTGATGCTTGAACACTAGGGAGTGGAGGAAGTGATGCTTGAACACTAGGGAGGCTGCATCCGCAGTACTGTGTCCAGTTCTGGGCTCTGCAATACAAGAGAGACATGGAGTTCCTGGAATGAGCACAGGGGAGGGCTACGAAAATGACGATGGGATTGGAGCATCTCCTCTATGAGGAAAAGATGAGAGAGCTGGGGCTGTTTAGCCTGGAGAAGTGAAGACTGAGGGGCTGGAATCTTAGCAATGTGCAAAAATATCTGAAGTGAGGGAACAAAGAGGATGGGGCTAGGCTCTTTTCCGTGGAGCCCAGTGACAAGACATGAGGCAACAGGCATAAACTGAAACACAAGGAAGTTCTGTCTAACATGAGGAAAAACTTCCTTCCTGTGAGGGTGTCTGAGTCTTGGCACAAATTACCCTGAGAGGTTGTGGACTCTCCATCCTTAGAGATATTCAAAAGCAGTCTGGATGCAATCTGGCCAACATGCTCTAGGTGACCCTGCTGGAGCAGGGGTATGGACGAGATGATCTCCAGAGGTCCTTTCCAACCTCAACCATTCTGTGTGTATGAATTCTATGTTGTTCTCCAGTAAAAAGTTGGACAGCAGGACCAGGAGAGCAATGTGCACATGTCCATCAGGCAAGCTTGTAATCCTGGATAGTGCATGTGCCACACCGGGTCACAGCTCAGCCATGATGACTTACTTGAGGCTATATTTGTGACTAATGCCTGTCTGAAGAAGGTGGACATGGATGATGCTTCCTGTAATTTGTTTGCTCCTGCCGATGGCTGGAGAAGAAGCAGGGTAGGCCTGCCAGAGTATCCTGAGGCAACCTACATGGAGTCATCTGGATTACCTTTTCTGATGGAAGTGAGGTCTTGGCTATCTTTTTTCCTATATCTTTTCTAAGTAAAGCAGGCAAATAAAAGTTCCAGGCTCTTCATTCTAGACTAGTTCTGATTTGAAGACTCCTATTGGGCTCTCTTTGATATTCAAGGGAACAAAAACAAACTGCAAGTGCAATGAACACAAAGCCGATCACAGGGCCTCTTCTATCTGTCATGCTTACATGAAGGAAAGCAGTTTGTCTTGTTCAAAACAAACTCTGGGCAAACAGGGTGAGTTGGGCAGTGCAGATGGGCTCCCTCCTGGGCTGGTCTATTCTGCTCTGTACTGCTGAACCTAGGATTTCTCTGAGATGTGACGTTGGGATCCTTTTAGGATCAAATTGTCCCTGGGAAGAATCTATTAGGGAGCCCCAGATAAAGCTTCTAGGATGGAGCAGTTTTCTCCTCTTAGGCTCAGAGAGGTTTCTCTTTTGCAATGGTCAGCCTCCACCCACTGCTGCCTTTCAGCCCCCCATGACTCCTTCATACCATGCTGCCTCAGCTCTTTGTGCAGCCACAGTATGACCCAGAGCAAGGAACTGATTCAGTTCAGATTTTTTTCTTCTCAGTTATAGGAGATCCCCAGTTTGATTAGTTAGAGGCTATACAAAATTGCTGTGCAGAGGCAATGTGGAGGAGAAAATAGGGCTGTTAAATTAGACTCCACTACTGAGAATGTCCTCATGGAACAACTGATGGCTGATGATGCATCTCTTCCCCCATCCCTGTCCCATCCTGCACTTTCCCTTATACAGGTGTTTGTATGGCCACATGGCAAACAAGATTCATAGAACGGTAAGGTTGGAAGAGACCTCTGGAGGTCATCCAGCCTAACCCTCAGCATAGCCCCATACAGGGATTGAACCTGCAACCTTGGCATTAGCAGCACCCTGCTCTAACCAACTGAGCTAAACCCGCCCCCATGGAAGAACTGATTCAAGTTAAAGCAAAACAGCAGTAGCAGCTAGTGGCAGCTTGAAAGTGATCTTTAAGAACCACATTTTTAAAAAACAGATGACTACAGGAAAAACATATACGTAATTCAGATTAGAACTTAGTGGATTTTCTCCCCAAAGGACTTGGATTGGAGCTGTCCTGATTTCTAGCTAAAGAGAGCTGGAAGATGGGAACTGGTAGGGTGGAGACAGAGAGAGAAAAATAATCAACAGTGGGGATTAGTACCTGGATCATGTAAGTGTCTCTGGGAGTGCTCAGGACAGAAAAAGGTTGTGGTCAGATTTTCTAGTGTAGCAGAAGAGTGAACTGCAAGCATATCACCCTGGGCAAAGGCAGATGGAAACACATCCAGGATTAATCTGTATCAGGCTTATGGAGGTGTCAGTGACATCAAGCCGGCCCTGATGGAGGGCCAGCATCCTCTCCGCCGGTGCACCCTGTCTTGTGGCACATAGGTGCACCCTGTCTTGAGGCCCCCTGTGGCAGGATTGATTAGGGCTGTCAGCAAGCATCATGGATCAAGCCCCTCTGTTTCAGAAGACAGCCTCTCATTTGCGCAGCTCCAGTGCCACCGTGTGGCACTCCCAGTTCACAGAATCACAGGATAATTCAGATTGGAAAGGATCTAAGGACGTCTCTAGGCCAACATCCTGCTCAAAGCAGGGTCAGCCATGAGGTGAGGCCAGATTACTCAGGACTTTATCTAGCCTGAGTGTCTAACTTCTGTCTCCAGGGATGGAGATAGCACAACATGATCCAATGGTTGAATGACATTCTGGTTAAAAAGTTTCTTCTTCTACCCTATGACCATCAGCTCTTGCCTACCCACTGTGCACCACTGTGTGTGAGCCTGGCTTTGTCTCATTGACAGCCTCCCTATGGTTACTAGAAAGCGGACGTTAGATCCTCCCAAAACTCTCTCTTCTTCAGGCTGAAAAAAAGAGTTCCCTCAGACTCTCATTCACAGGCCTGGGCTTCAGACCACTAACCATCTTGGCTGGCCTCACAGTTTACCAATGTTTTCTTTTATTGGGGGACCCAAAACTGAATGCAGTATTCTAGCTCTGGCCTGATGAATGCTTAGTGGAGGGGAATAATCACTTTCCTCAATCTACTGGCTGTGCTACCATGTTCAGGCAGCCCAAGATGCAGTTGCCCTTCACTGCTACCAGGGCATGCTGCTAGCTCATGTTTCAGTTGGGGCATGAAGACGCCAGGCTCTTTTCAGCAGAGTTGCTCCCCAGCCAGCTAGTCCCCAGCCTCTACCATTACAGGGGCTTCCTGCTTGGGTGCAGGACTCTGCATTTGTCCTGGTGCAATTTCTGTCAATTGGGAGTTGCTTTCCAAGAGATTAGGGCATTTCTGCCAAAGGAAGGGAAATATGGAGGATCATTCCCAGACAGGTGAGGCCAGTGAGGATTGTTCCCTTACAACAAGGCGTCTGTTAGCGCGACAGCAATGGAGATCAGATACACAGCTCCTCCCTGTGCATCTTGCCAGGATGCTTCAGAGCTGGACTATATTGTGATCCCCACAGGACAAATGCTCAGTCTCTTTTCAGAGGACCATCCTGGCAGGCACTGCAGCTGATTTGCAATTTCCAGGGGCTCCTGAAAACCTCTACCTCAGCTTGAGCACTGGTTTCATTACCCTCACCTCCAGCTCTGCTGCAGGGACCACATGTTATTTAAAGAAGTAGCCAGGTCACTGCATGATGTGGCTAACACTCCAGATGGGCGGTGTCCAGGGTGAATAGCCAGTATTCCTGTGGCCTTGAAATCCTCTTTATTATAGCTCTTCTGCTACCAGGGTGCTGTGATGGCCGAGTGGTTAAGGCGTTGGACTTGAAATCCAGTGGGGTTTCCCTGCGCAGGTTCAAATCCTGCTCACAGCGAGAGCTTTTACTGATGGGCTTCGTGGAGTGCACACATCCATCAGACTTAGGCGTGTGCTGCTGGTTATTCAGTTCTCAGAAGCAAGAAGGGTGAACACAAAAGGAAGGAATTTCAGGAAATAAAGGTTGTGGGATCCAAACAGTTGATGCCTGAAAGACGAGAAAAGCCGCCTGGACCCTGCAGAAATACTGGTGATGTTTTATGTTCTTTGAAAATGAATTCACTACAGTCAGCACCGCCTCACTGAAGACACCAGCTAGGATGACAGAGGAAGATCAGATCCATCAGTACTTAACATGGGGCTGACCATCCTAGATGTTCACAATGTGGCATAGGTTGGGGGGATACAAGAGCGGAGACTGTACTTTAACATGCTGTCAAAAGAATTTGTCTGACTTTCAACACTTTTCTGAAACTCGGAGACAGGGACAGGTGGGTAAGAGTGGCTTTACCAACAAAAGGGCCTTGGCGGGGACGGAGAGCCCCTGAGCACTGGGGTGGTACACCCTCTGCCAGAGCATCACCTGCGCTTCCCCCCAGTGCTCCTGGAGGGCAACGGAGCTGAAGCCAATGGCAGGAGCCGGCCCACAACCCCTGCTGGCAGTTTGCTGGGGACCTTTGTCCTTGGCAGCTGCGTTTTCCCTCCTCAACTCCAGTGGTCCCTTGCCAGTGAAAGAGGAAGCTTTGGCGGGGGGGTGGGGTTGGGAAGGGGCTGCCAAGTCACTGAGGCAAGGACAGAACCTCCTGCAGGCCCCCAAGGCTGGCAGGATGTGTCGCATTGCAGGAAGCGTGGCGGCTGACGGGAGCCTCGTCTCTCCCGCGCAGTCTTTGAAGGCTCCTGGGGTGAGGTCCGCTAGGGAGACCTGCCCTGTCCCTGAATGCTGTGCAAAATCAGAGCAGGGTTTTGCAAAGGCAGTAGAGCCTAGCTGTTTGCTAATGAAGATTTCCGTCTTCTGAAATCAAGTTGACCAGTCCCCTCCTGTCCCTTTCATCCACCGGTGTGCCTTTGCATGCAGAATGTCAGCCAAGAGACTAAGGCAGGCCTGTGCTGCTCGCAAAGCCGCCAGTTCTGTGGGCTCTTGCAGTGCCTTGCCACTGAAGGAGGCTGCTTTCTGGTTTCAGCCGCCTACTTCCCCCGGACACTGCTGGGCTTTCCAAGGAGCAGAGGGCCAAGTGGTCATTCGGTTGCCTGAGGAGATCTGGCCAATGGCTGTCACCGTGGAGCACATCTCCAAGGCAGTCTCTCCTTCCGGGGAAGTCAGCAGCGCCCCCAAAGATTTTGCTGTCTCCGTAAGTCTCTGCCTTGCACCTCCGCGGGGGGCAGGGAGGGAACGAGGCCCTGCGGCCCTGGCCAAAAGCTGCAAAGGAGCCTTGTATCTCCTGGCGGCTTCTCCCAGAGAAGCGTAGGCTGGTTTCTGCAGAGCACTGCGTCCCTGCGTGGGGTGCGTGGCAGCCCACGGTGGTGGTATGCCACTCGGCTTGCTCCAAGGCCAAGGGTCTTGGAGCGCTTGCTCAGAGCAGCCTCACCCACACCCACACTAAGCTCTTCTCGGCTCCTGCTAGAGGAGCGGCACACGAGGCAGGGTTGCCCAGTTCCGCCTCAGCAGACACTTTTCCTTCAGCTCCGCTTGAGCATGACGTGCTCCCCTTGTCGCTTGCCTTTGAGGGCGTGGATGAGGAAGCAGCAGCAGAAACTCTCCTGGGGCTCTTTGTGTTTGAGGTGGACCAGGAGGCTGTTCAGACTGTCCGCCTCAAGGTACCGGGAGTGCGTGTGGGCACGACGCAAGCAGCAGACTGAGGTTAGGTTTGCCTGCAAGTGCTTGGACGACAGAGCGTGGAGGATGAGCCAAAGCATCCTGTGCCTTGTGGCTCTGGCAGGGGAAGCACGGCTGCCTCCTCTGCCAGGGCTGCGTTTGGTTCCCCAGCAGGGATGGTGCTGGCAGAGGAAGCGCCCTTGCTGTGCTGTCGCGCTTTCCACCGGAGCAATGATGGCTGCCTCCATTTCCTTTACAGAAGCAGCTGCCCAGAGCCTTCCGCTACATCAAATTCCGGGTGCAGAGCAACTGGGGGAACCCCAGGTACACGTGCATTTATCGAGTGCAGGTTCATGGGGTGATGGCAAGGCAGAACTACCAGCTGAGCCACGAGACAAGAGAGTTTCTGTAATCCAGAATAAAAAGAGAAGAAAAGATGTGGCAGCTCTCATTCATGTTTTTCGCCCCACCTGGAGCTTGATTCTTGAGGCAGGCCACCGGCCATGTGCATGGTGAGCATCTGAAGAGAGAGGCAGGAGAGGCGCTGGGTCTCTGCAAAGCATGGCTATGCATCCAGGAAGTCTGAGGGCACTCGGCTTGTTCCGAGAACATTCTGCAGGGTAAGGGAGCAAGCAGCCTCTTGGAAAAGGATCCTCCACAGGTCCTGTGATCCGTAGCAGAGGCATCTGCCACCTTGTCTCTGCAGGGCCAGTGAGCCTGCCTCAGCCCTCAGCTCCTGCAGCGCTAGTTCCGCTTGCATCGCTCCTGAGGAAAGGACCTTTCTGGCAGCATTGAAAGACGGGCCCTGTCTTTGGCTCTGGGGGTCAGGGCAGGGTCCTTGGACTGAGGGAGCCTGCGCCTCTCACTGCCACTGCTAAGTGTGGGTGTGTGGGTGTGGAGGTGTGCACCGAGCGGAAGAGGCACGTGCCTTTGTCCCAGCAAGCTCCCCACTCTACTGCTGCTTTCCTAGCTGAGGGGAGGTATGTTTTCCAGGGCCAACAAGGTCGCCTGGCTGATGAGCTTGGGCTTGCTGCACTACCCTGTTAATGCCCGGCTGAGTGTCAAGAGGAGAAAGCTCTTGCCAGTCTCCCTTCTGACTTAATGAGGCTTCTCCCTCAGCCGTCGGAGCCCTGCCCCGGAGCACACCAAACACAGGAGAGCCTGGGAGGGGAGGAGCTGTGGAAGGGCACAGCAGCTTGTGCGGGCGAGCGAGTGAGCTGGCTCTCTGGGCTAACCAGTGCTCCTCTACAGGTGTGCCGGGAGGTTTCCGGCGTGCGCTGGGGGCTAACGCTGAGGGTTTCTCTGGCCCAGGCTGCACAGCAACCCCCTGGTGGGGAAGCCCCGCTCTGAGGTCACCATGGCAGCACCTTGCTTTCATCGCAGGTGCCTCTTGGGATGTCATAAAAGGCTGCCCTGCATAAAAGCGCAGCCCGCAGAGGTGTGCAGCTCTGCAGGCAAGGAGGTTTGCAGAGGCCAGCAGGGGCTTTGGGAAGAGGCGCTTGGCTATTTGCAGCACAGCGACCTTTTCCGTCTTGCTGGTGACGCAAGTGCATTAAAGAAAATGCCAGCCGAGTTGGGCAGGTGGGTGCCAGGGGGCCCCAAAAGCAGGGAGGGGTAAGGCAAGGAGCCCTGTGTGCCGCCCGGGTTCCTTGGCGGGGACGGAGAGCCCCTGAGCACTGGGGTGGTGTGCAGGTCCCCCTCCAGCCTGGGGAGCCAGGCAGCCCAGCAGACCCTTTGGGTGGGCAAGGCGCTGCCCCTTCTCCTCGGCAGAGCCCACTGGGACCAGGCTGCTGTGCGTGCGTCAGGTCAGAGGTCTTCAAGTGCCTTAGTGCCCACGGGGTGGGGTGCTGCAGCTTAGAGCTTCCTAAAGGCCCTCGGGCCCTGGGCTTCTCCACTCCGCTGAGCTGAGGACGCGCCTGGCAAGGAAGCCTCTAAACGGATCCCCGGGGAATCCAAGGACACCCTGCAGGCTTGCGTAACACCAGCGTTCCCTCTCTTTCAGGCGATTCCTCCCCTGGCAGAAGGGCAGGAGGTTCCTGAGGGTCCTTCTCCTGCTCGCCCCAGTCTTTGCTGGTGAGCAGTGCTGACCAAACATCTTGCCGGTTAGCACAGGCGTACTAGGTGCCAGCTTTCAGCGGGAGGGAGACGCAGTAGATCCTGTGACGCCTTCTAGCTTCACAGCTCTGTGACACAGTGAAGGCCAGAGAGGGTCTTTACAGGCGGGCTGCAGCCTGCCTGACACCTTCCGGGGGTTCAGGCAGTGTGTGGAAGCGCGTAGGAGCATTATGGAGAGAGGGCCCCGCTCGCTTCCGAGCTTTTGGCTGGGAAGGTCTCTGCAGAAACCTGCACGGGCTGGTGCATTGTCTCTCAGCTCGGGACCACGTGCCTTCCTTAGTGTGCGGGTGTGTGGCCGTCAGGTGTAGGCATTTTGCAAGTTTAGCGGCCTGGGGGGTGCCCGAGGGGTTGGAGCCATATCCTCTCTGTGCTCTGGCTCCAGCTCCAGCTGTCCCAGGTCAGCTATTGCCCCCTAGGCGTGGGAAGAGGAAAGGTGGCTGCAGGGAGCCTTAGAAAGCCTCTTAGCCTAACTGTCTCTTGATGCGCTGACTCACAGCTGGCATTTACTGCTGGGGCTTGCTGCTCAGGGAGAGCAAGTGGCAAGAGGAAACGCTGCAGGTACGTGCCTCTTGCTGTGGGGAAGCAAACTCTGGCGCAGGCCATAGCTCGGAGCTCCTGCTTCCCTGCAAAAGCTGGGCATCCGCTCCGCATTGCCAGGGCTCATCGTCACAGAGGCGTGTGGGGTGTGGGGACACTTGTGCTGGTCACTCAGTGTCTGTAGCTGCTGAATGAGGTTTGACACCGAGATGTGGCTGAGCCAGCTCTGCAGGCTGGCAGGCAGATGAAGAGGAGAACTTGGGCAGGAGGTGCCTTTGCTCTTGCCTTAGCCCCTGCAGTCTGCAAAGGGTCAAACAGGAAATGGGCTGCCCCAAGGCAGCAGCTGGAGAAAGGCCTGAACCCTCTGGCTTGCTCCAAACTGATGGAAAGCAGCAGCAACTGCTGCCTCTGGTTCCTAGGGAAGTCTCCTGTGGGAAGCCCCCACAGCGCTCCTTGTGCTACCTCTGGTGGAGGGCCTTTGTGTTTCAGGAGACGTCTGGGGTGCCGGCAGCAGAGCTCACGCCTCTCAGGTAAGAGTGCGTCCTCACCGTGGACCTGATGGAGTGGCAAAGCAGGCAGGGCTCGAGTCTTCCCCTTGTGCTAAGGGTGGAGGTGCAGGGAAGCCTTTGTTAATGGGAGGGAGGGAAGAGGATGGGGGCAAGAACATGGCACCCTGCTCGTGAGTGCGTTGGGAGCCTGCCTGCAGGGGCTGGGCAGCTGTTGGACAAGATCTGCTTTCCCTTTGTCTTCAGTAACTCGCTGGCCTTGCTGCGGGAGAAGATCCGTGAGCGGGAGCTCCTAGAAGAGCAAGTGGCTCACGTACATGCCAAGACGGGTGCTGCAATGGAGGCCATCCTGCAGTCGGTGGAAGACGTTTTGGAGGAGAGGGAGATGACTGAGAAGAAGAGAGCGGTAGGGAGGCTGGCATTTCATCAAAGACCTTGCTATTATTTGGTGGCTCCCTCCTGCTGCTTCCTCTTGGCCCTCTGGAGAGTCAGCTCTGTCCTCCTGCTGCCCAGCGCACAGCTGGCTCTCGGGGCTCCTTGGGGCCCTGACTGGTGACCTGAGGCAGGTCTGCAGCGTGGCTCTGGAGACTGCTGTTCTCCGCGAGTCCTCACTCGGCTCGTCAGAAAGCACTGACCCAAAGGGGTGGTGCCTTTCTCAGCAAGCCTTGCCTTTGGTGGACTGACCCCGAGGCTCTCCTTTGCTCTGGGCAAGCCCTCAGTGTTCATGCCGAAGTGCCTCTCGATGAGTGTGTGTCATTCTCCGTGCTCACCTCCGTCTCTGCCTTGGCAATGTTTTTCCCAGGCCCTTCTCAGCTTGACATGGGCAGCCCTTGAGCAGATAGGGGCAAAGTACCTGGAGACGGTGGACTGGGCTCTGAAAAGCACAGGTATGCCTACGGAAAGCCTGCTGGCATTCGCCTGCTGTACGGCCCTGCCAGAAAGGCTGCGCGGCCGGGCTTGCAGCCTCAGAAATACCGGCTAGCTCAGTGCTTCTGCTAGCCTCCGGCCTGTCCTAGGCAGCTGCTTTGCATGTGCATTTCAGGGGCTACCATCGACGAGGAGAGAACATCCAGCACCTACAGCGGGCAAGGCAGTGAGGCTTGCTGGCTTTGCGTTCCGTTCTTGTTGGTGGCCAACCCTCCGGATACTATTTTGCAGGTAATAGCATGGAGAGCATGACTTCCGAGGCAGTGCCTTGCTTTCAAGTTGGGGCCCCAAGCCCCAAGCCCCAAGTCCAAGCCCCTCCCTTCGCAGCAGCAGGACTGCTCAGCCCTGCAGGGCTCACCCTCTGCCAGAGCATCACCTGCGCTTCCCCCCAGTGCTGCCTTCCCTCCTGGAGGGCAACGGAGCTAAAGCCAATGGCAGGAGCCGGCCCACAACCCCTGCTGGCAGTTTGCTGGGGACCTTTGTCCTTGGCAGCTGCGTTTTCCCCTCCTCAACTCCAGTGGTCCCTTGCCAGTGAAAGAGGAAGCTTTGGCGGGGGGTGGAGAGGGGGCTGCCAAGCCACTGAGGCAAGGACAGAACCTCCTGTAGGCCCCCAAGGCTGGCAGGATGTGTCGCATTGCAGGAAGCGTGGCGGCTGACGGGAGCCTCGTCTCTCCCGCGCAGTCTTTGAAGGCTCCTGGGGTGAGGTCCGCTAGGGAGACCTGCCCTGTCCCTGAATGCTGTGCAAAATCAGAGCAGGGTTTTGCAAAGGCAGTAGAGCCTAGCTGTTTGCTAATGAAGATTTCCGTCTTCTGAAATCAAGTTGACCAGTCCCCTCCTGTCCCTTTCATCCACCGGTGTGCCTTTGCATGCAGAATGTCAGCCAAGAGACTAAGGCAGGCCTGTGCTGCTCGCAAAGCCGCCAGTTCTGTGGGCTCTTGCAGTGCCTTGCCACTGAAGGAGGCTGCTTTCTGGTTTCAGCCGCCTACTTCACCCGGACACTGCTGGGCTTTCCAAGGAGCAGAGGGCCAAGTGGTCATTCGGTTGCCTGAGGAGATCTGGCCAATGGCTGTCACCGTGGAGCACATCTCCAAGGCAGTCTCTCCTTCCGGGGAAGTCAGCAGCGCCCCCAAAGATTTTGCTGTCTCCGTAAGTCTCTGCCTTGCACCTCCGCGGAGGGCGGGGAGGGAACGAGGCCCTGCGGCCCTGGCCAAAAGCTGCAAAGGAGCCTTGTATCTCCTGGCGGCTTCTCCCAGAGAAGCGTAGGCTGGTTTCTGCAGAGCACTGCGTCCCTGCGTGGGGTGCGTGGCAGCCCACGGTGGTGGTATGCCACTCGGCTTGCTCCAAGGCCAAGGGTCTTGGAGCGCTTGCTCAGAGCAGCCTCACCCACACCCACACTAAGCTCTTCTCGGCTCCTGCTAGAGGAGCGGCACACGAGGCAGGGTTGCCCAGTTCCGCCTCAGCAGACACTTTTCCTTCAGCTCCGCTTGAGCATGACGTGCTCCCCTTGTCGCTTGCCTTTGAGGGCGTGGATGAGGAAGCAGCAGCAGAAACTCTCCTGGGGCTCTTTGTGTTTGAGGTGGACCAGGAGGCTGTTCAGACCTTCCGCCTCAAGGTACCGGGAGTGCGTGTGGGCACGACGCGAGCAGCAGACTGAGGTTTGCCTGCAAGTGCTTGGACGACAGAGCGTGGAGGATGAGCCAAAGCATCCTGTGCCTTGTGGCTCTGGCAGGGGAAGCACGGCTGCCTCCTCTGCCAGGGCTGCGTTTGGTTCCCCAGCAGGGATGGGGCTGGCAGAGGAAGCGCCCTTGCTGTGCTGTCGCTCTTTCCACCCGAGCAACAATGGCTGCCTCCGTTTCCTTTACAGAAGCAGCTGCCCAGAGCCTTCCGCTACATCGAATTCCAGGTGCAGAGCAACTGGGGGAACCCCAGGTACACGTGCATTTATCGAGTGCAGGTTCATGGGGTGATGGCAAGGCAGAACTACCAGCTGAGCCACGAGACAAGAGAGTTTCTGTAATCCAGAATAAAAAGAGAAGAAAAGATGTGGCAGCTCTCATTCATGTTTTTCGCCCCACCTGGAGCTTGATTCTTGAGGCAGGCCACCGGCCATGTGCATGGTGAGCATCTGAAGAGAGAGGCAGGAGAGGCGCTGGGTCTCTGCAAAGCACGGCTATGCATCCAGGAAGTCTGAGGGCACTCGGCTTGTTCCGAGAACATTCTGCAGGGTAAGGGAGCAAGCAGCCTCTTGGAAAAGGATCCTCCACAGGTCCTGTGATCCGTAGCAGAGGCATCTGCCACCTTGTCTCTGCAGGGCCAGTGAGCCTGCCTCAGCCCTCAGCTCCTGCAGCGCTAGTTCCGCTTGCATCGCTCCTGAGGAAAGGACCTTTCTGGCAGCATTGAAAGACGGGCCCTGTCTTTGGCTCTGGGGGTCAGGGCAGGGTCCTTGGACTGAGGGAGCCTGCGCCTCTCACTGCCACTGCTAAGTGTGGGTGTGTGGGTGCGGAGGTGTGCACCGAGCGGAAGAGGCACGTGCCTTTGTCCCAGCAAGCTCCCCACTCTACTGCTGCTTTCCTAGCTGAGGGGAGGTATGTTTTCCAGGGCCAACAAGGTCGCCTGGCTGATGAGCTTGGGCTTGCTGCACTACCCTGTTAATGCCCGGCTGAGTGTCAAGAGGAGAAAGCTCTTGCCAGTCTCCCTTCTGACTTAATGAGGCTTCTCCCTCAGCCGTCGGAGCCCTGCCCCGGAGCACACCAAACACAGGAGAGCCTGGGAGGGGAGGAGCTGTGGAAGGGCACAGCAGCTTGTGCGGGCGAGCGAGTGAGCTGGCTCTCTGGGCTAACCAGTGCTCCTCTACAGGTGTGCCGGGAGGTTTCCGGCGTGCGCTGGGGGCTAACGCTGAGGGTTTCTCTGGCCCAGGCTGCACAGCAACCCCCTGGTGGGGAAGCCCTGCTCTGAGGTCACCATGGCAGCACCTTGCTTTCATGGCAGGTGCCTCTTGGGATGTCATAAAAGGCTGCCCTGCATAAAAGCGCAGCCCGCAGAGGTGTGCAGCTCTGCAGGCAAGGAGGTTTGCAGAGGCCAGCAGGGGCTTTGGGAAGAGGCGCTTGGCTATTTGCAGCACAGCGACCTTTTCCGTCTTGCTGGTGACGCAAGTGCATTAAAGAAAATGCCAGCCGAGTTGGGCAGGTGGGTGCCAGGGGGCCCCAAAAGCAGGGAGGGGTAAGGCAAGGAGCCCTGTGTGCTGCCCGGGTTCCTTGGCGGGGACGGAGAGCCCCTGAGCACTGGGGTGGTGTGCAGGTCCCCCTCCAGCCTGGGGAGCCAGGCAGCCCAGCAGACCCTTTGGGTGGGCAAGGCGCTGCCCCTTCTCCTCGGCAGAGCCCACTGGGACCAGGCTGCTGTGCGTGCGTCAGGTCAGAGGTCTTCAAGTGCCTTAGTGCCCACGGGGTGGGGTGCTGCAGCTTAGAGCTTCCTAAAGGCCCTCGGGCCCTGGGCTTCTCCACTCCGCTGAGCTGAGGACGCGCCTGGCAAGGAAGCCCCTAAACGGATCCCCGGGGAATCCAAGGACACCCTGCAGGCTTGCGTAACACCAGCGTTCCCTCTCTTTCAGGCGATTCCTCCCCTGGCAGAAGGGCAGGAGGTTCCTGAGGGTCCTTCTCCTGCTCGCCCCAGTCTTTGCTGGTGAGCAGTGCTGACCAAACATCTTGCCGGTTAGCACAGGCGTACTAGGTGCCAGCTTTCAGCGGGAGGGAGACGCAGTAGATCCTGTGACGCCTTCTAGCTTCACAGCTCTGTGACACAGTGAAGGCCAGAGAGGGTCTTTACAGGCGGGCTGCAGCCTGCCTGACACCTTCCGGGGGTTCAGGCAGTGTGTGGAAGCGCGTAGGAGCATTATGGAGAGCGGGCCCCGCTCGCTTCCGAGCTTTTGGCTGGGAAGGTCTCTGCAGAAACCTGCACGGGCTGGTGCATTGTCTCTCAGCTCGGGACCACGTGCCTTCCTTAGTGTGCGGGTGTGTGGCCGTCAGGTGTAGGCATTTTGCAAGTTTAGCGGCCTGGGGGGTGCCTGAGGGGTTGGAGCCATATCCTCTCTGTGCTCTGGCTCCAGCTCCAGCTGTCCCAGGTCAGCTATTGCCCCCTAGGCGTGGGAAGAGGAAAGGTGGCTGCAGGGAGCCTTAGAAAGCCTCTTAGCCTAACTGTCTCTTGATGCGCTGACTCACAGCTGGCATTTACTGCTGGGGCTTGCTGCTCAGGGAGAGCAAGTGGCAAGAGGAAACGCTGCAGGTACGTGCCTCTTGCTGTGGGGAAGCAAACTCTGGCGCAGGCCATAGCTCGGAGCTCCTGCTTCCCTGCAAAAGCTGGGCATCCGCTCCGCATTGCCAGGGCTCATCGTCACAGAGGCGTGTGGGGTGTGGGGACACTTGTGCTGGTCACTCAGTGTCTGTAGCTGCTGAATGAGGTTTGACACCGAGATGTGGCTGAGCCAGCTCTGCAGGCTGGCAGGCAGATGAAGAGGAGAACTTGGGCAGGAGGTGCCTTTGCTCTTGCCTTAGCCCCTGCAGTCTGCAAAGGGTCAAACAGGAAATGGGCTGCCCCAAGGCAGCAGCTGGAGAAAGGCCTGAACCCTCTGGCTTGCTCCAAACTGATGGAAAGCAGCAGCAACTGCTGCCTCTGGTTCCTAGGGAAGTCTCCTGTGGGAAGCCCCCACAGCGCTCCTTGTGCTACCTCTGGTGGAGGGCCTTTGTGTTTCAGGAGACGTCTGGGGTGCCGGCAGCAGAGCTCACGCCTCTCAGGTAAGAGTGCGTCCTCACCGTGGACCTGATGGAGTGGCAAAGCAGGCAGGGCTCGAGTCTTCCCCTTGTGCTAAGGGTGGAGGTGCAGGGAAGCCTTTGTTAATGGGAGGGAGGGAAGAGGATGGGGGCAAGAACATGGCACCCTGCTCGTGAGTGCGTTGGGAGCCTGCCTGCAGGGGCTGGGCAGCTGTTGGACAAGATCTGCTTTCCCTTTGTCTTCAGTAACTCGCTGGCCTTGCTGCGGGAGAAGATCCGTGAGCGGGAGCTCCTAGAAGAGCAAGTGGCTCACCTACATGCCAAGACGGGTGCTGCAATGGAGGCCATCCTGCAGTCGGTGGAAGACGTTTTGGAGGAGAGGGAGATGACTGAGAAGAAGAGAGCGGTAGGGAGGCTGGCATTTCATCAAAGACCTTGCTATTATTTGGTGGCTCCCTCCTGCTGCTTCCTCTTGGCCCTCTGGAGAGTCAGCTCTGTCCTCCTGCTGCCCAGCGCACAGCTGGCTCTCGGGGCTCCTTGGGGCCCTGACTGGTGACCTGAGGCAGGTCTGCAGCGTGGCTCTGGAGACTGCTGTTCTCCGCGAGTCCTCACTCGGCTCGTCAGAAAGCACTGACCCAAAGGGGTGGTGCCTTTCTCAGCAAGCCTTGCCTTTGGTGGACTGACCCCGAGGCTCTCCTTTGCTCTGGGCAAGCCCTCAGTGTTCATGCCGAAGTGCCTCTCGATGAGTGTGTGTCATTCTCCGTGCTCACCTCCGTCTCTGCCTTGGCAATGTTTTTCCCAGGCCCTTCTCAGCTTGACATGGGCAGCCCTTGAGCAGATAGGGGCAAAGTACCTGGAGACGATGGACTGGGCTCTGAAAAGCACAGGTATGCCTACGGAAAGCCTGCTGGCATTCGCCTGCTGTACGGCCCTGCCAGAAAGGCTGCGTGGCCGGGCTTGCAGCCTCAGAAATACCGGCTAGCTCAGTGCTTCTGCTAGCCTCCGGCCTGTCCTAGGCAGCTGCTTTGCATGTGCATTTCAGGGGCTACCATCGACGAGGAGAGAACATCCAGCACCTACAGCGGGCAAGGCAGTGAGGCTTGCTGGCTTTGCGTTCCGTTCTTGTTGGTGGCCAACCCTCCGGATACTATTTTGCAGGTAATAGCGTGGAGAGCATGACTTCCGAGGCAGTGCCTTGCTTTCAAGTTGGGGCCCCAAGCCCCAAGCCCCAAGTCCAAGCCCCTCCCTTCGCAGCAGCAGGACTGCTCAGCCCTGCAGGGCTCACCCTCTGCCAGAGCATCACCTGCGCTTCCCCCCAGTGCTGCCTTCCCTCCTGGAGGGCAACGGAGCTGAAGCCAATGGCAGGAGCCGGCCCACAACCCCTGCTGGCAGTTTGCTGGGGACCTTTGTCCTTGGCAGCTGCGTTTTCCCCTCCTCAACTCCAGTGGTCCCTTGCCAGTGAAAGAGGAAGCTTTGGCGGGGGGTGGAGAGGGGGCTGCCAAGCCACTGAGGCAAGGACAGAACCTCCTGTAGGCCCCCAAGGCTGGCAGGATGTGTCGCATTGCAGGAAGCGTGGCGGCTGACGGGAGCCTCGTCTCTCCCGCGCAGTCTTTGAAGGCTCCTGGGGTGAGGTCCGCTAGGGAGACCTGCCCTGTCCCTGAATGCTGTGCAAAATCAGAGCAGGGTTTTGCAAAGGCAGTAGAGCCTAGCTGTTTGCTAATGAAGATTTCCGTCTTCTGAAATCAAGTTGACCAGTCCCCTCCTGTCCCTTTCATCCACCGGTGTGCCTTTGCATGCAGAATGTCAGCCAAGAGACTAAGGCAGGCCTGTGCTGCTCGCAAAGCCGCCAGTTCTGTGGGCTCTTGCAGTGCCTTGCCACTGAAGGAGGCTGCTTTCTGGTTTCAGCCGCCTACTTCCCCCGGACACTGCTGGGCTTTCCAAGGAGCAGAGGGCCAAGTGGTCATTCGGTTGCCTGAGGAGATCTGGCCAATGGCTGTCACCGTGGAGCACATCTCCAAGGCAGTCTCTCCTTCCGGGGAAGTCAGCAGCGCCCCCAAAGATTTTGCTGTCTCCGTAAGTCTCTGCCTTGCACCTCCGCGGAGGGCAGGGAGGGAACGAGGCCCTGCGGCCCTGGCCGAAAGCTGCAAAGGAGCCTTGTTTCTCCTGGCGGCTTCTCCCAGAGAAGCGTAGGCTGGTTTCTGCAGAGCACTGCATCCCTGCGTGGGGTGCGTGGCAGCCCACGGTGGTGGTATGCCACTCGGCTTGCTCCAAGGCCAAGGGTCTTGGAGCGCTTGCTCAGAGCAGCCTCACCCACACCCACACTAAGCTCTTCTCGGCTCCTGCTAGAGGAGCGGCACACGAGGCAGGGTTGCCCAGTTCCGCCTCAGCAGACACTTTTCCTTCAGCTCCGCTTGAGCATGACATGCTCCCCTTGTCGCTTGCCTTTGAGGGCGTGGATGAGGAAGCAGCAGCAGAAACTCTCCTGGGGCTCTTTGTGTTTGAGGTGGACCAGGAGGCTGTTCAGACCTTCCGCCTCAAGGTACCGGGAGTGCGTGTGGGCACGACGCGAGCAGCAGACTGAGGTTTGCCTGCAAGTGCTTGGACGACAGAGCGTGGAGGATGAGCCAAAGCATCCTGTGCCTTGTGGCTCTGGCAGGGGAAGCACGGCTGCCTCCTCTGCCAGGGCTGCATTTGGTTCCCCAGCAGGGATGGGGCTGGCAGAGGAAGCGCCCTTGCTGTGCTGTCGCGCTTTCCACCGGAGCAATGATGGCTGCCTCCATTTCCTTTACAGAAGCAGCTGCCCAGAGCCTTCCGCTACATCAAATTCCGGGTGCAGAGCAACTGGGGGAACCCCAGGTACACGTGCATTTATCGAGTGCAGGTTCATGGGGTGATGGCAAGGCAGAACTACCAGCTGAGCCACGAGACAAGAGAGTTTCTGTAATCCAGAATAAAAAGAGAAGAAAAGATGTGGCAGCTCTCATTCATGTTTTTCGCCCCACCTGGAGCTTGATTCTTGAGGCAGGCCACCGGCCATGTGCATGGTGAGCATCTGAAGAGAGAGGCAGGGGAGGCGCTGGGTCTCTGCAAAGCACGGCTATGCATCCAGGAAGTCTGAGGGCACTCGGCTTGTTCCGAGAACATTCTGCAGGGTAAGGGAGCAAGCAGCCTCTTGGAAAAGGATCCTCCACAGGTCCTGTGATCCGTAGCAGAGGCATCTGCCACCTTGTCTCTGCAGGGCCAGTGAGCCTGCCTCAGCCCTCAGCTCCTGCAGCGCTAGTTCCGCTTGCATCGCTCCTGAGGAAAGGACCTTTCTGGCAGCATTGAAAGACGGGCCCTGTCTTTGGCTCTGGGGGTCAGGGCAGGGTCCTTGGACTGAGGGAGCCTGCGCCTCTCGCTGCCACTGCTAAGTGTGGGTGTGTGGGTGCGGAGGTGTGCACCGAGCGGAAGAGGCACGTGCCTTTGTCCCAGCAAGCTCCCCACTCTACTGCTGCTTTCCTAGCTGAGGGGAGGTATGTTTTCCAGGGCCAACAAGGTCACCTGGCTGATGAGCTTGGGCTTGCTGCACTACCCTGTTAATGCCCGGCTGAGTGTCAAGAGGAGAAAGCTCTTGCCAGTCTCCCTTCTGACTTAATGAGGCTTCTCCCTCAGCCGTCGGAGCCCTGCCCCGGAGCACACCAAACACAGGAGAGCCTGGGAGGGGAGGAGCTGTGGAAGGGCACAGCAGCTTGTGCGGGCGAGCGAGTGAGCTGGCTCTCTGGGCTAACCAGTGCTCCTCTACAGGTGTGCCGGGAGGTTTCCGGCGTGCGCTGGGGGCTAACGCTGAGGGTTTCTCTGGCCCAGGCTGCACAGCAACCCCCTGGTGGGGAAGCCCTGCTCTGAGGTCACCATGGCAGCACCTTGCTTTCATGGCAGGTGCCTCTTGGGATGTCATAAAAGGCTGCCCTGCATAAAAGCGCAGCCCGCAGAGGTGTGCAGCTCTGCAGGCAAGGAGGTTTGCAGAGGCCAGCAGGGGCTTTGGGAAGAGGCGCTTGGCTATTTGCAGCACAGCGACCTTTTCCGTCTTGCTGGTGACGCAAGTGCATTAAAGAAAATGCCAGCCGAGTTGGGCAGGTGGGTGCCAGGGGGCCCCAAAAGCAGGGTAAGGCAAGGAGCCCTGTGTGCCGCCCGGGTTCCTTGGCGGGGACGGAGAGCCCCTGAGCACTGGGGTGGTGTGCAGGTCCCCCTCCAGCCTGGGGAGCCAGGCAGCCCAGCAGACCCTTTGGGTGGGCAAGGCGCTGCCCCTTCTCCTCGGCAGAGCCCACTGGGACCAGGCTGCTGTGCGTGCGTCAGGTCAGAGTTCTTCAAGTGCCTTAGTGCCCACGGGGTGGGGTGCTGCAGCTTAGAGCTTCCTAAAGGCCCTCGGGCCCTGGGCTTCTCCACTCCGCTGAGCTGAGGACGCGCCTGGCAAGGAAGCCCCTAAACGGATCCCCGGGGAATCCAAGGACACCCTGCAGGCTTGCGTAACACCAGCGTTCCCTCTCTTTCAGGCGATTCCTCCCCTGGCAGAAGGGCAGGAGGTTCCTGAGGGTCCTTCTCCTGCTCGCCCCAGTCTTTGCTGGTGAGCAGTGCTGACCAAACATCTTGCCGGTTAGCACAGGCGTACTAGGTGCCAGCTTTCAGCGGGAGGGAGACGCAGTAGATCCTGTGACGCCTTCTAGCTTCACAGCTCTGTGACACAGTGAAGGCCAGAGAGGGTCTTTACAGGCGGGCTGCAGCCTGCCTGACACCTTCCGGGGGTTCAGGCAGTGTGTGGAAGCGCGTAGGAGCATTATGGAGAGAGGGCCCCGCTCGCTTCCGAGCTTTTGGCTGGGAAGGTCTCTGCAGAAACCTGCACGGGCTGGTGCATTGTCTCTCAGCTCGGGACCACGTGCCTTCCTTAGTGTGCGGGTGTGTGGCCGTCAGGTGTAGGCATTTTGCAAGTTTAGCGGCCTGGGGGGTGCCCGAGGGGTTGGAGCCATATCCTCTCTGTGCTCTGGCTCCAGCTCCAGCTGTCCCAGGTCAGCTATTGCCCCCTAGGCGTGGGAAGAGGAAAGGTGGCTGCAGGGAGCCTTAGAAAGCCTCTTAGCCTAACTGTCTCTTGATGCGCTGACTCACAGCTGGCATTTACTGCTGGGGCTTGCTGCTCAGGGAGAGCAAGTGGCAAGAGGAAACGCTGCAGGTACGTGCCTCTTGCTGTGGGGAAGCAAACTCTGGCGCAGGCCATAGCTCGGAGCTCCTGCTTCCCTGCAAAAGCTGGGCATCCGCTCCGCATTGCCAGGGCTCATCGTCACAGAGGCGTGTGGGGTGTGGGGACACTTGTGCTGGTCACTCAGTGTCTGTAGCTGCTGAATGAGGTTTGACACCGAGATGTGGCTGAGCCAGCTCTGCAGGCTGGCAGGCAGATGAAGAGGAGAACTTGGGCAGGAGGTGCCTTTGCTCTTGCCTTAGCCCCTGCAGTCTGCAAAGGGTCAAACAGGAAATGGGCTGCCCCAAGGCAGCAGCTGGAGAAAGGCCTGAACCCTCTGGCTTGCTCCAAACTGATGGAAAGCAGCAGCAACTGCTGCCTCTGGTTCCTAGGGAAGTCTCCTGTGGGAAGCCCCCACAGCGCTCCTTGTGCTACCTCTGGTGGAGGGCCTTTGTGTTTCAGGAGACGTCTGGGGTGCCGGCAGCAGAGCTCACGCCTCTCAGGTAAGAGTGCGTCCTCACCGTGGACCTGATGGAGTGGCAAAGCAGGCAGGGCTCGAGTCTTCCCCTTGTGCTAAGGGTGGAGGTGCAGGGAAGCCTTTGTTAATGGGAGGGAGGGAAGAGGATGGGGGCAAGAACATGGCACCCTGCTCGTGAGTGCGTTGGGAGCCTGCCTGCAGGGGCTGGGCAGCTGTTGGACAAGATCTGCTTTCCCTTTGTCTTCAGTAACTCGCTGGCCTTGCTGCGGGAGAAGATCCGTGAGCGGGAGCTCCTAGAAGAGCAAGTGGCTCACGTACATGCCAAGACGGGTGCTGCAATGGAGGCCATCCTGCAGTCGGTGGAAGACGTTTTGGAGGAGAGGGAGATGACTGAGAAGAAGAGAGCGGTAGGGAGGCTGGCATTTCATCAAAGACCTTGCTATTATTTGGTGGCTCCCTCCTGCTGCTTCCTCTTGGCCCTCTGGAGAGTCAGCTCTGTCCTCCTGCTGCCCAGCGCACAGCTGGCTCTCGGGGCTCCTTGGGGCCCTGACTGGTGACCTGAGGCAGGTCTGCAGCGTGGCTCTGGAGACTGCTGTTCTCCGCGAGTCCTCACTCGGCTCGTCAGAAAGCACTGACCCAAAGGGGTGGTGCCTTTCTCAGCAAGCCTTGCCTTTGGTGGACTGACCCCGAGGCTCTCCTTTGCTCTGGGCAAGCCCTCAGTGTTCATGCCGAAGTGCCTCTCGATGAGTGTGTGTCATTCTCCGTGCTCACCTCCGTCTCTGCCTTGGCAATGTTTTTCCCAGGCCCTTCTCAGCTTGACATGGGCAGCCCTTGAGCAGATAGGGGCAAAGTACCTGGAGACGGTGGACTGGGCTCTGAAAAGCACAGGTATGCCTACGGAAAGCCTGCTGGCATTCGCCTGCTGTACGGCCCTGCCAGAAAGGCTGCGCGGCCGGGCTTGCAGCCTCAGAAATACCGGCTAGCTCAGTGCTTCTGCTAGCCTCCGGCCTGTCCTAGGCAGCTGCTTTGCATGTGCATTTCAGGGGCTACCATCGACGAGGAGAGAACATCCAGCACCTACAGCGGGCAAGGCAGTGAGGCTTGCTGGCTTTGCGTTCCGTTCTTGTTGGTGGCCAACCCTCCGGATACTATTTTGCAGGTAATAGCGTGGAGAGCATGACTTCCGAGGCAGTGCCTTGCTTTCAAGTTGGGGCCCCAAGCCCCAAGCCCCAAGTCCAAGCCCCTCCCTTCGCAGCAGCAGGACTGCTCAGCCCTGCAGGGCTCACCCTCTGCCAGAGCATCACCTGCGCTTCCCCCCAGTGCTGCCTTCCCTCCTGGAGGGCAACGGAGCTGAAGCCAATGGCAGGAGCCGGCCCACAACCCCTGCTGGCAGTTTGCTGGGGACCTTTGTCCTTGGCAGCTGCGTTTTCCCCTCCTCAACTCCAGTGGCCCCTTGCCAGTGAAAGAGGAAGCTTTGGCGGGGGGTGGAGAGGGGGCTGCCAAGCCACTGAGGCAAGGACAGAACCTCCTGTAGGCCCCCAAGGCTGGCAGGATGTGTCGCATTGCAGGAAGCGTGGCGGCTGACGGGAGCCTCGTCTCTCCCGCGCAGTCTTTGAAGGCTCCTGGGGTGAGGTCCGCTAGGGAGACCTGCCCTGTCCCTGAATGCTGTGCAAAATCAGAGCAGGGTTTTGCAAAGGCAGTAGAGCCTAGCTGTTTGCTAATGAAGATTTCCGTCTTCTGAAATCAAGTTGACCAGTCCCCTCCTGTCCCTTTCATCCACCGGTGTGCCTTTGCATGCAGAATGTCAGCCAAGAGACTAAGGCAGGCCTGTGCTGCTCGCAAAGCCGCCAGTTCTGTGGGCTCTTGCAGTGCCTTGCCACTGAAGGAGGCTGCTTTCTGGTTTCAGCCGCCTACTTCCCCCGGACACTGCTGGGCTTTCCAAGGAGCAGAGGGCCAAGTGGTCATTCGGTTGCCTGAGGAGATCTGGCCAATGGCTGTCACCGTGGAGCACATCTCCAAGGCAGTCTCTCCTTCCGGGGAAGTCAGCAGCGCCCCCAAAGATTTTGCTGTCTCCGTAAGTCTCTGCCTTGCACCTCCGCGGAGGGCAGGGAGGGAACGAGGCCCTGCGGCCCTGGCCGAAAGCTGCAAAGGAGCCTTGTTTCTCCTGGCGGCTTCTCCCAGAGAAGCGTAGGCTGGTTTCTGCAGAGCACTGCATCCCTGCGTGGGGTGCGTGGCAGCCCACGGTGGTGGTATGCCACTCGGCTTGCTCCAAGGCCAAGGGTCTTGGAGCGCTTGCTCAGAGCAGCCTCACCCACACCCACACTAAGCTCTTCTCGGCTCCTGCTAGAGGAGCGGCACACGAGGCAGGGTTGCCCAGTTCCGCCTCAGCAGACACTTTTCCTTCAGCTCCGCTTGAGCATGACATGCTCCCCTTGTCGCTTGCCTTTGAGGGCGTGGATGAGGAAGCAGCAGCAGAAACTCTCCTGGGGCTCTTTGTGTTTGAGGTGGACCAGGAGGCTGTTCAGACCTTCCGCCTCAAGGTACCGGGAGTGCGTGTGGGCACGACGCGAGCAGCAGACTGAGGTTTGCCTGCAAGTGCTTGGACGACAGAGCGTGGAGGATGAGCCAAAGCATCCTGTGCCTTGTGGCTCTGGCAGGGGAAGCACGGCTGCCTCCTCTGCCAGGGCTGCATTTGGTTCCCCAGCAGGGATGGGGCTGGCAGAGGAAGCGCCCTTGCTGTGCTGTCGCGCTTTCCACCGGAGCAATGATGGCTGCCTCCATTTCCTTTACAGAAGCAGCTGCCCAGAGCCTTCCGCTACATCAAATTCCGGGTGCAGAGCAACTGGGGGAACCCCAGGTACACGTGCATTTATCGAGTGCAGGTTCATGGGGTGATGGCAAGGCAGAACTACCAGCTGAGCCACGAGACAAGAGAGTTTCTGTAATCCAGAATAAAAAGAGAAGAAAAGATGTGGCAGCTCTCATTCATGTTTTTCGCCCCACCTGGAGCTTGATTCTTGAGGCAGGCCACCGGCCATGTGCATGGTGAGCATCTGAAGAGAGAGGCAGGGGAGGCGCTGGGTCTCTGCAAAGCACGGCTATGCATCCAGGAAGTCTGAGGGCACTCGGCTTGTTCCGAGAACATTCTGCAGGGTAAGGGAGCAAGCAGCCTCTTGGAAAAGGATCCTCCACAGGTCCTGTGATCCGTAGCAGAGGCATCTGCCACCTTGTCTCTGCAGGGCCAGTGAGCCTGCCTCAGCCCTCAGCTCCTGCAGCGCTAGTTCCGCTTGCATCGCTCCTGAGGAAAGGACCTTTCTGGCAGCATTGAAAGACGGGCCCTGTCTTTGGCTCTGGGGGTCAGGGCAGGGTCCTTGGACTGAGGGAGCCTGCGCCTCTCGCTGCCACTGCTAAGTGTGGGTGTGTGGGTGCGGAGGTGTGCACCGAGCGGAAGAGGCACGTGCCTTTGTCCCAGCAAGCTCCCCACTCTACTGCTGCTTTCCTAGCTGAGGGGAGGTATGTTTTCCAGGGCCAACAAGGTCACCTGGCTGATGTGCTTGGGCTTGCTGCACTACCCTGTTAATGCCCGGCTGAGTGTCAAGAGGAGAAAGCTCTTGCCAATCTCCCTTCTGACTTAATGAGGCTTCTCCCTCAGCCGTCGGAGCCCTGCCCCGGAGCACACCAAACACAGGAGAGCCTGGGAGGGGAGGAGCTGTGGAAGGGCACAGCAGCTTGTGCGGGCGAGCGAGTGAGCTGGCTCTCTGGGCTAACCAGTGCTCCTCTACAGGTGTGCCGGGAGGTTTCCGGCGTGCGCTGGGGGCTAACGCTGAGGGTTTCTCTGGCCCAGGCTGCACAGCAACCCCCTGGTGGGGAAGCCCTGCTCTGAGGTCACCATGGCAGCACCTTGCTTTCATGGCAGGTGCCTCTTGGGATGTCATAAAAGGCTGCCCTGCATAAAAGCGCAGCCCGCAGAGGTGTGCAGCTCTGCAGGCAAGGAGGTTTGCAGAGGCCAGCAGGGGCTTTGGGAAGAGGCGCTTGGCTATTTGCAGCACAGCGACCTTTTCCGTCTTGCTGGTGACGCAAGTGCATTAAAGAAAATGCCAGCCGAGTTGGGCAGGTGGGTGCCAGGGGGCCCCAAAAGCAGGGAGGGGTAAGGCAAGGAGCCCTGTGTGCTGCCCGGGTTCCTTGGCGGGGACGGAGAGCCCCTGAGCACTGGGGTGGTGTGCAGGTCCCCCTCCAGCCTGGGGAGCCAGGCAGCCCAGCAGACCCTTTGGGTGGGCAAGGCGCTGCCCCTTCTCCTCGGCAGAGCCCACTGGGACCAGGCTGCTGTGCGTGTGTCAGGTCAGAGGTCTTCAAGTGCCTTAGTGCCCACGGGGTGGGGTGCTGCAGCTTAGAGCTTCCTAAAGGCCCTCGGGCCCTGGGCTTCTCCACTCCGCTGAGCTGAGGACGCGCCTGGCAAGGAAGCCCCTAAACGGATCCCCGGGGAATCCAAGGACACCCTGCAGGCTTGCGTAACACCAGCGTTCCCTCTCTTTCAGGCGATTCCTCCCCTGGCAGAAGGGCAGGAGGTTCCTGAGGGTCCTTCTCCTGCTCGCCCCAGTCTTTGCTGGTGAGCAGTGCTGACCAAACATCTTGCCGGTTAGCACAGGCGTACTAGGTGCCAGCTTTCAGCGGGAGGGAGACGCAGTAGATCCTGTGACGCCTTCTAGCTTCACAGCTCTGTGACACAGTGAAGGCCAGAGAGGGTCTTTACAGGCGGGCTGCAGCCTGCCTGACACCTTCCGGGGGTTCAGGCAGTGTGTGGAAGCGCGTAGGAGCATTATGGAGAGAGGGCCCCGCTCGCTTCCGAGCTTTTGGCTGGGAAGGTCTCTGCAGAAACCTGCACGGGCTGGTGCATTGTCTCTCAGCTCGGGACCACGTGCCTTCCTTAGTGTGCGGGTGTGTGGCCGTCAGGTGTAGGCATTTTGCAAGTTTAGCGGCCTGGGGGGTGCCCGAGGGGTTGGAGCCATATCCTCTCTGTGCTCTGGCTCCAGCTCCAGCTGTCCCAGGTCAGCTATTGCCCCCTAGGCGTGGGAAGAGGAAAGGTGGCTGCAGGGAGCCTTAGAAAGCCTCTTAGCCTAACTGTCTCTTGATGCGCTGACTCACAGCTGGCATTTACTGCTGGGGCTTGCTGCTCAGGGAGAGCAAGTGGCAAGAGGAAACGCTGCAGGTACGTGCCTCTTGCTGTGGGGAAGCAAACTCTGGCGCAGGCCATAGCTCGGAGCTCCTGCTTCCCTGCAAAAGCTGGGCATCCGCTCCGCATTGCCAGGGCTCATCGTCACAGAGGCGTGTGGGGTGTGGGGACACTTGTGCTGGTCACTCAGTGTCTGTAGCTGCTGAATGAGGTTTGACACCGAGATGTGGCTGAGCCAGCTCTGCAGGCTGGCAGGCAGATGAAGAGGAGAACTTGGGCAGGAGGTGCCTTTGCTCTTGCCTTAGCCCCTGCAGTCTGCAAAGGGTCAAACAGGAAATGGGCTGCCCCAAGGCAGCAGCTGGAGAAAGGCCTGAACCCTCTGGCTTGCTCCAAACTGATGGAAAGCAGCAGCAACTGCTGCCTCTGGTTCCTAGGGAAGTCTCCTGTGGGAAGCCCCCACAGCGCTCCTTGTGCTACCTCTGGTGGAGGGCCTTTGTGTTTCAGGAGACGTCTGGGGTGCCGGCAGCAGAGCTCACGCCTCTCAGGTAAGAGTGCGTCCTCACCGTGGACCTGATGGAGTGGCAAAGCAGGCAGGGCTCGAGTCTTCCCCTTGTGCTAAGGGTGGAGGTGCAGGGAAGCCTTTGTTAATGGGAGGGAGGGAAGAGGATGGGGGCAAGAACATGGCACCCTGCTCGTGAGTGCGTTGGGAGCCTGCCTGCAGGGGCTGGGCAGCTGTTGGACAAGATCTGCTTTCCCTTTGTCTTCAGTAACTCGCTGGCCTTGCTGCGGGAGAAGATCCGTGAGCGGGAGCTCCTAGAAGAGCAAGTGGCTCACCTACATGCCAAGACGGGTGCTGCAATGGAGGCCATCCTGCAGTCGGTGGAAGACGTTTTGGAGGAGAGGGAGATGACTGAGAAGAAGAGAGCGGTAGGGAGGCTGGCATTTCATCAAAGACCTTGCTATTATTTGGTGGCTCCCTCCTGCTGCTTCCTCTTGGCCCTCTGGAGAGTCAGCTCTGTCCTCCTGCTGCCCAGCGCACAGCTGGCTCTCGGGGCTCCTTGGGGCCCTGACTGGTGACCTGAGGCAGGTCTGCAGCGTGGCTCTGGAGACTGCTGTTCTCCGCGAGTCCTCACTCGGCTCGTCAGAAAGCACTGACCCAAAGGGGTGGTGCCTTTCTCAGCAAGCCTTGCCTTTGGTGGACTGACCCCGAGGCTCTCCTTTGCTCTGGGCAAGCCCTCAGTGTTCATGCCGAAGTGCCTCTCGATGAGTGTGTGTCATTCTCCATGCTCACCTCCGTCTCTGCCTTGGCAATGTTTTTCCCAGGCCCTTCTCAGCTTGACATGGGCAGCCCTTGAGCAGATAGGGGCAAAGTACCTGGAGACGGTGGACTGGGCTCTGAAAAGCACAGGTATGCCTACGGAAAGCCTGCTGGCATTCGCCTGCTGTACGGCCCTGCCAGAAAGGCTGCGCGGCCGGGCTTGCAGCCTCAGAAATACCGGCTAGCTCAGTGCTTCTGCTAGCCTCCGGCCTGTCCTAGGCAGCTGCTTTGCATGTGCATTTCAGGGGCTACCATCGACGAGGAGAGAACATCCAGCACCTACAGCGGGCAAGGCAGTGAGGCTTGCTGGCTTTGCGTTCCGTTCTTGTTGGTGGCCAACCCTCCGGATACTATTTTGCAGGTAATAGCGTGGAGAGCATGACTTCCGAGGCAGTGCCTTGCTTTCAAGTTGGGGCCCCAAGCCCCAAGCCCCAAGTCCAAGCCCCTCCCTTCGCAGCAGCAGGACTGCTCAGCCCTGCAGGGCTCACCCTCTGCCAGAGCATCACCTGCGCTTCCCCCCAGTGCTGCCTTCCCTCCTGGAGGGCAACGGAGCTGAAGCCAATGGCAGGAGCCGGCCCACAACCCCTGCTGGCAGTTTGCTGGGGACCTTTGTCCTTGGCAGCTGCGTTTTCCCCTCCTCAACTCCAGTGGCCCCTTGCCAGTGAAAGAGGAAGCTTTGGCGGGGGGTGGAGAGGGGGCTGCCAAGCCACTGAGGCAAGGACAGAACCTCCTGTAGGCCCCCAAGGCTGGCAGGATGTGTCGCATTGCAGGAAGCGTGGCGGCTGACGGGAGCCTCGTCTCTCCCGCGCAGTCTTTGAAGGCTCCTGGGGTGAGGTCCGCTAGGGAGACCTGCCCTGTCCCTGAATGCTGTGCAAAATCAGAGCAGGGTTTTGCAAAGGCAGTAGAGCCTAGCTGTTTGCTAATGAAGATTTCCGTCTTCTGAAATCAAGTTGACCAGTCCCCTCCTGTCCCTTTCATCCACCGGTGTGCCTTTGCATGCAGAATGTCAGCCAAGAGACTAAGGCAGGCCTGTGCTGCTCGCAAAGCCGCCAGTTCTGTGGGCTCTTGCAGTGCCTTGCCACTGAAGGAGGCTGCTTTCTGGTTTCAGCCGCCTACTTCCCCCGGACACTGCTGGGCTTTCCAAGGAGCAGAGGGCCAAGTGGTCATTCGGTTGCCTGAGGAGATCTGGCCAATGGCTGTCACCGTGGAGCACATCTCCAAGGCAGTCTCTCCTTCCGGGGAAGTCAGCAGCGCCCCCAAAGATTTTGCTGTCTCCGTAAGTCTCTGCCTTGCACCTCCGCGGAGGGCGGGGAGGGAACGAGGCCCTGCGGCCCTGGCCGAAAGCTGCAAAGGAGCCTTGTTTCTCCTGGCGGCTTCTCCCAGAGAAGCGTAGGCTGGTTTCTGCAGAGCACTGCATCCCTGCGTGGGGTGCGTGGCAGCCCACGGTGGTGGTATGCCACTCGGCTTGCTCCAAGGCCAAGGGTCTTGGAGCGCTTGCTCAGAGCAGCCTCACCCACACCCACACTAAGCTCTTCTCGGCTCCTGCTAGAGGAGCGGCACACGAGGCAGGGTTGCCCAGTTCCGCCTCAGCAGACACTTTTCCTTCAGCTCCGCTTGAGCATGACGTGCTCCCCTTGTCGCTTGCCTTTGAGGGCGTGGATGAGGAAGCAGCAGCAGAAACTCTCCTGGGGCTCTTTGTGTTTGAGGTGGACCAGGAGGCTGTTCAGACTGTCCGCCTCAAGGTACCGGGAGTGCGTGTGGGCACGACGCGAGCAGCAGACTGAGGTTAGGTTTGCCTGCAAGTGCTTGGACGACAGAGCGTGGAGGATGAGCCAAAGCATCCTGTGCCTTGTGGCTCTGGCAGGGGAAGCACGGCTGCCTCCTCTGCCAGGGCTGCATTTGGTTCCCCAGCAGGGATGGGGCTGGCAGAGGAAGCGCCCTTGCTGTGCTGTCGCGCTTTCCACCGGAGCAATGATGGCTGCCTCCATTTCCTTTACAGAAGCAGCTGCCCAGAGCCTTCCGCTACATCAAATTCCGGGTGCAGAGCAACTGGGGGAACCCCAGGTACACGTGCATTTATCGAGTGCAGGTTCATGGGGTGATGGCAAGGCAGAACTACCAGCTGAGCCACGAGACAAGAGAGTTTCTGTAATCCAGAATAAAAAGAGAAGAAAAGATGTGGCAGCTCTCATTCATGTTTTTCGCCCCACCTGGAGCTTGATTCTTGAGGCAGGCCACCGGCCATGTGCATGGTGAGCATCTGAAGAGAGAGGCAGGAGAGGCGCTGGGTCTCTGCAAAGCACGGCTATGCATCCAGGAAGTCTGAGGGCACTCGGCTTGTTCCGAGAACATTCTGCAGGGTAAGGGAGCAAGCAGCCTCTTGGAAAAGGATCCTCCACAGGTCCTGTGATCCGTAGCAGAGGCATCTGCCACCTTGTCTCTGCAGGGCCAGTGAGCCTGCCTCAGCCCTCAGCTCCTGCAGCGCTAGTTCCGCTTGCATCGCTCCTGAGGAAAGGACCTTTCTGGCAGCATTGAAAGACGGGCCCTGTCTTTGGCTCTGGGGGTCAGGGCAGGGTCCTTGGACTGAGGGAGCCTGCGCCTCTCACTGCCACTGCTAAGTGTGGGTGTGTGGGTGTGGAGGTGTGCACCGAGCGGAAGAGGCACGTGCCTTTGTCCCAGCAAGCTCCCCACTCTACTGCTGCTTTCCTAGCTGAGGGGAGGTATGTTTTCCAGGGCCAACAAGGTCGCCTGGCTGATGAGCTTGGGCTTGCTGCACTACCCTGTTAATGCCCGGCTGAGTGTCAAGAGGAGAAAGCTCTTGCCAGTCTCCCTTCTGACTTAATGAGGCTTCTCCCTCAGCCGTCGGAGCCCTGCCCCGGAGCACACCAAACACAGGAGAGCCTGGGAGGGGAGGAGCTGTGGAAGGGCACAGCAGCTTGTGCGGGCGAGCGAGTGAGCTGGCTCTCTGGGCTAACCAGTGCTCCTCTACAGGTGTGCCGGGAGGTTTCCGGCGTGCGCTGGGGGCTAACGCTGAGGGTTTCTCTGGCCCAGGCTGCACAGCAACCCCCTGGTGGGGAAGCCCTGCTCTGAGGTCACCATGGCAGCACCTTGCTTTCATGGCAGGTGCCTCTTGGGATGTCATAAAAGGCTGCCCTGCATAAAAGCGCAGCCCGCAGAGGTGTGCAGCTCTGCAGGCAAGGAGGTTTGCAGAGGCCAGCAGGGGCTTTGGGAAGAGGCGCTTGGCTATTTGCAGCACAGCGACCTTTTCCGTCTTGCTGGTGACGCAAGTGCATTAAAGAAAATGCCAGCCGAGCTGGGCAGGTGGGTGCCAGGGGGCCCCAAAAGCAGGGAGGGGTAAGGCAAGGAGCCCTGTGTGCCGCCCGGGTTCCTTGGCGGGGACGGAGAGCCCCTGAGCACTGGGGTGGTGTGCAGGTCCCCCTCCAGCCTGGGGAGCCAGGCAGCCCAGCAGACCCTTTGGGTGGGCAAGGCGCTGCCCCTTCTCCTCGGCAGAGCCCACTGGGACCAGGCTGCTGTGCGTGTGTCAGGTCAGAGGTCTTCAAGTGCCTTAGTGCCCACGGGGTGGGGTGCTGCAGCTTAGAGCTTCCTAAAGGCCCTCGGGCCCTGGGCTTCTCCACTCCGCTGAGCTGAGGACGCGCCTGGCAAGGAAGCCCCTAAACGGATCCCCGGGGAATCCAAGGACACCCTGCAGGCTTGCGTAACACCAGCGTTCCCTCTCTTTCAGGCGATTCCTCCCCTGGCAGAAGGGCAGGAGGTTCCTGAGGGTCCTTCTCCTGCTCGCCCCAGTCTTTGCTGGTGAGCAGTGCTGACCAAACATCTTGCCGGTTAGCACAGGCGTACTAGGTGCCAGCTTTCAGCGGGAGGGAGACGCAGTAGATCCTGTGACGCCTTCTAGCTTCACAGCTCTGTGACACAGTGAAGGCCAGAGAGGGTCTTTACAGGCGGGCTGCAGCCTGCCTGACACCTTCCGGGGGTTCAGGCAGTGTGTGGAAGCGCGTAGGAGCATTATGGAGAGAGGGCCCCGCTCGCTTCCGAGCTTTTGGCTGGGAAGGTCTCTGCAGAAACCTGCACGGGCTGGTGCATTGTCTCTCAGCTCGGGACCACGTGCCTTCCTTAGTGTGCGGGTGTGTGGCCGTCAGGTGTAGGCATTTTGCAAGTTTAGCGGCCTGGGGGGTGCCTGAGGGGTTGGAGCCATATCCTCTCTGTGCTCTGGCTCCAGCTCCAGCTGTCCCAGGTCAGCTATTGCCCCCTAGGCGTGGGAAGAGGAAAGGTGGCTGCAGGGAGCCTTAGAAAGCCTCTTAGCCTAACTGTCTCTTGATGCGCTGACTCACAGCTGGCATTTACTGCTGGGGCTTGCTGCTCAGGGAGAGCAAGTGGCAAGAGGAAACGCTGCAGGTACGTGCCTCTTGCTGTGGGGAAGCAAACTCTGGCGCAGGCCATAGCTCGGAGCTCCTGCTTCCCTGCAAAAGCTGGGCATCCGCTCCGCATTGCCAGGGCTCATCGTCACAGAGGCGTGTGGGGTGTGGGGACACTTGTGCTGGTCACTCAGTGTCTGTAGCTGCTGAATGAGGTTTGACACCGAGATGTGGCTGAGCCAGCTCTGCAGGCTGGCAGGCAGATGAAGAGGAGAACTTGGGCAGGAGGTGCCTTTGCTCTTGCCTTAGCCCCTGCAGTCTGCAAAGGGTCAAACAGGAAATGGGCTGCCCCAAGGCAGCAGCTGGAGAAAGGCCTGAACCCTCTGGCTTGCTCCAAACTGATGGAAAGCAGCAGCAACTGCTGCCTCTGGTTCCTAGGGAAGTCTCCTGTGGGAAGCCCCCACAGCGCTCCTTGTGCTACCTCTGGTGGAGGGCCTTTGTGTTTCAGGAGACGTCTGGGGTGCCGGCAGCAGAGCTCACGCCTCTCAGGTAAGAGTGCGTCCTCACCGTGGACCTGATGGAGTGGCAAAGCAGGCAGGGCTCGAGTCTTCCCCTTGTGCTAAGGGTGGAGGTGCAGGGAAGCCTTTGTTAATGGGAGGGAGGGAAGAGGATGGGGGCAAGAACATGGCACCCTGCTCGTGAGTGCGTTGGGAGCCTGCCTGCAGGGGCTGGGCAGCTGTTGGACAAGATCTGCTTTCCCTTTGTCTTCAGTAACTCGCTGGCCTTGCTGCGGGAGAAGATCCGTGAGCGGGAGCTCCTAGAAGAGCAAGTGGCTCACGTACATGCCAAGACGGGTGCTGCAATGGAGGCCATCCTGCAGTCGGTGGAAGACGTTTTGGAGGAGAGGGAGATGACTGAGAAGAAGAGAGCGGTAGGGAGGCTGGCATTTCATCAAAGACCTTGCTATTATTTGGTGGCTCCCTCCTGCTGCTTCCTCTTGGCCCTCTGGAGAGTCAGCTCTGTCCTCCTGCTGCCCAGCGCACAGCTGGCTCTCGGGGCTCCTTGGGGCCCTGACTGGTGACCTGAGGCAGGTCTGCAGCGTGGCTCTGGAGACTGCTGTTCTCCGCGAGTCCTCACTCGGCTCGTCAGAAAGCACTGACCCAAAGGGGTGGTGCCTTTCTCAGCAAGCCTTGCCTTTGGTGGACTGACCCCGAGGCTCTCCTTTGCTCTGGGCAAGCCCTCAGTGTTCATGCCGAAGTGCCTCTCGATGAGTGTGTGTCATTCTCCGTGCTCACCTCCGTCTCTGCCTTGGCAATGTTTTTCCCAGGCCCTTCTCAGCTTGACATGGGCAGCCCTTGAGCAGATAGGGGCAAAGTACCTGGAGACGGTGGACTGGGCTCTGAAAAGCACAGGTATGCCTACGGAAAGCCTGCTGGCATTCGCCTGCTGTACGGCCCTGCCAGAAAGGCTGCGCGGCCGGGCTTGCAGCCTCAGAAATACCGGCTAGCTCAGTGCTTCTGCTAGCCTCCGGCCTGTCCTAGGCAGCTGCTTTGCATGTGCATTTCAGGGGCTACCATCGACGAGGAGAGAACATCCAGCACCTACAGCGGGCAAGGCAGTGAGGCTTGCTGGCTTTGCGTTCCGTTCTTGTTGGTGGCCAACCCTCCGGATACTATTTTGCAGGTAATAGCGTGGAGAGCATGACTTCCGAGGCAGTGCCTTGCTTTCAAGTTGGGGCCCCAAGCCCCAAGCCCCAAGTCCAAGCCCCTCCCTTCGCAGCAGCAGGACTGCTCAGCCCTGCAGGGCTCACCCTCTGCCAGAGCATCACCTGCGCTTCCCCCCAGTGCTGCCTTCCCTCCTGGAGGGCAACGGAGCTGAAGCCAATGGCAGGAGCCGGCCCACAACCCCTGCTGGCAGTTTGCTGGGGACCTTTGTCCTTGGCAGCTGCGTTTTCCCCTCCTCAACTCCAGTGGCCCCTTGCCAGTGAAAGAGGAAGCTTTGGCGGGGGGTGGAGAGGGGGCTGCCAAGCCACTGAGGCAAGGACAGAACCTCCTGTAGGCCCCCAAGGCTGGCAGGATGTGTCGCATTGCAGGAAGCGTGGCGGCTGACGGGAGCCTCGTCTCTCCCGCGCAGTCTTTGAAGGCTCCTGGGGTGAGGTCCGCTAGGGAGACCTGCCCTGTCCCTGAATGCTGTGCAAAATCAGAGCAGGGTTTTGCAAAGGCAGTAGAGCCTAGCTGTTTGCTAATGAAGATTTCCGTCTTCTGAAATCAAGTTGACCAGTCCCCTCCTGTCCCTTTCATCCACCGGTGTGCCTTTGCATGCAGAATGTCAGCCAAGAGACTAAGGCAGGCCTGTGCTGCTCGCAAAGCCGCCAGTTCTGTGGGCTCTTGCAGTGCCTTGCCACTGAAGGAGGCTGCTTTCTGGTTTCAGCCGCCTACTTCCCCCGGACACTGCTGGGCTTTCCAAGGAGCAGAGGGCCAAGTGGTCATTCGGTTGCCTGAGGAGATCTGGCCAATGGCTGTCACCGTGGAGCACATCTCCAAGGCAGTCTCTCCTTCCGGGGAAGTCAGCAGCGCCCCCAAAGATTTTGCTGTCTCCGTAAGTCTCTGCCTTGCACCTCCGCGGAGGGCGGGGAGGGAACGAGGCCCTGCGGCCCTGGCCGAAAGCTGCAAAGGAGCCTTGTTTCTCCTGGCGGCTTCTCCCAGAGAAGCGTAGGCTGGTTTCTGCAGAGCACTGCATCCCTGCGTGGGGTGCGTGGCAGCCCACGGTGGTGGTATGCCACTCGGCTTGCTCCAAGGCCAAGGGTCTTGGAGCGCTTGCTCAGAGCAGCCTCACCCACACCCACACTAAGCTCTTCTCGGCTCCTGCTAGAGGAGCGGCACACGAGGCAGGGTTGCCCAGTTCCGCCTCAGCAGACACTTTTCCTTCAGCTCCGCTTGAGCATGACGTGCTCCCCTTGTCGCTTGCCTTTGAGGGCGTGGATGAGGAAGCAGCAGCAGAAACTCTCCTGGGGCTCTTTGTGTTTGAGGTGGACCAGGAGGCTGTTCAGACTGTCCGCCTCAAGGTACCGGGAGTGCGTGTGGGCACGACGCGAGCAGCAGACTGAGGTTAGGTTTGCCTGCAAGTGCTTGGACGACAGAGCGTGGAGGATGAGCCAAAGCATCCTGTGCCTTGTGGCTCTGGCAGGGGAAGCACGGCTGCCTCCTCTGCCAGGGCTGCATTTGGTTCCCCAGCAGGGATGGGGCTGGCAGAGGAAGCGCCCTTGCTGTGCTGTCGCGCTTTCCACCGGAGCAATGATGGCTGCCTCCATTTCCTTTACAGAAGCAGCTGCCCAGAGCCTTCCGCTACATCAAATTCCGGGTGCAGAGCAACTGGGGGAACCCCAGGTACACGTGCATTTATCGAGTGCAGGTTCATGGGGTGATGGCAAGGCAGAACTACCAGCTGAGCCACGAGACAAGAGAGTTTCTGTAATCCAGAATAAAAAGAGAAGAAAAGATGTGGCAGCTCTCATTCATGTTTTTCGCCCCACCTGGAGCTTGATTCTTGAGGCAGGCCACCGGCCATGTGCATGGTGAGCATCTGAAGAGAGAGGCAGGAGAGGCGCTGGGTCTCTGCAAAGCACGGCTATGCATCCAGGAAGTCTGAGGGCACTCGGCTTGTTCCGAGAACATTCTGCAGGGTAAGGGAGCAAGCAGCCTCTTGGAAAAGGATCCTCCACAGGTCCTGTGATCCGTAGCAGAGGCATCTGCCACCTTGTCTCTGCAGGGCCAGTGAGCCTGCCTCAGCCCTCAGCTCCTGCAGCGCTAGTTCCACTTGCATCGCTCCTGAGGAAAGGACCTTTCTGGCAGCATTGAAAGACGGGCCCTGTCTTTGGCTCTGGGGGTCAGGGCAGGGTCCTTGGACTGAGGGAGCCTGCGCCTCTCACTGCCACTGCTAAGTGTGGGTGTGTGGGTGTGGAGGTGTGCACCGAGCGGAAGAGGCACGTGCCTTTGTCCCAGCAAGCTCCCCACTCTACTGCTGCTTTCCTAGCTGAGGGGAGGTATGTTTTCCAGGGCCAACAAGGTCGCCTGGCTGATGAGCTTGGGCTTGCTGCACTACCCTGTTAATGCCCGGCTGAGTGTCAAGAGGAGAAAGCTCTTGCCAGTCTCCCTTCTGACTTAATGAGGCTTCTCCCTCAGCCGTCGGAGCCCTGCCCCGGAGCACACCAAACACAGGAGAGCCTGGGAGGGGAGGAGCTGTGGAAGGGCACAGCAGCTTGTGCGGGCGAGCGAGTGAGCTGGCTCTCTGGGCTAACCAGTGCTCCTCTACAGGTGTGCCGGGAGGTTTCCGGCGTGCGCTGGGGGCTAACGCTGAGGGTTTCTCTGGCCCAGGCTGCACAGCAACCCCCTGGTGGGGAAGCCCCGCTCTGAGGTCACCATGGCAGCACCTTGCTTTCATCGCAGGTGCCTCTTGGGATGTCATAAAAGGCTGCCCTGCATAAAAGCGCAGCCCGCAGAGGTGTGCAGCTCTGCAGGCAAGGAGGTTTGCAGAGGCCAGCAGGGGCTTTGGGAAGAGGCGCTTGGCTATTTGCAGCACAGCGACCTTTTCCGTCTTGCTGGTGACGCAAGTGCATTAAAGAAAATGCCAGCCGAGCTGGGCAGGTGGGTGCCAGGGGGCCCCAAAAGCAGGGAGGGGTAAGGCAAGGAGCCCTGTGTGCCGCCCGGGTTCCTTGGCGGGGACGGAGAGCCCCTGAGCACTGGGGTGGTGTGCAGGTCCCCCTCCAGCCTGGGGAGCCAGGCAGCCCAGCAGACCCTTTGGGTGGGCAAGGCGCTGCCCCTTCTCCTCGGCAGAGCCCACTGGGACCAGGCTGCTGTGCGTGTGTCAGGTCAGAGGTCTTCAAGTGCCTTAGTGCCCACGGGGTGGGGTGCTGCAGCTTAGAGCTTCCTAAAGGCCCTCGGGCCCTGGGCTTCTCCACTCCGCTGAGCTGAGGACGCGCCTGGCAAGGAAGCCCCTAAACGGATCCCCGGGGAATCCAAGGACACCCTGCAGGCTTGCGTAACACCAGCGTTCCCTCTCTTTCAGGCGATTCCTCCCCTGGCAGAAGGGCAGGAGGTTCCTGAGGGTCCTTCTCCTGCTCGCCCCAGTCTTTGCTGGTGAGCAGTGCTGACCAAACATCTTGCCGGTTAGCACAGGCGTACTAGGTGCCAGCTTTCAGCGGGAGGGAGACGCAGTAGATCCTGTGACGCCTTCTAGCTTCACAGCTCTGTGACACAGTGAAGGCCAGAGAGGGTCTTTACAGGCGGGCTGCAGCCTGCCTGACACCTTCCGGGGGTTCAGGCAGTGTGTGGAAGCGCGTAGGAGCATTATGGAGAGAGGGCCCCGCTCGCTTCCGAGCTTTTGGCTGGGAAGGTCTCTGCAGAAACCTGCACGGGCTGGTGCATTGTCTCTCAGCTCGGGACCACGTGCCTTCCTTAGTGTGCGGGTGTGTGGCCGTCAGGTGTAGGCATTTTGCAAGTTTAGCGGCCTGGGGGGTGCCCGAGGGGTTGGAGCCATATCCTCTCTGTGCTCTGGCTCCAGCTCCAGCTGTCCCAGGTCAGCTATTGCCCCCTAGGTGTGGGAAGAGGAAAGGTGGCTGCAGGGAGCCTTAGAAAGCCTCTTAGCCTAACTGTCTCTTGATGCGCTGACTCACAGCTGGCATTTACTGCTGGGGCTTGCTGCTCAGGGAGAGCAAGTGGCAAGAGGAAACGCTGCAGGTACGTGCCTCTTGCTGTGGGGAAGCAAACTCTGGTGCAGGCCATAGCTCGGAGCTCCTGCTTCCCTGCAAAAGCTGGGCATCCGCTCCGCATTGCCAGGGCTCATCGTCACAGAGGCGTGTGGGGTGTGGGGACACTTGTGCTGGTCACTCAGTGTCTGTAGCTGCTGAATGAGGTTTGACACCGAGATGTGGCTGAGCCAGCTCTGCAGGCTGGCAGGCAGATGAAGAGGAGAACTTGGGCAGGAGGTGCCTTTGCTCTTGCCTTAGCCCCTGCAGTCTGCAAAGGGTCGAACAGGAAATGGGCTGCCCCAAGGCAGCAGCTGGAGAAAGGCTCAGTGCTTCTGCTAGCCTCCGGCCTGTCCTAGGCAGCTGCTTTGCATGTGCATTTCAGGGGCTACCATCGATGATGACAGAACATCCAGCACCTACAGTGGGCTTGCTGCACTACCCTGTGAATGCCCGGGTTGGTGTCAGGTGGAGAAAGGCCACAGGTTGTTTCTTTCTGGAGCATCTGTCTGGGCAGGGCTAGAGAGTGGAGCTGGCAGAGCACAATTGTCCCCTCCGGTAGGGACTTGTTTCCCCTGTGCCTCAACTGGAGATCTCCTCATAGCTTCCCAAGCGTTTGTCAGTCTTCAAACAGCAAGCTGAAGCAGTCCAGCACAAACACCTCATCCTTACAGGCACTGATATCTGCACCAGTCAGTGTTTATTTGTATACACACCTTATTTCCAGACATCACAACTGAACACCTGCCCAAAACTTCATGTCCGTAAGACATGGCCTGCCATGGCTCACAGCCAATGTAGAGTCCATTCACACTGATGGTTCGCAGTCACCCTCTTCTCCTTTACATATCAGGGACGTGCTCCAAGAGGAACATATTTTCCCAGCAACTGAAGAGAAGCTGACCAGCCTATAGGTCTTCAGATAACCCTTAATGTTTTTGAAGACGAGTGCAATATTTGCCCTTCTCTGGTTTTGGGGGACCTCCCCTGATATCCATCATCTTTCACAGATGATAGCAGCCTTGCAAGAACATCAGCTAGTTCTCTCAGTACCCTGTCATGCAGCCCATCTGGTCCCATGGCCTGGACTGATTTGATTTCTTGCAAATGATCTCTGATTCAGTCCTCATTCACTGCTGGTATTTCTCTCTGGACCCTTTCTCTAAGAACAGAAGCCTGGGAAATCTCAATGGTGAAGACAGAGGCAAAGAAGGCATTGAGAATCTCAGCTTTATTTGTGCTTGCTCTCACCAGATCACCTCTCCCAATCAGCAGTGATCCCACATTTTCCTTGTTGAGCCTTTTGCTGCTAACACAGAGGTGAAAACTCCTCTTGCTGCCCTTAATGTCCCTAGCGAGTCTTAATTCCAGCTGAGCTTTGGCTTTCCTAACATCCTTCTTATATGCGCAGGTGATGTTTCTCTATTGGAGCCTGTCCATTTTCACCTACCATATGCTGTTTTCTTGGCACTGGAGCTCCTTTGTGAGTTCCCTGCTTAGCCAAGTCAATCTACTGATGTATCTACTTGCTTTTCTGAGTATTGGTATGGACCATTCTCATACTTCGAAAAGGTTGCCCTTCAAGATTCATTAGTCCTTGAGCAGCCTCATCTGGGACCTCCACATCCCCACCCACCCACTGCCTGTGGATTCAAGATCTGTAAGATCTTAACATCAGCCCCAGCATTCCGCTCTACCACCCACCCCATCATCTGTCCTCTGGCATGGACAGAGCTTGCTAGAAACTGCTAGAATTACAAGCAAAAGCTTCTCGTAGCTATCCTTTTCCAGCAGCAAAAGGCACACCAAAGTAGTTGGAAGACGTAGAAGCATAGCCTGGAAAACACTGCACAAACTTCTGAGCCTCCTAGCTGCCTTGGCTGTACTCATCCACTGCCACTCATCTGCTTACCAAGAGCTCTGGAAATCTCCATCCTGGAGTGCTTAGATGGAGGCACCCAAAGAGGCTTCTCACAGCTCTTTCTCATAGTTTCGCTGTTTTCACATCAGCCTTCTCTCTTGGCACACAGATGCACTGTATCACAGCTGGGCTTGAGCAGAAGTAGCCAAAGACCTGGAGCATGGGAAGGACTGGTAGTAGAGCCTCTTGACACACTCTGGGCCGTAACACTTTCCATTTTGCCTCTGATTACAAAATCTTTCCTCCCCTGCATTGTGATCCTTCACAATGAGGAGCACTCCTGATCTATCCTTCTTAGATGAGTATGTAACGATCCACTTCAGCTCACCTAATGCACTCCTACCACATCTTGTTGTATCTTACACTGAGTTGCAACTCCTTGCAAGGACTTGTATCTTCCTGTTGTGGTAGCAGACACATTGCTGTCTTTGTGGTTAAAGTGTTGTCTCTTGTAGGATCATAGGATAATTCAGATTGGAAGGGGTCTCAGGTGGCCTCTAGGCCAATCTCCTGCTCAAAGCAGGGTCAGGCCAGGTTACTCAGGGCTTTATCCAGCCTGATCTTGATGACCTCCAAGGATGGAGATGGCACATTCTTTCTCAACAACATGATCCATTGCTTCAACAACCTCCTGGTTAAAAAGTTTCTCTATCCTATACCCATTGGCTCTTGCCTTCCCGCTGTGCACCTCTTTGTGACTCTGACTTTATCTCATTGACAATCTCCATATGGTTACTGAAAAGCTGGTGTTAGATCCTCTGAAAACTCTCTCTTCTTCAGGCTGGATAAAAACAATTCCCTCAAGATTTTCTCCACAGGTCCTGTGCTTCAGACCATTGACTGTCTTGATGTTTTCTTTTATGGGGGAGCGTATTGGGGACCCAAAACTGAATGCAGTATTCTAGCTCTGGCCTGATGAATGCTGAGTGGAGGGGAATAATCACTTTCCTCAATCTACTGGCTGTGCTACCATGTTCAGGCAGCCCAAGATGCAGTTGCCCTTCACTGCTACCAGGGCATGCTGCTAGCTCATGTTTCAGTTGGGGCATGAAGACGCCAGGCTCTTTTCAGCAGAGTTGCTCCCCAGCCAGCTAGTCCCCAGCCTCTACCATTACAGGGGCTTCCTGCTTGGGTGCAGGACTCTGCATTTGTCCTGGTGCAATTTCTGTCAATTGGGAGTTGCTTTCCAAGAGATTAGGGCATTTCTGCCAAAGGAAGGGAAATATGGAGGATCATTCCCAGACAGGTGAGGCCAGTGAGGATTGTTCCCTTACAACAAGGCGTCTGTTAGCGCGACAGCAATGGAGATCAGATACACAGCTCCTCCCTGTGCATCTTGCCAGGATGCTTCAGAGCTGGACTATATTGTGATCCCCATAGGACAAATGCTCAGTCTCTTTTCAGAGGACCATCCTGGCAGGCACTGCAGCTGATTTGCAATTTCCAGGGGCTCCTGAAAACCTCTACCTCAGCTTGAGCACTGGTTTCATTACCCTCACCTCCAGCTCTGCTGCAGGGACCACATGTTATTTAAAGAAGTAGCCAGGTCACTGCATGATGTGGCTAACACTCCAGATGGGCGGTGTCCAGGGTGAATAGCCAGTATTCCTGTGGCCTTGAAATCCTCTTTATTATAGCTCTTCTGCTACCAGGGTGCTGTGATGGCCGAGTGGTTAAGGCGTTGGACTTGAAATCCAGTGGGGTTTCCCTGCGCAGGTTCAAATCCTGCTCACAGCGAGAGCTTTTACTGATGGGCTTCGTGGAGTGCAACACATCCATCAGACTTAGGCGTGTGCTGCTGGTTATTCAGTTCTCAGAAGCAAGAAGGGTGAACACAAAAGGAAGGAATTTCAGGAAATAAAGGTTGTGGGATCCAAACAGTTGATGCCTGAAAGAGGAGAAAAGCCGCCTGGACCCTGCAGAAATACTGGTGATGTTTTATGTTCTTTGAAAATGAATTCACTACAGTCAGCACCGCCTCACTGAAGACACCAGCTAGGATGACAGAGGAAGATCAGATCCATCAGTACTTAACATGGGGCTGACCATCCTAGATGTTCACAATGTGGCATAGGTTGGGGGGATACAAGAGCGGAGACTGTACTTTAACATGCTGTCAAAAGAATTTGTCTGACTTTCAACACTTTTCTGAAACTCGGAGACAGGGACAGGTGGGTAAGAGTGGCTTTACCAACAAAAGGGACTTTCAGGCTGCCTTAACAGAAATCAGCATGTAGCCCCTGATTTTTGATTTCAGAAGATGGGACTGGAAACCACAGTCCTTGCATGAGGAGATCATTGCTGTTCTGTGGAGCCCAACGATACTTGGATAAGATATTCCTGGACAGCAGAAACTGAATACACGGACTGAGGACAAAGGCAGTTCTGCATGTCCTTAAAGCACAGCTCCTGTGACTGACCTTCCCACAGCACACTGACACATGTACCTCATCTTGGCCTTTAGATCCCTCCAAATGTGATCCCATGTCCTCGGCTCACAGCAGCCTCTGCCAGGATTTCAGTAATGCTGTATCAGTAGATTGACTTTGCGAAGCAGGGAACTCACAAAGGAGCTCCAGTGCCAAAAATTCAGTAGGTGTAATGGAAGAGGTATCCCGAGGGCCTTTAGGAAGCTCTAAGCTGCAGCACCCCACCCCGTGGGCACTAAGGCACTTGATGACCTCTGACCTGACGCACGCACAGCAGCCTGGTCCCAGTGGGCTCTGCCGAGGAGAAGGGGCAGCGCCTTGCCCACCCAAAGGGTCTGCTGGGCTGCCTGGCTCCCCAGGCTGGAGGGGGACCTGCACACCACCCCAGTGCTCAGGGGCTCTCCGTCCCCGCCAAGGAACCCGGGCAGCACACAGGGCTCCTTGCCTTACCCCTCCCTGCTTTTGGGGCCCCCTGGCACCCACCTGCCCAACTCGGCTGGCATTTTCTTTAATGCACTTGCGTCACCAGCAAGACGGAAAAGGTCGCTGTGCTGCAAATAGCCAAGCGCCTCTTCCCAAAGCCCCTGCTGGCCTCTGCAAACCTCCTTGCCTGCAGAGCTGCACACCTCTGCGGGCTGCGCTTTTATGCAGGGCAGCCTTTTATGACATCCCAAGAGGCACCTGCAATGAAAGCAAGGTGCTGCCATGGTGACCTCAGAGCGGGGCTTCCCCACCAGGGGGTTGCTGTGCAGCCTGGGCCAGAGAAACCCTCAGCGTTAGCCCCCAGCGCACGCCGGAAACCTCCCGGCACACCTGTAGAGGAGCACTGGTTAGCCCAGAGAGCCAGCTCACTCGCTCGCCCGCACAAGCTGCTGTGCCCTTCCACAGCTCCTCCCCTCCCAGGCTCTCCTGTGTTTGGTGTGCTCCGGGGCAGGGCTCCGACGGCTGAGGGAGAAGCCTCATTAAGTCAGAAGGGAGATTGGCAAGAGCTTTCTCCTCTTGACACTCAGCCGGGCATTAACAGGGTAGTGCAGCAAGCCCAAGCACATCAGCCAGGTGACCTTGTTGGCCCTGGAAAACATACCTCCCCTCAGCTAGGAAAGCAGCAGTAGAGTGGGGAGCTTGCTGGGACAAAGGCACGTGCCTCTTCCGCTCGGTGCACACCTCCACACCCACACCCCCACGCCCACACTTGGCAGTGGCAGTGAGAGGCGCAGGCTCCCTCAGCAGCCCACTGGTGGGCCCCCAAAGATGAGCTCCTGGGTCGGCGCTGAGGTCCCTCTCAGAAACGCAAGCAGCCACTCAGCAAGAGCGAGGGACAGTACTGGAGACGGCTACAGCTTCCAGAGAGCTCCCACAAGGAGAGGGCTTGAGCTTCAGTCAGGCTCCTGGGCCAGGGCTGGAGGTGCCAGGGCAGGCTGCTCAGGGGAACGGAGTCCTACTCAGTGCACGCTGGGCCCTGTCGTTCCAGGCCACAGTCTGTAGCCTTTGCCGTTCCCTCCTGCAGCCTCTCCAGTTTTGCAGTGCCTCCCTTGAACTGGCGTGGTCACAACTGGACGCAGGCGAGGCCTAGCAAGTGTCATCCTCACAGTCCTCCATCTGCTTGCTCTGCATCTGAGCTATATGATCTTGCCGAGGCACCTCCTTTACTTCAGTTCCATGCTGAGGAAGTGCTCTTAGCTGACAGTCATGTGTTCTCCCTCTGGCCCCTCTTACTTCTCTTGAAACACAAAGGCTGTTTTGTGTAAGACAGTAAGCCACGCACACTTCTGGACATTTCCCAGAGCAGACTTCTCTACAAACTGGCAGCATTTGCTGGTGCCATCTGACAATCTTGACAAACCCAGAGAATATCAGTGCTTTATCCACTCACTGGCTTTGTGGAGTCCATTCTTTCTTTACGGAGCTATGGAGGCTGAATGGCAAATAAAAAGTGTCACCTACACCTGATCTCTCTGTGAGCAGAAGCATTTTATGAGACTCTCCACTTCTGTGGGGGACACAGGAGCTCATAGCTACAGCCTCTGCCAGAGTTTGCTTTCCCACAAGAGCCACGTAGCTGCAATGCTTCCTTTTCCCCCTCTGCCTCTACGAGCAGCAAGCCTGGCAGTAGTCACCATCACCACCCTTTAAGTTACAGCATGATCAGAGATCCCTTTAGCCTCATTTTCTCCTTCCAGGTGTAGGATGCAATAGGTTGTCTGGGATACCTGTCCTGCAGAATTGACTTAACAGCTTGGAAATTTTGGCATCAAGTCCCTGGGAAGGGGTGGCTGGCTGGCGTTGAGAACAAGGGCAAGCCAACCCAAGCAGGTGCCTTGTGGGGAGCTGTTCTCTCTTCCCCACGACTTCTTTTGCAGCATGCCCTCATTTGCACTGCTGAGATCCCCTCAAGGTGCTCACACTGTCTCCCTCTCTGCACAGTGGTGTGTACTGGGCCCTTGAGGGAGAGTTCCCTGCAGAGTGATGAGGCCCAGCGGTTACAGTGCGAGCTTCACAACTCAAGTGATGTCCAAGACAGGGTTGTGCTCTTCCACTTCCCTCCCTTACTCCGACCCAGACTGTCCCTAACACTGCACAGGAAATGATCAAGCAAAGGGTTCAGGAGTGCTCCACTCGCAGGGCAATGGCAAACTCATGCTCCATTTCCATCCTGCTACAGCTCTCCAACACCAAACATCACTTTTTCCTTTTACTTCTGCCTCCTCTTGCAGCAGCAGAAGGGGACAAATAAATCAGAGGAACTCAGACCTTCCAGACATGGGCTCTACCAAGGAGGGATGGGTCTATCTTACATTCCAAATCTGCAGATGACTCCTGCGTATCTGTCACAAATGCTGCATTTGTAGGTTCTGGAAGGAAAAGGGAAAGGAAAAAATACCCCATGAGAAATGAACAACGAAGAGGATAGAGACTTGCCCCAGGCAAAGTCTTAAAGTCACATCAAAAGAAAAAGAAGAGAAAAAAAAAAAAAAAAAAAAAAAAAGAAAAAGAAAAAAGCCTTGCCTCAGCATGCAACAGCTGGGACAAATCCTGGGCTGACAGTCCTGCTGTGCCCCCTGCCTGTCCTGCCCACTACTGTCTGTTCCCCTAACCACGAGATAAGTATGCACAGCCCTTGCTTGGATTTGTCTCAGGGAGGTAGGAGGTGGGAGGGATGAGGGACTCCACACTTCCCACAGCAGTAGCCTCTGGGGGCTCTGGGCAACAGCTTGCTGCTTCAATTGCTTCACTCTGACCTGCTCCCTTCCAGCACAAGGAGGAAAAGCCAGATGTCCTAGCCACGCTCACTCTCATCTACTCACTGCACACAGAAGGTCTCTTCCCATAGCTGAGGTGATCCAGCTGTCCTGACAGTCGCCCACCCCTTCCCTAATCTAGTACATCTTACAACCCCTTGCCGAGCTGAGGAGGGAACCCAGGCCTCAGCGTGTCCAGCATCCCTTGCCCTAAACCACAAGACTACTCTCCTTGCACGACTGGCCAGAGAAAACAACTGTGCTGATTCCCATTCTCGCTTGCTCCAACTCTTCTGATCAGTTCCTTCCATGGAGCTGAGCTGAGCCGAGCTGGGTCGAGCCTCCCCACCTTCCTCATCCTGATCCTGGCCACTACAGAGGGCAGAAGAGAACCCAGGCATCCACCTGCCTGGATGCTCTAACTGCTACCTCCCTCTGTGCAGAAGGGCCCTACTTGCTCCCCTTCAGCTTAGAGCTGCGTGCCTCTGCACTGCTTTGTAGGCAAGGGGGGATCCACTTGCGGAAAGAAACCCCCGAGCCAGCCCATCCACAAAAGCAAACAGAAGTCTTGCAAAAGAAAGGGACTGCATAACATGAACCCCATCCCCAGCAATAAAGACATCAATAGAGAACCCACAAGCAGCCACCAGGGAAAAACTGACAAAAAAGACAGACTCTTCCCCAACTGCCCCTCTCCCATTTGATGCATAAAGCCAGCCGAGAACCACCTCCAAGAGTGGTAATGCGGAGCCTGACCACGCTTTGCTGTGCAGCACCAGCGCTCAGAGACACCGAGCAGGAGCCTCGGACTCACTCATGGCTTTGGCTGTGTGAGGACCATAGCCAACCACACACCACGCTCCCTGTTCCTTCACCCCCCCGCCCGCCGCCCACGAGCTTCTCCCTCTGAGCCAACCTGGAAGGGAAAGTTCCAGTCCAAACCGGTATGAGGCGGCAGTTCCCGCCCAGCACCAGGCGGGCTCGGCCAGTGACGATTGGACACCTGCAGCACACGCAGGCAGCCGGGCAGCTCGGCCCCGCCCCTCACGGTCCGCCTCTGCGCCACTGCGCATGCTCCCTTCCCCCAGCCCCGCCCATCTCACCAGCCCGCTCGCCCCCTGTCACGGCTGCCTCTCTCCAGGCTGCGGCACGTTTGGAGTCTCCTCTCGGGTATTTTGTGAGCTACATGATTGTGTCCGTGCTATGTGACACCTGGTGGGAATGGTCCGTGTTGTAACCTCCTGGTGTCTAGAACAATACCACTGTGTTAGGCAGAATACAAATAAGTAACTAACAAGGTCTTGGAAATCCGTGGGAAAGAACAGCAGTTGGATACATATAAATTCAGGGGCTTCCAGCAATGAAATAACTGTCAGAAGCAGTCAAGATGAAGGTCAGAAGTTGAAGAGTAATGAAAGAGCAACTCCCCAAAGTCAATGTCGCCCCTGAAGTAAGTCTGCACGTGTGCGCAGTATCATAGCCCGGTTATGCAGCTGGGGTGGAGTTGGGCTGGAGTCCCTGCGCTTGTTGGGCCCATGTGCCGGGACTCCCGTCTACCGCAAAAAAACATAAATACCGGAATTTTTCTGAAGGAGAGGGAAGCTGCTACACAACAGAGGGCCACGTTGCCTCCTCGGGGATGCCTGAAAGGATTGTGCCTGCCAACTCTCTCTCTTATCATGCAGATGATCGGGACAAGCATTGAGGTGCTCCTTCTCGAGATTACCATTGGGTCACTGTTTGTAAGTATTTACTAATAAACTGCTTGCTACTGAAGAGTATTTGTGTGTGTGTGTTTGTGATGGCTGGCCAAACTGGACGTTTGGCCCCCTGGAATCTGACTGTAACAGTGATGCATCTTTTTGCCTTTCAGTTGTGGTAAGGACAGACTTCTGTTGCAGCAAACTTTTTAGGTTGCAGGCAGGCAGGCACTGTAAGGTCATAAAGCGGATGGGAAAACCTTCCCCATGGAGAGGAGAGCTCCAGGGGGAGGGGAGAGGCACAGGTAGGTGGTGGGGGATGACCCCATAATGATGACAATGTCACTTCTTTTGCACAGTGGCAAGATCTGTGGATTTGAAATTATAACTGTGATACGGGAATGACAGTCACATTTATCATATACAAAGAAAACCACAGTGGCTTCTATTCCAGTGTTGTGGATTTTCACAACAGAGAAGAGAGAACAGAGGGAGAAGTTTCCTCTGTGCTGGCTTCCTGGCCCACTTGCCCTCTCAGCTGGTACATTAAGAAGAGCAGGAGATGCTGATGGGCTTTCCCTAACAGTTTAGCCTCCTTAGCACCACTTAGGGCCTCTGTGAAGAGGAGTTCCAGGTCCTTCTTCAAGTTGAAGCAAGAGCTCTGAACACTGCCACCGCTGCAGGCTCCACGTACAGGAGCAGCTGCCGCGCGGCAGCGTCGCTCTGGGCTCCCTGTGCAGCCGCCGCCAACGCCCGTCGCTGCCGCAGCTGCTTCTCGGCGGCCGCAGAGCGGCGCCGCGCCAGGGCCAGGCGGCGGCGGGGCCAGCGGGCACCTGCGCCAGCACCATGGCCACACGGGCCCCGCCCCCACCGCCGGAAGTGACGCCTCCCGCGCCCAGGACCCTCCCACCTGGCGCTCCCCCATTGGCTCCCGTGGGGCTGGGAAAGACGGAGGCGGGGCGGGCGTGAAAGGGTCGTCAGTGCGCGTGCGCTGGGCGGGCCTGGGGCCGCGGGGGGCGGGTCCCCGAGGGGAGGGGCGGAGCAGTGACGGGGTGGGGCGGAGCATGCGCACTGGCACGGAGGAGGGCGGCGAGGGGCGGGGCCGGGGCGGGGCGGGGCCGGGAGGCGGCTGCTGCGGCGCGGGGCGGCGTCTGCCGGCGCGGGGCCGCCCGGAGCCTTTAGCCGCGGCGCCGGGAGCTGCAGCGCCGGGGCCGAAGGCCGCTGTCGGGGCGGAGCGAGCGGCTGTGCGTGCGGGGGGGGCGGAGCCGCCGCAGCCCAGCCGTGTGCCAGGAGCGGCTGGGCGAGGCCCGGCCGGGCCTGGGCCGCCTCCGGCCCCACGGGAGCCCCCGGCTCTTGCGCCCCTGCTGCGGGCGGCCCCGTGGCTCGGAGCCGCCTGCGGTGGAGGCTGGTCAGGGCCGTCTCGGCTGCGCGGGGACCCTCAGCATCAGTGTCAGCACAGGAGCTTCACCCCCCCGCTCCTCCGTCCCACACCGGGAGCCCCAGGGAGCCCCAGAGCAGCCCCAGAGCAGCACACGCAAGGGAGAAAGGAGGGGAAACGCTGTGATGCAGCTGCGGGGGAAGCCCAGGCAGCAGAGACCGCCAGGCCCTCGGCACAGCACACCGAGCAGCGGCAGGGCAGCGGCACCCGGGCCCGCGCCAGGAGCCGTGCCCCTCTGCTCTGCCGGAGGTCTGGCTGCAGCGCAGGGGGCTGGTGGCCTGGCCCCGGGGCCTGCAGTGCGGCGGCTCTGCGGGTGGCAGAGGGCACGCGGGTCTTGCTTTGACGGGGATGGCTGCACGGGAGGGGTGTGTGGGCGTTGGCCAGGTTCCCCCTCCCGCAGCATTTCTGCTTGAGTTTCCGCTCCTTCTGTGGCCCTGGCTCCAGTGCCTGGAGCTTTTCCTGCAGCAGCTCTTTCCCTGTGCTGCGTCTTGGCCCTGTCTTGAGTGCTACCTTCTGAAATAGCAGCATGTGCTGAAGGAGAATGAGTTTCCAGAGGGATGAAGTTGCCTTTAGCACAAACTTCCCAATTTCTTCAGCAGGACTTCAGTAGCATCTTGACGGCAAATATTCCGTGTGTCCTACGAAAGCTGCAGTTCTGTTGTAAGAAGTCTTTGTGCATCTGATCCAAGAGGGAGAGAGCGCAGCAGTGATGGTACCAGCTGCCCTGGGGAGCCTACCTTTGGCAAAAGCATGATTTCTGTTGAAAAAAGACCAAAGTATCCTTGGAGCACCTGCTATTCTTTTGGAAAGGAAATAGAAAAACCAAATACCAAAAAGGAAAAGAGCCCTTAGAAACTGCTTTCAGTCTCTGTTCCTGAGGCAGAAGTTTTCAGAAGGCTTCCTCTTTGTCTTAGCCGACGTACTGCTTTGACTCCTGCCTTCTGCTTGGTGGGGAGGTGTGCAGCTGAGAGTTTTTGAAAGACCTAGTTGCTGAGCCCTTCTTGAGCAGTGGGTTATTTCCGTGTGTGGATGGGTTGCATTTCTGTCCTTCTTAGTTCCTCACCTCCTAAGGCATTTCTACCCCCGGTTTGAGTGTGTTCAGAGCGGAGATCTGTGGAACACCTCGGAGGGTCTCTTGTGTCTTAGAGATGTTCCTTCGGGCATCTTTTTGAAATCCTGAGAACTTGCATTTAACCTGATGCCAAGTGCCAGGTTGACAGCGCTGAGCGGGGATTCCCTGCCAGTTTTCTGCACAAGCAAACTGCCAAGGGCAGGACCGTGGTTTCAAGGTGCTGGAAGAATGTTTCAGTCACCACGAAGGAATTGGTGGAGGTTTTGTGGCAGTCAGTTGTCAGCGCTTCCTGCCCCAGTGACGGCAGCCACGTCGGCTGTGTCGCCGTGGGGCGAGCGCAGCCCCACGCCCGTACCCACCGCCCTCCCTCACCACCAGGTTTCATGCACAGGGCCATGGCCGGGTGAGAGCAGCCATAATGCCCAGCCCAGGCAGGACCTCCAGTGGGGTTGTCCCTGCTGCACGACCTGCATGGGGTCAGGGGCAGCCCCCGAGCATCCCATGCAGTGCCTGCCTCCAAGTGGGTGAGGGGGGCGTGGGGACGAGTGTGGCTGTGCCCCTCTGTGACACGGGCTGTGGTCACAGGGGACATCCCGTGTCACAGTGACCGCTGCCCTCTCGCACACGGACACAGCCTCTCCACACACGTCCTGGCCAGGCTGGCGGAGCCCAGGCACTGGAGCTGCTCTCGGCACCAGTCTGCTGCGAGGAGCCGCCAAGGCCGAGCGGGAGTCAGCGAGGGGAGGCCGGGGCAGCACGGGCTACCGTGAAGTGTGGAAGAGGAGGAGGAAGAGGAGGCGGTGGTGTTTCCTCATCACCTCCTGCTGTAGGGGTGACCCAGAGCAGGGAGGAGAAGGATGGAGCTCTGGGACGCTGGCCACGGGAGGCAGCGTGGACAGCGGGTGCCAACGCTTCCCTTAGAGGGTAAGAAGTTTGGGAGCGCTTCCCCGGGAGCTGTCACAGAGATCATTAATGCTGAACATGGCTGTGGAATGTGTGCTTGGAGGGAGCTGGAGGCTGCGGCCAAAGCCCCGACTGATGGTCCTCTCTGGCTCAGGTGCCAGTGTGGCTGCCAGGACTCCTGCGTCCCAAGCATGATGCCCTGCCATCTCGTGGCACCGCTGGGCAGAAGTCCCGGTGGTGAGGGACCCTGCTGGCCTGGCAGAAGGGGCTCGGGCAGCCCAGCTCCTGCTGGGGGAAAGAGCTGGAGGTTCTCCAGTAGACGTGCAGAGCCTGGGCATGCAGGGATGCCATACGGGGAGACTTGCCCTGCAGGGGAGACCCTGCGGATGCCCTGAGCCCCTGAACTGCCATGGGCACAGCATCGTGTCCTCGGCATCATGGAAATGCATTGCTAATATCCCGAGGGAGGGGGCCGCCCTGTTAGAGCTGCGTCTGGAAGGAAAGGAGCCCTGCCTGAAGAAGGCTGAGGGGTCCTGCAGCTGTTGCTGGGCTCTGGAGAGGCTGCTGGGAACACCTGTGCTGGAAAGGAATCCTTGGACTTCTGTTCAGCTCAGCAGGGCTTTTTGGGCAGGATCCCAGCCACTGCCTCTACTCCTTCCCCTTGGTTCTCCTTGTAGCTGTAGACTGGTAGAGCAGGCTTTGAGCTCGGGGCACACTGTGGATGTCCCATGGAAAGGTGTCTGCGTGCTAATGGCTCTGTTTCAGCTCCAGACCCCTCCAGGGAGCAGATACAAGGTTCTCACCTCAAGGTGGTTCCCACCTTAGCTGCTGAGTGCCTGTCGGCACTGGGCTGACATTGGGGAGGGGGAGGCTGTTTGAAGATGCTTGCACTTGCCATCTCCTTGCTTAGGCATGTGCTGAACGGTTGTGAGGTGGCCCACCCTAGCATGACGTGTCTTTCCCTTATTTTGCAGAGCGCCTTGCTATCTGGGAAGGTGTATCGGAGTACATTGTACGGCAGCTGATGCTGAACCAGGTGGGTTTGCTGTCCTGGGCTTCCCCAGGAAAGCCTTCTTGTGCATGTTCTGTGAGGGGAGGGATGACCTCTCTGCTTTTCCTGGTAGTTTGGAGAGGGTGAAGAGGAGAGGGGTGAACATCTCTAGGAAATTCTTCCAAAGAACCTCTCCAGGGCTTCTCCAAAGCATTCCAAGGGTGGGCAGGCCACCAAGCACTGTTGCCATGCGCTCACAGGTTAGCAGCCTCTCCACCTAAGAGTTTCATACGTCTCCTCTTCTTTGCTGTTTTCAGGGAGTCCGAGTTATTCGGCTTGGGACCTTGGACGTTGTTACTGAGCAACTTGGGGGTGGGAAGGCTGGTCTCCTGACTGTTCGCAGACCCGTCTTCCGCCTTGCGCAGAATATTGCAGCGGTTCACGGCCTCACCCACCGTGAGGCCTACGCTCCTGGTAAGAAGACAGGTGGAGACTGTTGCTTGCCCTGGGGACCTCTCTGGGGAGTGCACAACTGCTGTTTGTCAGTGACTGTTAGAAACTGAGAATTGCGTCACCAGGTCCTGAGAACAGCTTCCGATTTTTTAAAATAATCCAGACATCATTATGCACATTGCAACAACACTCCCTCTCTGGATGTCTTGCTTGAACAGCTGTGCACTTCTGAGGTGCTGAGGGTAGCTGGAAGGCTCTGACGGGCTGCGGTGCAATGCTTGTGTTCTCCTTCCTCCTTGAAGCCATGAGACATGGCACAGCTAAAGCTCTCCCAGGCTGGAATGCACAGAGTGGAGGAACTTGCCCCCCTTGCTGCTCTCCTTGTCCTGCCGTCATGTGTCATGTTCCTAGGAGATGGCAGGGACCCGTTCCTTCTAGCTGTGTGGGGAGGAAAATGTTGCAGTACACTTGGCACACGCGCTTGTAGAGTGCTTGGGAGTTGTCCTGGGGAGGGATGGTGTCAGCTTCCCCCATGAGCTTTTCCCGCACGTTAAAGAAGACAGCCCCGAATCAGGGTCCTGCTTGGAGAGCTCCAAGCTGCTGACACTCTGGTCTTGCCTGCTCAGGCGCTCTGTTAGTGACTGTGTGGCTCTTCTGCTGCTTCCTAGGTCACAAGCAAGCTGAGCCCCTGAAGTATGCTCGCATAGCCTCGGACATCTCTGTGCCTCGGAAAAGAGTGCAGGCCTGCATAGAGGAGACCGTGCATCTTTTCTGCCGCTGCCTGGAGAGCGGGAAGAATGTTGCCTTTGTTCTGAAGCACGTTGGCATGCTTGTCATTCAAGGAAGCAACGTGAAAATGAGGTTCTACAGAGACTTGCTGCAAAGGCTGAATGGGACGGCACAGCTGGTAGCAGCTTCTCTTAGGGTACCGTTTCCATTTCTGTGCCGCTGCTTCTAGTCCTTTGGAAATCCTAGCCAAGTGGATGGAGTTTTACTGGCCTGCCACGACCTTTCTGGGCACCCGCATAGCTGTGGCCTCGAGTACCGGCAGCTCCCTGCCCCGTTCTTCTGGAACATTCTGAGACCTTGGTGGCGGAGCAGAGCCTGGGAATTTCTGTACTGGGTCCAACCAACGCTCCCTGCAGCCCAGGGTCCCGTTGTGATGTGGTCAGGGAAAAAGATCAAAGGAAAGGGCAGGCTGATTATGTATTTTCTTCCTGGAGATCTCGCCTTCCAGCAAGCTACAGTTTAGCGCCTTTTTGCGTTAGGATCATGTTTGGATTGGTGACGGGAAGCGGAGACACAAGCAGACCAAGGCCCAGCTGGCAGCAGACCCCTTTTGCCGCTGTCACTGTGTTGGTCTAGTTGTGCTGAGCAGCTCTTCCGAGGGCCCCTGGAGGCGGAGGAGCCCAAAGCAGGGCTTTTCCTGATGTGTGCATCTGCACGCTGCTAGTGGTGGCCACAGAGAACATTATTGCAGCCCATGCTCTTCCCCAGGTCTGTAGCTGAGGCCCGTCCTTCCCGTGGGCTTTCAGGCGCAGCCAGAAAGAGGACATGTGAGAGCAGTTCAAGCTGAGCCCCTTAGGACTAAGCTGGAGATGCAACTTAGCCGTAGCCCGGCCCTGGTTCCCAGCTCTGTCTCTTCCTTCCGTCCGAGTCTGTGGTGTCTCTTCAGGCCATTCTCTGGGCCAGGGGTTTTCTGTCGCCTTTGTTCCAGGGAGTCCCAGGGCAGGACCCTCAGCAGCCCCTTGAGTACACCGCAGAGGTTTGGCCCTCCCAGTTGTTACCCACTGTACAAAGGCAAAGGCTGGGCTTTTTCTCTCACCACCTCAGGGGTGCAGAGGCAGCGGCCTGAGTGTGAGGAGACCCTGGGGGGGGTGGGTTACTGCCACCGCTGAGCCGCCCTCTGTTCTCAGCTCACGAGGCATCAACTCAAGGCATCCGGGAAAAGGCAGCAGCCAGGAAGGCTGGCTAGTGCAATGCCTTCTCCTGTGCTTGCCTCCATCGGCCTCTGCGTTGGGAAAGACCTGGTGCCTGGGCTGAGTCTCTGGATTCCTTCCCTTGCCCAAAGCCTGCCAGTGCTCTTACCCTTGCTCACTGATTTCCCGGCAGCTGCTACGGTGTCTCCGTGAGGGGCTGCTGAGAGGAAGGCAGTTCTTTGTTGCAGCATTGCTGAGAGGAAGCTGCTTCTCTGAGCAGTGGGAAGATTTGCTGCCCTTGTGAGCCCTGAGCTACTCGTCTTGGCATCCTCTCACCTGTGTCTCTCGCCTTGCAGATGCCAGCGATGAGGGATTCAGTCCTCTCGGGCACCAGAACTGCTGCTTCTCAGACCCTTTCTGGTCGTGTCATTGTCTTTCCCGAGTGAGTCCATTTGCTTCTTAGCGGCTGGCTCCCACAGGAGATGGGAGGTGGTGTGCAACGGCAGCCGAGAGGACTGAGGTTGCAAGGAGCTTTCTCACGGGAAGGAGGGGGAAGGCCTGGAAGAGCTTGATGAGGAAGCTGGTGCCCCCCGGCGGGTGGTGGTGGGTTTGTGGTTCCAGGAGGACTTCCGCACGTTTCTCAGCTTGCTACTACACTCGTCCAGGATGGGGCATAGTCTGCTTTGGAAAAAGATGGGCTTCAGAGAAGCTCCCCAGTACCACTGTGTGCCCATTATTCCCCCAAGGTGCCAAGGAAGGGTGGTGCCCTGCGTCCCGAGTGATATGTTTTTCCTGTGTCCAGGTACAAGCTGGAGAGTGTAGCTGGGAGACCAGCTGTGAGGCGCGTGGCACGTGCGAAGGCGAGGCAGGAAGAGGAGAAGAGAGAGGCTGACTGCGGTGGCAAGAAAGGTAATGGCAGAGCTGATTAGTGTCCGGGGTTTGTGCCTTGGCCGCCAGGGCTCCTGGCTGGGGCATCAGAGCCAGGGTGCCAGTGTGATGGCTCGGGCAGCCTGAGGCACTAGACGTGATGCTGCTTAGCCGTTCTGGGAAAGCTCCTGAGGGAAGCAGGCCTCAGGGCAGCCCAGCCCTCCCACCTGCAGTGGATGCCTCCGAGTTACACTTTCCCCCACTTGCAAGGGGAATCCATGCCCTGGTGTGCATTGGAAGCTACTCTTGTGTTGGAGGAGGCGGTGCAGAAAGGAGTCAACCGTGAGGCCAGTCAGAGGTTGGGCCTGGAGCTGTAGGTAACGCAAGGGTTCACCTGTCTCAGGGATTCGTGTGTTTGTCTCTGAGGGGAAGAGTCACCTTGAGGAGCTGGTGAAAAGTCTGGCAAGCTGTGCCACGACTTCCTTTCATTTTCAAAGCAAGGTGTAACCTGTCTTTCTGAATTTCTCATCCTCATGCCCAGAACAATGCCTTTGCCTTGACGGTGTCAAGAGGGGACCTGTCGGCATAGGAGAACAGTAGAGAGATCCAAGACTGTGTTCCCCTTGAGTGAGCTTCCTGCCCGCAGAGAGACTCTCTGAGGTCAGCAGCACATGCCCACAAGCCCCCTTTTCCAGCATGTGACTGGGCTAGAGCATGAGAAAAGCAGTAGCAGAAGAAATGATGCTGCACAGTAAAAACGGCAAGTTGGAGAGGAGCCAGCGTCTGGACGGGCCTAGGAGTGCCCGGGAAACAAGGCTGGAGGCATGGGAGTTTTACCACAGGCTTGAGGAGATTTGCATATCCTTCCTGTTCCAGAAGTCTCCACAACACTGTCCCAAAGTGTCTTCTTGTCTCCTGCTTTCAGGAAATCTTCCTGGCAAGCACCTCGTCTTGCAAGAGCAGCCTCCTCAACGCAGAGCAACTGCGGTCACTCTGGAGAAGGGAAGGGGAGACAGGGGCAAGGGCAAAGCTGCTCCTGGCAGGTGAGACAGTTGTGGAAGTGGATGAGGGTGAGCCTGTACTCTTGGGGTTGTTTGAGGGAGACCTTTCCTTTGGACACCGTGTTTCTAGCAGCTCTGAATGCCTTTGAGCATGTGTCATCCTGACTGCTGATGCCTTGGTGGCTGGCCAGCAGCCAGGGAGTTCTTGGGAGACCCCCATGTTTGCTTCCTGTTTCTCCGGCCTCTGCCTTCAGGTTACAAGGTTTTTGGAGACTCGGTGCACACGTAGCCTGTGGGAGATGAGTGCCCTTTTCTGAGAGCCTTCATGTTTAAGTACCCAGCATCGCTTTCTGCTGGGGACAAGAGTACTGGGGGCCTATAGGCATTGTCTGAGGATGGGGGCAAGACTGAATGCTCTTGCAATGCCTTTCAAAGAGAGGAGATGTTTGTGGGAGCTTGGTCCCATTCTCTGGGCTGTTGCCAAGGGGCAACGAGTCCCAAGTCAGAATGGCTTAAACATGCGGGAGCTCTTTCTTGGAAGGGGAAGCATGTTGCTTTGCATGGCAGAGTGAAATTGCAGTCATCCTGGCACCCAGGATACAGAGCAGAGAGTCTTGTCCAGATTTCAGTTTGACATGGTGAGGCTGAAGCCTTCTCCTTCCTCTGAAAAGTTGTCTTGTGGCTGGCCCAAGAGAGTGGCAGGGACAGGTAAAAGGCAGGCACGCTTTGCTGCCTGTGTAACTTGCTCCCTCTTGGGCCCTGGCTCCCCATGATACTACATTTGACGTGCCCAAACACAGAGTATTTTGGACCAGGGAGCAGTGCTAAATGGAAGTGCGAGGCAAGGCGGTGGGGTCGGGGGGAGTGGTGTCTCTCAGAGCCTGTTCCTGCAGAAGAGCTGGCCCCACTGCTTGCTGTGTCAAGAGGGAGCCTGGATCTGGGCATCGTGAGGATTTTTGTGGGCATGCTTTGTTGGTTTAATGCTGGGGGCATTTCAGCCTGGGGGTCTCTGTGCCTCTGTGGAAATGAACACGTGCATTTGAACCCAGGTGCTTGCCCTGCAGAAGTGCCATGTGCTGCAGAAGCAAGAGCCCAGCTGGTGAGCTTGGGGTGGAGACCAAACTGCCCCTGTGCTCACACCGCCTCCCGCTGCTGTGCGTTTGCAGTGTGCTCGCAGCCGCGCAAGGGAGCTCCTTGAGCAAGGTGGAGAAAGGCAGGAGGAAGGCAAGTGCGGAAGGCAGAGGCGCAGAATCGTCAGCAAAGCCAAAGCCAAAGCGAGAAAGGGCATCACTGAAGGCCACGAGAGAAATGGAAGAGGCTGAGAGGACCCAGGTACAGGAAGCGTTTTTAAACCTTGAGACAGGAAAAGCCTTTCTTCTACTCTGGGGGATCTGAGGCTCGAAGGTGCTTCGGGGACCTGTCCCAGGTGCCTTGAAAGGCATCTAGAGGAGGCCAAGAACCATCCGGAATGGGCTCTGTGGTCCAAGAGAAGTGCTAGTGTTAGTAAAGGGCCATTGCGGGTCTGTTGGGTGTTAGGGAAGCAGGAAGTGAGGCCATGTGCAGTCCCGGTAAGGGTTAAACGTGAGGTCCGCCTGGCTCTTTAGGGTCATTCTGTGTGCTGTGCTGAAGCCCACAGCAGGGCTGCAGCCTTAGCTCCCGCTCAGCCCACAGCAATTCCTTCCCCTCCTTTGCTCTGCTATATGCGAGCTCTGTGCCTGAGTGAGAGGGTCTGTCTGGCAGTGGTGGTAGGCCTTGGTGAGGCTGGGACATGCCCTAAGGGCAACTGCAGCATCCCTGCCTGAGCAGGGGTTTCCGCTGCCTTGGGTGCCTGAGGCAGCAGCAGTCTTGGGGGCTGCTGAGGACCCAGCTCCTGCAGTCGCTGGCTGCTGTCGTGCAGGATGTTCAGTGTGTCCGAGTGAGGAGAGACCTAGCATGCAAATGCTGCTCTGATGCCAATGCAGATTCGGCGGATGTCACAGACGCTGACAAACCTGCGGCCTGACCTCTGCCTGCCGATGACCAGCCAGGATGAGAGGGCCGAGGATCCCGCTCGAGCGAGAAAGCCGAGCATTGAGGATGTGTACATCTACCACCTGGGGCCAGAGGAGGAGGAAACAGTGTTTGTTTACTTCTCCCACATAGACAAGAAGAAAGAGCAGCAGTCCTCAGAAGAGACAGTCTGCAGAGTGAGTGTGTGTGATTGTGAGGGTGAGAGCAGAGCTCGGGAGGGCTTGTGAGGATTGTGTGCTCTGAGCTGCTGAGCCTGGCAGCAGGCCTTGCTTCTGGAGTTCTGCTCTGGCAATGACCATTCTCTCTGCTTGTTGTTGATGTGAGGAGCGAGGCCCCGGTGGGGTAGTGGGGTCCGGTGGGGAGCAGCAGGGATGCACCGGTGACGCATGAGTTTCTCCCGGAGAGCACCTTGAGCTCCAGCGTTTCTGGGTTGTCGCGCTGCTGCAAAGTGCTCCTGTGGGGAGTCTCTGGTGGGTGTTGTGGTGTGGGCAGCAGCAGTGCACAGTCGGAAGGTTGTCTGAGAATCTGTGTGCATGTGCAGGATTCGTCCACTTGCTGGATGATGGAGGAGTGGGAGATATATAAAGGAGAGTCACCTGCAAGCTACAAGGCCAGCGGCACCTGCCTGAAAAGGTACGTGTGGCCCAGGTGCAGCAAGGCCTGTGGCATTTGGATAGCGGTGCCCGCCTGCGGGGTGAGAAAGACACGTTGCTGGGTGGTGGAGCTGTACTGGCCCAGGAGGCTCTGCTTTTGCTGGGCATGGGAACGACTCGGGTAGACCCTGTGGGCAAGCACCTCTCAGCATCTTCCAGCAAGTAGGAGAAACTTCTCTGGAGCTGTGGGCTGTAAGTCCAGTTGGGAGTGTATGTGCACAGGGCCTTTGGGAGAGAGGAGGGCTCCATGCCGAGTGTAAGAGAGAGTGTGTGCCCGCTCTCGCAGGATGCTTTCCAAGCCAAGTGTGCGTGTGCTTCGAGCAGCAGCGAGCAGCCTAGTGCAGGAGGCAGAGAAGAGTCAGGTGGAAGAGGTGGGAGGAAGGAATGCTGCTGCGGAAGCGGAGTGCCTCAGGTGCGTATCTCCCCAAACGAGCGTGGCTTCCCTTTGTGCAGTGCCCTTGCTTGCCCGCCCGGCAGCACGGGGGAAGGAGGGTCTTTTGCGGAGAGGTGTGAGGGGACAGCGAGCAGCAGGCTTGCAAGTCTGTGTGCCTGGATGAGGTGGCCCTTCCACCAAAGGCTGAGTTGTTGGTGCCTCAGAGGAGGATTTCCACGTGGGCCAGGAGTGCTGGAGGAATGCCGAGTCAAAGGGACAGAGCAGTGGGCATTGCCAGTGTTTCAGGTTTCCTGAGTTCCCTAGAAACTTCTTCTTTGGACTACAGGCTGTTTTTATGCCTGGCACGCAAGAGTGCAGGGATGGGTAAATGGTAGGCATGCTTTTGTCCCTTGAGCACTTGCTGCATTCTTGCCCGAGAGTCGCCAGTGCAAAAGCATTCTCCATGCCTAAACCCGGAGGGTTAGGAGCATGGAGCTGTGGTGAATGCAACTGCCAGGGTGGGGGTGTGAGTTAATGGTGTCTTCCGCGGCCTGTGCTTGCAGAAGACCTGGCTTCTGTCTGTGCTGCCTCAGGAGGGAGCCTGTATTTGGGCATCTGGAGCTTTCCTCTGGGCATGTCGTGTAGGCTTGCCGTTTCAGCTGGGGCTGATGTCTGTCTCTGTGGGAGTGAATGCCTTTAGTTGAAGCCACGTCATTGTCGTGCAGAAGTGCCTTGTGCTGCAGAAGCAGGTGCCCAGCTTGTGAGCGTGGTCTGGAGAGCAAAGTCCCGCTCTGCTCACACCAGACCCCCGTGCTGTGTATTTTCAGTGTGCTCCCAGCCATCCGCGGGAGCTCCTCAAAGAAGCTGGAGAAAGGCAGGAGGAAGCCAAGTGCGGAAGGCAGGCTGCCAGCTGTGAGCCCTCCTAATAAAAGCCAAGAGAGGGCAGGGCAGGTATGTGATAGTGATTGAGGTGGTTCTTGTGCCACAGGGGCGTGTGGCAAAGCGCGGTTCTGCGGGCAGTGGGTAGAAAAGCCCTCTTCCTAAGAGTTCTTTTGAGCCCGCCGTGACCTTTCCAGGGGCTTGCTTGAAAAAGCGCAGGCTGAGCTGTCTTATCTCTCTGCCTTTGCCGCTACTGCCTTCTCAGGAATCCCATTTGAAGCCCCTCTTTGGCCCTGCTCTGAGTGGAAAGGTACGTGCTGGGCCTTTCAGGAGAATGAAAGGAGAAACCTTCTGTTTCTCTCAGTGATCCCTTAGCTCCTTGGTCAGAAGAGAGCAGGCATTTTCTGTCTGGCCAGTACTAGCTTTTGTGCCTGAGACCGCTGAGAGGAGTGCTGAAGAGAAGGGGCCGAAGAGGGGGTGAGAAATTACCTTTGGGCCCTGGAAAGAAGCAGATGCCAAGAATGCTGTTTGCCGTGTCTTTTCTGTGGCCCTCCAGCCCACAGGCTTCCCGTCTGTTCTGCCGGAGCAAAGAGGTCTCTGGGCATGCTGGTCTGAGGCGGAGGAGAAGAAAGAAAGGGCAGCTCCGAAAGCAAAGGCAGAAGCGGAAGAGTCGGAGAGGACCCAGGTACAGGAAGCCTTTCTAAACGTTCAGCCAGGAAAGGCCTTTGCCGTACTGCAGGGGACCTGCGCCTTGAAGGTTCCCCAGGGATGCAGGGTTGGAGGTGCCTTGTTGCTGCCGAGGAGCGGGGCAGGGGCATCGTGACTTTGCTAAAATCTGAAGCCCCCGGGAGCTGCACCTTTCCCTTTCCCGTGGGTTTTGCTGAAAAGACAAGCAAGGCAAGTGAAGAGAAGGGAGCTCGTTTGAGGAATGTTGGAAGAGGAGCCCAGTATTTCCCCTGGAGGTCTTTTCCTGAAGAAAAGAGGCCTAAGAGGCAAAGGAGCACGAGGAATGGAGTGTGTGGTCCGAGAGAAGCGCCAGTGTTAGTAAAGGGCCGTTGGCGGTCTGTTGGGTGTTGGGGAAGCAGGAAGCTGAGCCCTGAGTGCTGAGGACTGCTGCTGCTGGTAAGGGCAGGGCTCACAGGGGGTGTTTAGGGTCATTCAGTGTGCTGTGCTGAAGCCCACAGCAGGGCTGCAGGCATAGCTGCTGTTGAGCCCACAGCAATTCCTTCCCCTCCTTTGCTCTGCTCTGTGCGAGCTCTGTGCCTGAGCAAGAGGGTTTGCCTGGCAGCGCTGGTGAGTCTTGGTGAGGCTGGGACATGCGCTGAGGGCTGCGTGGAGGCGGCTGTGGCCTTTCTCCAGTTACAAGTGCAGCGTCCCTGACCGGGCAGGGGTTTCCGCTGCCTTGGGTGCCTGAGGCAGCAGCAGTCTTGGGGGCTGCTGAGGACCCAGCTCCTGCAGGCACCGGCTGCTCTCGTGCAGGATGTTCAGCATGTCCGAGTGAGGGGAGACCTGTCATGCAAATGCTGCTCTGATGCCAATGCAGGTTCGGCGGATGTCACAGACGCTGACAAACCTGCGGCCTGACCTCTGCCTACCCTCGACCAGCCAGGATGAGAGGGCTGATGATCTTCCTCGAGCGAGAAAGCCAAGTGTGAAGGATGTGTACATCTACCACCTGGGGCCAGAGGAGGAGGAAACAGTGTTTGTTTACTTCTCCCACATAGACAAGCAGGAGAAGGAAGAGCAGCAGTCCTCAGAAGAGACGGTCTGCGGAGTGAGTGTATGTGATTGTGAGGGGGAAGCTGGAGCTCAGGAGGGTGTGTGAGGCTTGTGTGCTCTGGGCTGCTGAGCCTGGCAGCAGGATTTCCTTTTGGAGTTCTGCTCTGGCAATGCAAATGCCTTTCGCTCATTCTTGATGTGAGGAAAGAGATCCTAGGGAACAGCAGAGGCCACTGGGGAGCTGCAGCATTTCCCTGGTGATGGACGCATCAGTTTCTGCTGGAGGGGGCGGGGGGAGGTTGCTTGTGCCACGTTGAGGTTGCTTTCTGCGTTGCAAAGAGCCCCTATGAGAAGTTGTCTGTGGGCTCTATTTGCTTACGGGGCTTGAGTCTGAATACTGCAACTACTAGCTTAAGATTGCTGAGTGTCTGGTGCAAGTCAAGCAGCAGAAGAAATAGTGTGCTGCAGGAAGAATCAGCGCTGCTGGACCCCCATCACCAGTCTTTCTCTGGGATGAATGCAGTGCAGGTGTCCTGCTGTGCAAGTCACTATTCCCTTTGGTCCTTTATGTTGTCAGGAGGGATCAGAGCTTGCGGGAGAAGTGCCACTGGGAAAGAGGAGTGTCACTGGCTGCTGTGTTGGTGCTTGTAGAGAGGCTCTGAGTGTGCTTGGAAGGGAGATTAAAAGCTTCCTTGACCTGTCTTGCAGGTTCAGCAGAGAAGTGAAAGGCAGGCAAGGGTTCGGTCAGGCTCCTGCCTCCCTGCAGCTGCAGAAGAGGAGCTCGGAGGGCAGCTTTGTGAAAAAAGGGCATGCTTTCAGGATGTCGTCAAGTACACCTTGTCATCAGATGAGGAAGAGATTGTGTATGTTTTCTTCTCCCGCATAGAGGAGGAGAAGAAGAGAAGAGCAGCTGAGAGGCGGGAGACACAGGAGAGGGAGTAAGTGTGTGCCAGCTCCAGGAGAAGCCTGGCAGTGTTGAGGGGCAGTGAGGGGCACCCCCGGAGGTGCCAGAATGCCAGGGCCAGGGCCACTGGTTTGAGTCAGGCCTTGATACTACGCACCTCTCCGCAGCCTCGGTGCGTTCAGCCTCAGTCTTGGCCGCACCAGACTCAGTCTCAGGCTGACCAAGAGCTGACCAAGGGCCTGGGGTGGAGCCAGGGCACTGGCTCACATCACAGTGAGCGTGGAAATGCCCTTCAGAAGCACATCCAGACACGCACGGCTGGAAATACTCTTGCTGTATTGCTCTCTCTTTCTCTGTGTGCATCACCCTTAGCATCTTCCTTTCTTGTTCTTTAGCTGTGAGGAGGAGAGTCACCTCCCCAGCCAGCAGGAGAGGCACCAGTGACTGCCAACCATCCCGGAACACACGGAGAACTTTGTTCCTGTGGATTAAAGCACCTCTCCAAATGGCCGTGACTGTTTCCTTGGCCTGTGAATGTCAGCGGGTCCAAGAAAGGAAAGATCAGGAGGATGGGCTTGAGTGTCCGTGCCTGCTCGCAGGGCAGCTCTCTCCTGAGGTCATGCGGTAACTGTTTGTCTGCAGCTGTGCCCATGATGTGTCAGGGACCTCCTGCTCTCTGTGGGTGCCAGTCGGAGGAGTGGAGTCAGCCCTTTCATGACAGCACATCGCCTGCTGCAAGGGCATGCTGCCTTGTCAGGGAGGTGGGAAGAGCTCGTTTGGCCCTCGTGAGGCGGCAAGAGTTGAGCCAGGGCCTCTGTTTCCTGGGGCCAGTGCTGGTTGCCAGAGGGGAGCCCACTCAAGTATGGTGTGCCTGTTTGTTGCACTGAGGGCTTGGTTTTGGGGGTGTGAAGGGAATCCTGGGGAGAGCAAGGGCTGGCATTGGAAGCTCACAACCGTGAGGGTGTGGCCAGGGTAGTCCCTGGCTACCTTGGCTGTAGCGACCATGAAACAGTGGAGTTGCAGACTCTGAGGGGAGTGTGGAAAGAGAGTAGCAGATTCCAGAGTGGGCACCTTATGTGAGGAAACTTCCCCCTTGTCAGGGAACTGGTAGGGGGATGTCATGGAAGCAGGTCTGCAGGGCAAAGGATCAGGGGAAAACTGGCAGGTATGTGAGGACAGCACCTACTAAGCACAGGGACAACCCTGCTTGATATGCAGGCAAATGAGCAGCGGTAGGACGAGACTGGCTTGGCTGAGCCAGCACCTCCTGGTGGAAGTGCAGTGGAAAAAAAAGGGAGCACAGAGGAGGTGGAAGCAGGGAGAGGCTACAAGGGAGGTACTAGAGCGAGAAGTCCTGGCTGTGCAGGGATGGTGTCAAGAAGGCCAGAGTGCGGCTGGAGCTGAGCCTTGCAAGGGACGTCAAGGAGAACAGGAGCTTCCTGAGCCAAAGGAGTAGGCTGAGAAAGATAGAGGTACCTTGCTGCATGGGGTGGTTGACTTAAGGAGAGGAAAGCACATGCGGCCGAGCTACTCTGTGCCGCCTTAGCCTCAGCCTTCACCAAAAGGTCTCAGGGCCCCTGTGCTTGTGGAAGGTGTTGAAGGAGGAGGAGAGCAAGCAGTAGTGGCAGAGGATGGAGTCAGGGATCTTTGATCCGGCTGGGCAGGCTCTCCGACGCCCTGGAGGACCTCCCAGCGGCTGTCCTCTGGCCTGCCTGCCGCTGGCTTATCAGCTGGCAGAGTCAAGAGGCACCTGCCAGGGAAGGCAGCGGCCATGTGCTCTTTTCCTCCTGCTCACCCACCAGACTGGCCTGGCCAGCCCAGCTGCAGCACCTTGCAGCCCCCGCAGGCCCTCTCTGCACAGAGGCAGAAGCCCTGCTCCTGCAAACCCACCAGCTGCTTTGCTCCTCTTGGCTGCTCTTGCTGCTGCTGAGCCCTGCTCTGCCATCAGGAGCTCAGCTACCACTGTCACCCAGGACATCCTGCTCGGTCACCAGTCTCAGCCTCTCTCCAGCTCACAAGTCAGGCCGAGGATCGAGCACACACTGGACTGTGAGTGCTGTCCTCTCCCTCCATGTTGTGCTCAGGGTGAATGAAGGACTCACCCTGCCATGGGCGGCTCTGGCAGAGCTGTCTGCACCTCAGGCACATGTCACAACAGCGCCCACGTCCCCACACAGGTGCTGGAGCAGGGACTCAGACGGCCTCTTTCACTGCCCCGTCGCACTGTACCCCTTTCTTCTCCCTCTTCAGGAATTCAGAGAAGGACACGCACAACTATCCAGCACAGCTACACGCCCTTGCCTCTTCTGTCCTTCCCATCAGGGATGGGCATGGCACAACCATCTCAGCTCAGGTTCTCCGCGACACGTGTGCAACCTTCATAGTGCTCTTCAGCTTCTCTGGCCATCCCGCATGGTCCAGAAAGGATGTCCCACAGCAGCACGCATGTCCCAGCCACCAGCAGCTCTGCTGCCCCAGAGTCTGCTCTCCAGGGATGGACCTGCAGAGAATTTGCCTTTTGTAGTGACTGAGCTCAAGTGAGAGGAGGGAGCAGAGGAAGTGGCCAGCCATCCAAGCAAGGTTTGAGCCCATGTGCACAGTGCAGAAGGGGTGAGCAGGGCATCGCTGTAACCCTTTGGCCCCCTCTTTGCCCTGCTCTTCAGGTCAGTTGGTATTCTTCAACTTTGTGTGCAACAAATCCAGCTAGAGCAGGTGCTCCTGGACTTTTGGCTCTGTTTTTGCACGCCAGGGCTGTGCAACAGTGAGAAGTCTGAACAACGCGTCCTGTGTTCTTGAAGGCAGTGCTGAGTTGCAGAGCCCCACACTCTCCCGTCGGGTGTGAGGAGGGGGAATGTTCCCTTTTCCCTCTGGGTTTCCCAGGTCAGTTCCTGGGGTCAGAAAAGAGCACTCCCTGGGAGAGTCCCAGCACATCAAGGGGCTGGTGCAGGCACGTCCATGAGATGCTTTGGGAAAGCTTGTGGCATTCTCTTGTGGCTCCTCATGGTTCCCTTTCTTCTCTCCTTTGGAGGGGGACACAGGGCAGAAGGCACAGCAGTCACTAAACCTGGATTTACTCTGTTTTAGCTGTAGTCAAGTGTGTGCCTTGTGCTCCGTGGTGATCCTAGCACTGCTGATCTCCTCCCCATTCCCTTCCTGGGTAACACTCCTCAGCAAGACCCAGCTCTGCACGCACGCACGCATACACACACACACACACGCACACACACACACAAACACAGGTGTGACTGGGAAGGTCAATGATACGAGCCGTGCCAGCAACAACCCCTCTGTTCACAGCAGCCCAGGTTCAGGAGACAGCCCCCTCCCCGAGCAACTCAGCAGCCTGAAGCAGAGGCACAGGATTAGCGCAGCTTCCTCTGCACTGGTTCTAGGGGACCATGAGCAAAACCCAGGCTGCCGGGCAGCACAACTCCCCAGGCACCCCACCAAGAGGGCACCGTTTCTAGGTGGGCTCCAATCAGCCAGCTTTTGGTTAGCAGCTGAACACGCTGCACCACAGAAAGCCCTAGCAGGGGCCCTCCCGGGGCAGCTCTGGCATCAGGACAGTCAGGAATGGGACCAGTGCTGCAGGAATGGGAACGTCCCTGATCCCAGGCCTGGTGCCAGCCTCAGGGGAGGGCACGCTGCCCTTCAGCAGCTGCTGGGTGCTGGTGGGCAGAGCAGCGCAGGCGGAGGCCTGCTGCCCACCTCAGGGCTGTGGACAGCTCCCTGGCCAGGATCAGAGCCACCTGCTCCCGTGGCCCCTCTGCCGTGCACCCAGGCGGCACTTGGAGCTGTGGGCACATCACCCTGGAGAGGACATTTCCCTCAGCCCACTGCCTCCTGCTGCTGCTGCTGGCGACAGGTGTGACACACACAGCAGTGCTGCACGGGCTGGCAGAGGGGACTCAGGGAAGGGGTTTGTCCCTCTCCATCAACCCTCCCTGGGAGGGCCAGAGCATGCGAGCAGCAACCGCTACAAGACTCTCCTCCTGCCCCCTTCAGCTGCAGAGACAGTGAAGGGGCAGCACTCCATGGGGCAGCCCTGGCCCAGGAGCAGCGCCAGCTAAGAGGCAAGCCCAGCTTCCCCCATGGCAGCCCGCAGCCCAGCACGAGGCTCTGAACGCTGCTTTCTGCTGAAGCTCTCAGAGCACCAGCAGACAACAGGCCTGTGCTCGTCAGGGCCATGTCGTGGGAGGAGAGTGCCCCACACACCATGCCCCCTCCCGCAACAGTGACTCAGATCACCTCTGTGACTGCGGCCTGAGAGGCCATCAGCAGGCAAGCAGGCGGGTGGGCACTGTGAGCTCAGCGGGGGCAGCACAAAACCCCCAGCAGAAAGGAGAGCTCCTGAAGAGGGCGGAGGCAGAGGCAGGGAAAGGTGGCATGGCTGGCAGCTGCTTTGGGAGGTCACTTCTCTTGCAGCAACCTTTTGGGGTTGCAGGCAGGCAGGCACTGTAAGGTCATGAAGCGGGTGAGAAAACCTTCCCCATGGAGAGGAGAGCTCTGAGGGGAGGGGAGAGGCACAGGAAGGTAGTGGGGGATGACCCCAGAATGATGACCATGTCACTTCTTTTGCACAGTGGCAAGATCTGAGGATTTGAAATTATAACTCTGATACGGGAATGACAGTCACATTTATCATATACATAAAAATATAGAATATATGTTATACTACATACCCCCAATATCTAAAATAACCTCCTCTCTATATACTATATTATACTACATGGCTCCGATCTCTAAGATAAGCAATTCTTGGAGGTGACAGCATTCATCTGGAGAACACTCAACACCTGCCACTCTGCAGGCAGCATGGCTTTGTCCATTCTCCTCCTACATGCATGCAAAGCAGGACATCTCAGCAAAAACACTTTCACTTCAGTAATAACAGCTTGCAAGCCCCTGAGGAAAAGCTGCACCTGAAAACAACTACTGGTCTACCAGGGCAAAGAGTAAAACACATTCCTCCCCAAGAGACACAAGCAGCAGACACATCACCCTTCCTGGGAAAGCTGCATGCATGACTACCTCTCTGAAGTGCTTGTACACCAAGGCATGCAGCATGGGGAATAAACAGGAAGAACCGGAGATGTGTGTGTGGTCGCAGGGCCATGATCTCGTTGCAATTACAGAGGTACGGTGTGATAACTCGCCTGACTGGAATGCTGTCATGGATGGCTATGTGCTTTTTAGGAAAGACAAGCCAGGAAGGCGAGGTAGTGGGGAGTTGCCCTTCATGTGAGAGAGCAACTGGAATGCATCGAGCTCTGCCTAGGGGTGGTGGAGGAGGAGGCAGTCGAGAGCTTATGGGTGAAGAACAAAGGGCAGGCTAGCATGGGGGACACTGCCGTGGGTGTCTACTGCAGGCCACCTGACCAGGAAGAGGAAGTCAGTGAGGCCTTCTACAGACAGCTGGAAGGAGCCTCACGATCACAGGCCCGGGTTCTCATGGGAGACTTCAACCAATAAGCACGATTGCAACCCTGGAGTTCAGGAGGGCAGACTTTGGGCTCTTCAGAGACCTACTTGGAGGAATCTCATGGGTTAAGGGCATAGAAGGAAGGAGGGTCCAGGAGAGCTGGCTAGTATTCAAGCATCACTTCCTCCAAGCTCAAGAGCAGTGCACCCCAAGGAGAAAGAAGTCCAGCAAAGGGGGCAGGAGACCTGCAGGGGTGAGCAAGGAGCTCCTGGCAAAACTCAAACAGAAGCAGACAGTACAGAGAATGTGGAAGAGGGGACAGGCTACTTGGGAGACTTATAGGACTGCTGTCAGAGTGTGTAGAGATGTAGCAAGGAAGGCGAAGGCCCATTTGGAGTGGAGTGTGGCAAGGGATGTTAAGGACAACAGGGCGGGCTTCTTCAAATACATCAGTAGCAAGAGGAGGGCTAGTGAAAATGCGGGCCCACTACCAAATGGGGCGGGGGCCTGTTGTAGTTAGATTCCCGGGGGCCAAACATCCGGTTTGGCCAGCCAGCACAAACTCACACACAAACACTGTTCAGTAGCAAGCAGTTTATTAGTAGATACTTACAAACAGACCGACCCGATGGTAATCTCAAGAAGGAGATTCTGGAAGCCACAGAATCTATATGTATCCAACTGCTGTTCTTTCCCACGGATTTCCAAGACCTTGTTAGTTACTTATTTGTATGCCGCTTAACACAGCGGTATTGTTCTAGGCACTAAAAAGTTACAACACTAGACCATTCTCACCGAGTATCAGGTATTACAGATACAAAAGTTACAATACGGACCATTCCCATGAAGTATCAGGTAGTACGGATACAGGGCCCTGGTGACAAAGGCTACAGAGAAGGCAGAATTACCGAATGCCTTCTTTGCTAAAGTCTTCACTGCTAACGGCAGCCCTCAAGAGTCCCGGAGCCTGGAAGCAAAGGGAGAAAGTCTGGAGAAAGGAAGACTTTCCTTTGGTTGAGGAGGAGAGGATTAGAGATCTGGGCAAGCCTGACATTCACAAATGCATGGGCCCAGACGGAATGTGCCCACGGGTACTGAGGGAGCTGGCGGATGTTGTTGCCAGGCCATCCTCCCTCAACTTTGAAAAGTCCTGGAGAACTGGAGAGGTGCCTGAGGACTGGAAGAAAGCCAGTGTCACTCCACCCTTCAAAAAGGGCAAGAAGGAGGACCCAGGCAACTATAGGCCAGTCAGTCTCACCTCCATCGCTGGAAAGGTGATGGAACAGCTCATCCTGGATGTTGTCTCCAGACACATGGAGGAAAAGAAGGTGATCAGGAGTAGTCAGCATGGATTCACCAAGGGGAAATCCTGCTTAACCAATCTGATAGCCTTCTCTGATGGTGTGACTGGCTGGGTAGATGAGGGGAGAGCAGTGGACGTGGTGTCCCTTGACTTCAGCAAGGCTCTGTATCCGTGCTACGTGATACTTGATGGGAATGGTCCGTGTTGCAACTTTTGTATCTGTACCACCTGCTATTTGGTGAGAATAGTCTAGTGCTGTAACTTCTTAGTGCCTAGAACAATACTGCTGTGTTAAGCGGGATACAAACAAGTAACTAACAAGGTCATGGAAATCTGTGAGAAAGAACAGCGGTTGGTCACATATAGATTCTGTGGCTTCCAGCCACAGAATCACCATGAGAAGCAGTCAACATGAAGGTCAGAAGCTGAAGAGTAGTGAAATAGCGACCCCCAAAGTCAAATGTGGCCCCGAAATAAGTCTGCACACGTGTGCAGTATCAGAGCCCGGTTATGCAACCGGGGCGGAGTTGGGCTAGACTCCCTGCACTTGCTGGCCCCAGGTGCCGGGACTCTCGCCTACTGCAAGTAATCATAAATGCCGGAGTTTTCCAAAGGAGGGTGAGGCTGCTACACAACAGAGGACCACGTTGCCTCCTCGGGGACGCCCGAAAAGATTGTGCCTGCCGACTCTCCCTCTCGCCATGCAGACGATCAGGACAAGCACTGAGGTGGTCCTTCTCGAGATTACCATTGGGTTGGTCTGCTTGTAAGTATCTACTAATAAACTGCTTGCTATTGAAGAGTGTTTGTGTGTGTGTGTGTGTGAGTTTGTGCTGGCTGGCCAAACCGGATGTTTGGCCCCCGGGAATATAACTAGAACAGGCTCTTGACACTGTCTCCCCTGACATCCTCCTAGAGAAGCTCAAGAAGCGTGGGTTAGATGAGTGGACACTGAGGTGGATTGAGAACTGGCTGAAAGGCAGAGCTCAGAGGGTCGTCATCAGTGGTGCGGAGCTGGAGGCCTGTGGCTATTGGAGTTTGCCAGGGCTCAGTACTGGGTCCCATCCTGATCAACTTCTTCATCAATGACCTGGACGAAGGGACAGAGTGGCTCCTCAGTAAGTTTGCAGATGATACCAAGCTGGGAGGAGTGGCTGCTACAGCTGAGGGCTGTGCTGCCATTCAGAGAGAGCTGGCCACGCTGGAGGGCTGGGCGGCGAGGAACCTCCTGAGGTTCAACAAGGGCAAGTGCAGAGCCTGCACCTAGGGAATAATAACCCTCGGCACCAGTACAAGCTGGGGGCTGACCTTCTGGAGAGCAGCTCTGCAGAGAAGGACCTGGGAGTGCTGGTGGATGACAAATTGACCATGAGCCAGAAATGTGCCCTTGTGGCCAAGAAGGCCAATGGTATTCTGGGGTGTATTGGGAAGAGTGTTGCCAGCAAGTCGAGGGAGGTGATGCTGCCCCTCTCCTCAGCCCTGGGGAGGCCTCATCTCAAGTACTGTGTCCAGTTCTGCGTTCCCCAGTAGAAGAGAGACATGGAGCTGCTGGAGAGAGTCCAGCGTAGGGCTACAAAGGTGATCAGAGGGCTGGAGCGTCTGCCCTCTGAGGAACGTCTGCGAGAGCTGGGCCTCTTCAGCCTGGGGAAGAGAAGGCTGAGGGGGGATCTTATCAATGTGTATACTTATACATCCTCCCTTATACATCCTGGGGAGGGTGTCAAGGGGATGAGGCTAAACTCTTTTCAGCTGTCCCATGCGAAAGCACAAGAGGCAATGGGCAAAAAATGAACCACAGAAAGTTCTGCCAGAATATGAGGAGGAATTTCTTCACTGTGAGAGTGACAGAGCCCTGGAACAGGTTGCCCAGAGAGGTTGCGGAGGCTTCTTCTCTGGAGATATTCAAAGCCCACTTTGATGCAACCCTGTCTAACATGCTTTAGGTGACCCTACTTGAGCAGGGAGGTTGCACTAGATGATCTCCAGAGGTCCTTTCCAACCTTACCGATTCTAGGATTCTATGATTCTGTGATTCTACGGAGACGGCTACAGCTTCCAGACAGCTCCCACGAGGAGAGGGCTGGAGCTTCAGTTAGGCTCCTGGCCAGGGCTGGAGGTGCCAGGGCAGACTGCTCAGGGGAAATGAGTCCTACTCAGTGCACGCCAGGCCCTGATGTTCCAGGCCACAGTTTCTGCAGTTCCCTCCTGCAGCCGCTCCAGTTTTGCAGTGCCTCCCTTGAACTGGCACAGTCACAACTGGACACAGGCGAGGCCTAGCAACTGTGGCGTGTCAGCTCACATTGCTCCATGTGCTCGCTCTACAGGAGCTGACGCAGCAAGCACACAGCTGCTGAGGCCAAGAAGGACAGCAGACCACTCTGTGCTCACGCTGACTGCCCCTCTTGTCTAGTCTTCCACTGCTGCCAGCAGGTGCAGAAGGCAAGAGCCAGCCAAGCCCTCCAGCAAAGCCAAACCCAAATCCCAACCCAAGCCTTGTGCAGACCACAGGAGAGCGGGACTGGGACTGCTGTGGCTTCACACTGGCTTAGGTACTTAGCAGGGGATGTCGTGTGTTTAGAAAATATGAGTGCATGGCACTCAACTCTGCAAAGATCCTTGGCAGTGTGTTCCCTGGAGCATTCAGACACTTCTTGGGGAACTTCCTTGAGCAGTGCAAGCTACTTGGTACTTCTACAATGCACTTGTCGTGTGCATGGTCAGGCAGGACCGCCTTTGGCCACACTGCCTGCATGCAGGCAGCTCCGCTGCCTTAGTAGTTACTATGTGGGTGAGGAGTGGGAAAGGCAGGACAGCCTCAAGCCCTCTGGGTCTCCCACCACTGCTGAAGAAGGGAGAGAGTGGGCACACTCTTGCTAGAGGCCTGCTTTCAACTCCTCTGCTCTGCCTGCTGCAATGTATTCCCTGCCTTGGCGTGCTGCTCTCCCATGAAATGAGAACTTGCAGGCTATCCACTCAGCTGCAAAAGCTGCAGCTGCACTAGCTGGGGCTTTTGCTTGGAGTCCAAGGACCCTGCCCTGCCCCCAGAGCCAAAGACAGGGCCCATCTTTCAACGCTGCCAGAAAGGTCCTTTCCTCAGGAGAGATGCAAGCGGAACTAGCACTGCAGGAGCTGAGGGCTGAGGCAGGCTCACTGGCCCTGCAGAGACAAGGTGGCACATGCCTCTGCTACAGATCACAGGACCTGTGGAGGATCCTTTTCAAAGAGTCTCCTTCCTCCTTTACTCTGCAGAATGTTCTCAGAGCAAGCCGAGTGCCCTCAGACTTCCTGGATGCCTAGCCATGCTTTGCAGAGACCCAGCGCCTCTCCTGCCTCTCTCTTCAGATGCTCACCACGCACATGCCCTATAGTCTGCCTCAAGAATCAAGCTCCGGGTGGGGCAAAAAAACATGAACGAGAGCTGCCACATCTTCTCTTTTTATTCCGGATTACAGAAACTCTTGTCTCGTGGCTCAGCTGGTAGTTCTGCCTTGCCATCACCCCATGAACCTGCACTCGATAAATGCACGTGTACCTGGGGTTCCCCCAGTTGCTCTGCACCTGGAATTCGATGTAGCAGAAGGCTCTGGGCAGCTGCTTCTGTAAAGGAAATGGAGGCAGCCATCATTGCTCCGGTGGAAAGAGCGACAGCACAGCAAGGGCGCTTCCTCTGCCAGCCCCATCCCTGCTGGGGAACCAAACGCAGCCCTGGCAGAGGAGGCAGCCGTGCTTCCCCTGCCAGAGCCACAAGGCACAGGATGCTTTGGCTCATCCTCCACGCTCTGTCGTCCAAGCACTTGCAGGCAAACCTCAGTCTGCTGCTCGCGTCGTGCCCACACACACTCCCGGTACCTTGAGGCGGAAGGTCTGAACAGCCTCCTGCTCCACCTCAAACACAAAGAGCCCCAGGAGAGTTTCTGCTGCTGCTTCCTCATCCACGCCCTCAAAGGCAAGCGACAAGGGGAGCACGTCATGCTCAAGCAGAGCTGAAGGAAAAGTGTCTGCTGAGGCGGAACTGGGCAACCCTGCCTCGTGTGCCGCTCCTCTAGCAGGAGCCGAGAAGAGCTTAGTGTGGGTGTGGGTGAGGCTGCTCTGAGCAAGCGCTCCAAGACCCTTGGCCTGAGAGCATTCAGCAAGCCCGAGTGGCATACCACCACCGTACGCCACCCCACGCAGGGATGCAATGCTCTGCAGAAACCAGCCCACGCTTCTCTGGGAGAAGTCGCCAGGAGAAACAAGGCTCCTTTGCAGCTTTCGGCCAGGGCCGCAGGGCCTCGTTCCCTCCCCGCCCCCCGCGGAGGTGCAAGGCAGAGACTTACGGAGACAGCAAAATCTTTGGGGGCGCTGCTGACTTCCCCGGAAGGAGAGACTGCCTTGGAGATGTGCTCCACGGTGACAGCCATTGGCCAGATCTCCTCAGGCAACCGAATGATCACTTGGCCCTCTGCTCCTTGGAAAACCCAGCACTGTCCGGGGGAAGTAGGCAGCTGAAACCAGAAAGCAGCCTCCTTCAGTGGCAAGGCACTGCAAGAGCCCACAGAACTGGCGGCTTTGTGAGCAGCACAGGCCTGCCTTAGTCTCTTGGCTGACATTCTGCATGCAAAGGCACACCAGTGGATGAAAGGGACAGGAGGGGACTGGTGAACTTGATTTCAGAAGATGGGCAGATGCTAACACTTTTACTTCAGTAATAACAGCTTGCAAGCCCCTGAGGAAAAGCTGCACCTGAAAACAACTACTGGTCTAACAGGGCAAAGACTAAAACACATTCCTCCCCAAAAGACACAGGCACCACACACATCACAAAGCCATTCGCTGCAGTCCCTGGCCCAGGAAGAATTGCACAGCTACTGCTGGGAAGCAGGTACCAGAAAGCAAGACAGACAATACAGCTCTGCCCCGTGAACTTCCTGACCTGCTCCTACACACCAAACATGCAGAGAGCTGTAAGACTCCAGGCCCTGCCCCAGACACTTCACAGCAACAGAACTTCCCCTCCTCTTTCCTCTGGGCAAGACATCTGCAACTGTTGAGGGGCTTCACATGCCCAGCTCAGATGACACACTTGTCTCTGCAGACATAACCTGCTGAACTTGCACAGAAAAAAAAAACACAGTTGCCTCTATTCAGGTGGTGTGGATTTTCCTAATGGAGAAGGGAGAACAGAGGGAGAAGCTTCCTCTGTGCTGGTTTCCTGGCCCACTTGCCCTCTCAGCTGGTACACTAAGAAGAGCAGGAGATGCTGATGGGCTTTCTCTAACAGCTTAGCCTCCTTAGCACCACTTAGGGCCCCTGTGAAGAGGAGTTCCAGGTCCTTTTTCCAGTCAAAGCTGTGCTCTCATACACAGGACTCCAGGCTCTGCAGAACCACTCCAGATAAAAACAGCTCCAGGCGTCTCTTTGACTTGTTTGCTTCCGGCAAGGGCTGCCTGTTGGAAACAAAAAACAAAAAAGCATTCATTCATCTCCGTCTTTTAGGCCAACAGAAAATTGCTGCAGAAGCATCAAAGGACACTCAACGACTGGGCAAGACAGTGTCCGTGGATATTCTCTGCAGGGGAAGCAAAGCATCTGTCGGAGAAAAATCCCAAATCTTAACTTTACATGCGCAGTGACAGGCTGTGACCAATAATGCCGATTGGCAAAGGGACCCAACCAGTCAAAGGAGATGTCCACGAAACCACAAGCCCCTTGCTCAGCAGAGCTCAGAAGAAGTAAAGCAAACATCCCGAGAAAAGCAACAGGAAATCTGAGGATGGAATTTCGTTCGGCCCTTCTGTAGATTCATGGTGTCCTTAGAGCCCACAGAGCGGGGGTGCTTCTGGAAGAACAAACACCAGGAAGGTTATCTAAAGCTACTGCATCTGGCTGCGGAAGCTCCCAGGCCACAGCCTGCCAGAAGAAGAGGCTAAGGAAAAGAATCACTATATACGGCCCTGCTCCGATTCTCCCTCCGAGGCGGTACAAGTTCAACACTGTCCAAGAGAGCACCAGGCTGAAAAAAACTCCCGTTGAGCTCAGCAGCCCATCTGCTCTGCCAAGCTCTTGCTGTAACCGTCCTCACTACCTCTACATCAGTGGCAAAGACATCTAAGGATGCCAGGCCAGCTAGCGATTGGTGTTAGGCCACCTAACATACCTGGAAACGGCTGGTTCAAACACTTTGCTGCTGCCAAAACGGGAGCAGGCAGCTGCCTGAGAGAGCTCCAGTCTCAGCTTCTGTTCCCACGCTTCAGTGCTTGCTTGCTTACTACAGAGTTGCCTAGAAACACTTGTCACCCGCTCCAACTCACCTAGGTTCTTCAGTATTCTGAGTATTCTTGAGTATCTGAGGTGTGACTAACTGTGCGCAGCATCACCACACAAGACGTACAGGTGCTCTCGGGAATACTGTGCTTCTCAAGGCTGAAAATCAGAAGCTGCCCACGGACACGGCTGAGATCTGCAGCGGCAGGTCAGCAAAGACCTTTGGAAAGCAAACTCACACACACTCTCCAGGGGCAGCATCTTCCCCGGCTTGCCTTCCTCAAAGGCAGCAATGAGCCCTCTCGCCGTGGCCTGAAAAGACACAGCTCCAGGAGACAAAGTCCTCAGCACACTAACCTCTGCGCAGCAGGCAGCTGAAACAAGGCCTCTCAAGCCTCCGAAGCTAGAGCTTGGAAACTGCAATAGTCTTTCAGAGCACAGCATCACTGCCTTCCTCGGTTTGCTGCTCAGTTAGCCACAGCAGCCTGGTGTTTTGTCTCACAGTGCTTACTTTGAAGGGCAGCGTTCTTTCCACCTGTTTTCATGGCAGGGCTAACAGGTGCAAGAAGCAAGAGCACAAGCTGACAGAAGTCACCAGGACTAGTAAACACAAGAAAGCAGAGGAGCAATGAACACAAGGACAGCAAATGCCTCGTCTCCCACAGCAGGCTGCAGCCCTCGCAACAGCGAGCTTTCAGCCAACCACAGCAGGCATTCTGCGCACCAAGGCAGCTCAGACAGTAACCTGGAAGGTCTGGAAGGTGGTCAGCTTCCACGGCAACCGAACTGACAGTGCCACGGGAAACAGAGGTGACCACTCGGGAGTCCGACAATCGGATCTGCAACAGCATCTTCTGCTTGTGGAGGCTGCGTAAACCAAAAACACCCTTTCTCCTCAGGCCACAGCACTACTCTGCAGCCTTTAGGAAGACCTTCTTTTGCTAGCCCTTTCCAAGCCCAGTGCTAGCAAGCAAGCACAGCCTGACTAACAGGCAATGCAAAAACATCTTGATCATGCAGACAAGTGCGAGAAGGATATTCTGCACACACAATCAATAAACCAGCACGATTTCAGCATGGCTGCTTTCAAACTCTGCAACCACGTGCTACTGCTTCCACGCTTAAAGAGATGCAAGAAAGCCACAGAGGTGCTTTGCTTTGAACAAGCGTTAAGAAGCTCAGCAAAGACTCCCTAGATAGGCCTGCAGGTGAGACTCAGACTGATCATGCTCATTTCCACAGTCAGGCTTGTACTTCTCATCTCAGTCCTTATCACAACTGAAAGGCAAAAGATGCATCGTGTAGCTCACCAAATGCCTAAGAGGAGACTCAACACATGCTGCAACCTTGTACTGTGAGTCAACTAAGCTGATGCATGGTGGGCTTTGAAGTGTTACACTCAACAGGCAAGAGGGGAAGAATTCAAAGAGCGCAGTGCAGAGTGCTCAGAATGGCACAGCAACAAAAGACATGACAGCAGGAATCCTCCCTGAAAGTGCCATCTGCCGAAGAATGCTGCCCCTTCCCAGGGGAAAAACAACTGGCACAACAGCATTCTTCACTCAACAACATACATGGAAGAGGGCAAATATTTACGGCTGAATATACTCTATCATCTTTCCCTAAAACAGAAATGATAAACAACAGAAGCTTACCTCTGCACTGCCTTGCTTCACTGGTTTGTCCTGCTCATGGACTCTTTAGTCCCTTCATGTCTGCAGGCTGTTCCGCTGCTCTCCAACGCCTGCGAGAAGCACAGAAAGACAGAACTCAGCTCTTGTCACTGCTGTCCCAGTCGATTCTGAGGAATCCACCTCCTAGCTACGAAAGGCTTTTTGCAGTGCTGCATCCGGCTACGACCTCTGTTGCCTGCATGAGCAGGGGAAAATATCCTGTCAGCACCTAGCACAATTCTTCCAGAGCAACAAGGTGAGGAGAGAAGGGAAAGCTGGGCTCCTTTCCCACTTTCTTCCCTCAACGCACAGCAGGAGCCCTTTCTTTCTCTGCAGCACTTTCACTACCTGGGACACAGGCAAGCCACCAGCACCTCCTCTGTCAAGCGCTTGGGCATCTACTGCGGAGGAATACTGCAAACCAGGTGTTATCCTGCAAGGCAAAACTTGGATGTTTCCAACCACCCTTGCACCCAAAGCACTGTTAGCTCACTCTGACTAAAGACCACCTCACTGAGTGACAAACACGTCTTGAAGACGTTCACTTGCATTCTAGAGGCTAGTCAGGAGGCGGATTATCCTCCGTTGGAAGGGAGCACGAGTAGAACCATGCAGACTCTGAAGACCAAGCAAACACACACACATTGCACTGCTTCCTACATGCATCCCTTCGCCTCCAAAAATAGCTATTTTTGTCACCAAGCATCCACCTTTGCAGAGGGGAGACCTACAATGGACACTCATGCTATCCCATGGTGCTTTCGAGGCAGGCAATCCAGCAGGGTAACAGAGAGCCCAGCTGGCCCCAAAGATCACCGCCCTTCATAGCTGCACTGAAAGAGGGCAACGTGTTGAGAGAAAAAATTCAAGCCGACTTGTAAGGAGAAATAAATGTACAGAGCTCTATGCTTAGGCGTGCTAGTGCAGACAGCTAATCCTGACTGCCTGAGGAGAAAGTCTCAACTCCAACAAACAAGCCTGTGAAAGCTCGTGAGAACTGAAGTAGGGCAGCTGCTAGCGGGTTCGTTCTGAGACTCCACACTGGCCCGTACTAGCCATTTTGCAACAACAGAGGCTGCTTCTGGCTCTCCAGCAGAGCTTCTCAGTTGCACCACAAGACAAGCTTTCCTCAAATAAATAGTAATGCAAACAATGCAACCAGGCTTGTCCAGAAAAGCTGCAAGTCACTTACTTCTTTTGGAAGCTCTGCCATCACAAAAAACAACCCACCAACAAAATTGCCAGCAGTTACAAAGGAATTAGTTAAGAATTTTCTGTAACTCCACGATTAAGCTAAGGAAAAGGCGCCCAAGGGGGCACCAGGGCTTTATCATCTCCCGTCCCTGCAAGCGGCCAGCCACTACAAAGCAATGGTCACTGCTGTGAGGTGAGAACACAGTTCAGCCTACACCACAGAAACCCACTGGCACACTAAAGCCTCTCTCATACACTTTCGAACGCACATTTTCCCTTTCACATGAACCTTACAAAGCCACTTCAGCCACAGCGATTTTTCTTTCTGCCTTTTCTTTCTTTCTTTCCAGGCACACCTTGCTGCCTCCCATAGCTTCCGACAGAGGCACAAGGAGCATAAGTGCTCTGGCTGATTTACATTTCCTCCACCTAAACATTTTAGGCTTTCCGCTCAAATGCACTGGCTGCTGCCCATGGCTAGAGGCACGCAACCAGAACACAATGCCTGGACTACAGGTCACTCTACTGACATGAGATCCCTCCTGCTGGCAGCAGAAGTAGAGTAGCCTCTCACATTCACGCAGCACGGTAACATCAGGCCTAGGGCTAGCTCCCACGACACCTCCTCAGGCCACGGGACACACAGGTGGTCACAAAGAGAAAAGAACGGATGAAAAGCCACACAGTTGCAGTCACAAGGACTTAACAGAAGAGCCAGGGTTTTCCGCAATACATGACACCTACGAACAATAAGGCGTCTTCATTACTTGAACGATGGGTAACCCCTCCCTTTCTCCTCCTTGCGCCAGTCTGGCCACGCTCTTCCACCCAGGCCTCCATGGGCAGAACCTCCCACCAAAACACAGGAAGGCCTCTCTACCGGCAGCTACTGACACCGCTGCAGCATCTCAGCAGCACCCCACACACCTTGCCCACTCAGACACAGCTACTTCTCCCACCACCACCACATCTCTCCCCCCTTTCTCACAGGCCTTCCAGCAACACCCCTTCGAGCACCCAACGCTGCTTTCTCAGTGCTGCTAGCAACAATGGACTACCCAGGCTGAGATGTAAAGCTTGCCTCCTTCCTCAAGGAAAGCGACACGCTAAAGAGTACTGAGCCACTGAAGGTCCAAAGCTAACGAGTTCATCCTGACCTTCTGAAAGCTCCAGGAAAAGAAAAGTCTACGTCCGACAGGGAAGAAAGACAGAAAAGCAACTCACAAATACCCACTTTAATAAGGTCCTGCTAAAGCTCTGCTCCGGAGCTCGGTCTGCGCTGCACGCTTCCTCACTAGGCAGAAGGCAACAGTTGCTGGAACTATTTTGTCAAGTGATTCACAGCTGATGCAAAGAGTAGGAAACACTGTAAGTCTTCTTCAAGCTTTCTTCAACAAAATCTCGTCTTTGCAGCTCTTTGGCTCCCAGTCCCAGCCAGTAGCATCACTACTGGCTAGTCTCACAACGTGACCTTCAGGGCTAACAGCTTAACTATGCGGCCATGCTTGTAAGGAATAAGGTTATTGGGGTTGAGGAATATTGGAAACGTTGGGAAAGACAGGCCATAACCTGTCAATGCTCTGAAAACACTCGCCGTGCAAGGGCTTGCTCACATCCTTCCCCTTTGCCCGGTGAGGACAGTTCATCACTTGAAGCTGAAGAAAAAAACACTTAAATTTTCACAGTTAATCACGAACAACTGAAAGCTGCACTGCCCCGCCACACTACAACACCAGCTCCTGCCTGTCTACTTTCCCCACCAGTTGCCCACGCACACCCAGAGCGTTTCTGCTTTCCACCAGGCCAGAGCATTCAGCGGCAGAAGCAGCAAAGAAAGCAGCTGCTCTGTTCCGCTCACTCCTCCACGGCTGCCTGACAGGCCGCAGCGCAGCCAAAAACCCCCTCTGTGTCCCTGGGATGCTCACAGGCAGCAGCCGCCACAGCCCAGCACAGAGCTTTCTCACCCGCCCCTCCCCGAGCCTCGCCCTGGCCCCAGAGCAGAGCGGGGCCCTGCGGCAGCAGCGCCCGGCAGCAGCGTTTCCCCGCGGACGCTGCCCTGCAGCACAAGTGCCGCAGCCCAGGGCCAGCGCGGGCGCCGCTGCCCCTCGCTCACGGCCTGGGCCGCGGGCAGCAGCCACCGCCGCAGGCTCCACGTACAGGAGCAGCTGCCGCGCGGCAGCGTCGCTCTGGGCTCCCTGTGCAGCCGCCGCCAACGCCCGTCGCTGCCGCAGCTGCTTCTCGGCGGCCGCAGAGCGGCGCCGCGCCAGGGCCAGGCGGCAGCGGGGCCAGCGGGCACCTGCGCCGGCACCATGGCCACACGGGCCCCGCCCCCACCGCCGGAAGTGACGCCTCCCGCGCCCAGGACCCTCCCACCCGGCGCTCCCCCATTGGCTCCCGTGGGGCTGGGAAAGACGGAGGCGGGGCGGGCGTGAAAGGGTCGTCAGTGCGCGTGCGCTGGGCGGGCCTGGGGCCGCGGGGGGCGGGTCCCCGAGGGGAGGGGCGGAGCAGTGACGGGGTGGGGCGGAGCATGCGCACTGGCACGGAGGAGGGCGGCGAGGGGCGGGGCCGGGGCGGGGCGGGGCCGGGAGGCGGCTGCTGCGGCGCGGGGCGGCGTCTGCCGGCGCGGGGCCGCCCGGAGCCTTTAGCCGCGGCGCCGGGAGCTGCAGCGCCGGGGCCGAAGGCCGCTGTCGGGGCGGAGCGAGCGGCTGTGCGTGCGGGGGGGCCGGAGCCGCCGCAGCCCGGCCGTGTGCCAGGAGCGGCTGGGCGAGGCCTGGCCGGGCCTGGGCCGCCTCCGGCCCCACGGGAGCCCCCGGCTCTTGCGCCCCTGCTGCGGGCGGCCCCGTGGCTCGAGCCGCCTGCGGTGGAGGCTGGTCAGGGCCGTCTCGGCTGCGCGGGGACCCTCAGCATCAGTGTCAGCACAGGAGCTTCACCCCCCCCGCTCCTCCGTCCCACACCGGGAGCCCCAGGGAGCCCCAGAGCAGCCCCAGAGCAGCACACGCAAGGGAGAAAGGAGGGGAAACGCTGTGATGCAGCTGCGGGGGGAAGCCCAGGCAGCAGAGACCGCCAGGCCCTCGGCACAGCACACCGAGCAGCGGCAGGGGAGCGGCACCCGGGCCCGCGCCAGGAGCTGTGCCCCTCTGCTCTGCCGGAGGTCTGGCTGCAGCGCAGGGGGCTCGTGGCCTGGCCCCGGGGCCTGCAGTGTGGCGGCTCTGCGGGTGGCAGAGGGCACGCGGGTCTTGCTTTGACGGGGATGGCTGCACGGGAGGGGTGTGTGGGCGTTGGCCAGGTTCCCCCTCCCGCAGCATTTCTGCTTGAGTTTCCGCTCCTTCTGTGGCCCTGGCTCCAGTGCCTGGAGCTTTTCCTGCAGCAGCTCTTTCCCTGTGCTGCGTCTTGGCCCTGTCTTGAGTGCTACCTTCTGAAATAGCAGCATGTGCTGAAGGGGAATGAGTTTCCAGAAGGATGAAGTTGCCTTTAGCACAAACTTCCCAATTTCTTCAGCAGGACTTCAGTAGCATCTTGACGGCAAATATTCCGTGTGTCCTACGAAAGCTGCAGTTCTGTTGTAAGAAGTTTTTATGCGTCTGATCCAAGAGGGAGAGAGCGCAGCAGTGATGGTACCAGCTGCCCTGGGGAGCCTAACTTTGGCAAAAGCATGATTTCTGTTGAAAAAAGACCAAAGTATCCCTGGAGCACCTGCTATTCTTTTGGAAAGGAAATAGAAAAACCAAATACCAAAAAGGAAAAGAGCCCTTAGAAACTGCTTTCAGTCTCTGTTCCTGAGGCAGAAGTTTTCAGAAGGCTTCCTCTTTGTCTTAGCCGACGTACTGCTTTGACTCCTGCCTTCTGCTTGGTGGGGAGGTGTGCAGCTGAGAGTTTTTGAAAGACCTAGTTGCTGAGCCCTTCTTGAGCAGTGTCTTAGAGATGTTCCTTCGGGCATCTTTTTGAAATCCTGAGAACTTGCATTTAACCTGATGCCAAGTGCCAGGTTGACAGCGCTGAGCGGGGATTCCCTGCCAGTTTTCTGCACAAGCAAACTGCCAAGGGCAGGACCGTGGTTTCAAGGTGCTGGAAGAATGTTTCAGTCACTGCGAAGGAATTGGTGGAGGTTTTGTGGCAGTCAGTTGTCAGCGCTTCCTGCCCCGGTGACGGCAGCCACGTCGGCTGTGTCGCCGTGGGGCGAGCGCAGCACCGTGCCCACCGCCCTCCCTCACCACCAGGTTTCGTGCACGGGGCCATGGCTGGGTGAGAGCAGCCATAATGCCCAGCCCAGGCAGGACCTCCAGTGGGGTTGTCCCTGCTGCACGACCTGCATGGGGTCAGGGGCAGCCCCCGAGCATCCCATGCAGTGCCTGCCTCCAAGTGGGCGAGGGGGCCGTGGGGATGAGTATGGCTGTGCCCCTCTGTGACACGGGCTGTGGTCACAGGGGACATCCCGTGTCACAGTGACCGCTGCCCTCTCGCACACGGACACAGCCTCTCCACACACGTCCTGGCCAGGCTGGCGGAGCCCAGGCACTGGAGCTGCTCTCGGCACCAGTCTGCTGCGAGGAGCCGCCAAGGCCGAGCGGGAGTCAGCGAGGGGAGGCCGGGGCAGCACGGGCTACCGTGAAGTGTGGAAGAGGAGGAGGAAGAGGAGGCGGTGGTGTTTCCTCATCACCTCCTGCTGTAGGGGTGACCCAGAGCAGGGAGGAGAAGGATGGAGCTCTGGGACGCTGGCCACGGGAGGCAGCGTGGACAGCGGGTGCCAACGCTTCCCTTAGAGGGTAAGAAGTTTGGGAGCGCTTCCCCGGGAGCTGTCACAGAGATCATTAATGCTGAACATGGCTGTGGAAAGTGTGCTTGGAGGGAGCTGGAGGCTGCGGCCAAAGCCCCGACTGATGGTCCTCTCTGGCTCAGGTGCCAGTGTGGCTGCCAGGACTCCTGCGTCCCAAGCATGATGCCCTGCCATCTCGTGGCACCGCTGGGCAGAAGTCCCGGTGGTGAGGGACCCTGCTGGCCTGGCAGAAGGGGCTCGGGCAGCCCAGCTCCTGCTGGGAGAAAGTACTGGAGCTGCTGCAGTAGACGTGCAGAGCCTGGGCATGCAGGGATGCCATACGGGGAGACTTGCCCTGCAGGGGAGACCCTGCGGATGCTCTGAGCCCCTGAACTGCCATGGGCACAGCATCGTGCCCTCGGCATCGTGGAAATGCATTGCTAATATCCCGAGGGAGGGGGCCGCCCTGTTAGAGCTGCGTCTGGAAGGAAAGGAGCCCTGCCTGAAGAAGGCTGAGGGGTCCTGCAGCTGTTGCTGGGCTCTGGAGAGGCTGCTGGGAACACCTGTGCTGGAAAGGAAACCTTGGACTTCTGTTCAGCTCAGCAGGGCTTTTTGGGCAGGATCCCAGCCACTGCCTCTACTCCTTCCCCTTGGTTCTCCTTGTAGCTGCAGACTGGTAGAGCAGGCTTTGAGCTCGGGGCACACTGTGGATGTCCCATGGAAAGGTGTCTGCGTGCTAATGGCTCTGTTTCAGCTCCAGACCCCTCCAGGGAGCAGCTACAAGGTTCTCACCTCAAGGTGGTTCCCACCTTAGCTGCTGAGTGCCTGTCGGCACTGGGCTGACATTGGGGAGGGGGAGGCTCTTTGAAGACGCTTGCACTTGCCATCTCCTTGCTTCGGCATGTGCTGAACGGTTGTGAGGTGGCCCACCCTAGCATGACGTGCCTTTCCCTTATTTTGCAGAGCGCCTTGCTATCTGGGAAGGTGTATCGGACAACATTGTAAGGCAGCTGATGCTGAACCAGGTGGGTTTGCCGTCCTGGGCCTCCTCAGGAAAGCCTTCTTGTGCATGTTCTGTGAGGGGAGGGATGACCTCTCTGCTTTTCCTGGTAGTTTGGAGAGGGTGAAGAGGAGAGGGGTGAACATCTCTAGGAAATTCTTCCAAAGAACCTCTCCAGGGCTTCTCCAAAGCGTTCCAAGGGTGGGCAGGCCACCAAGCACCGTTGCCATGCGCTCACAGGTTAGCAGCCTCTCCACCTAAGAGTCTCATACGTCTCCTCTTCTTTGCTGTTTTCAGGGAGTCCGAATTATTCGGCTTGGGACCTTGGACGTTGTTACTGAGCAACTTGGGGGTGGGAAGGCTGGTCTCCTGACTGTTCGCAGACCCGTCTTCCGCCTTGCGCAGAATATTGCAGCGGTTCACGGCCTCACCCACCGTGAGGCCTACGCTCCTGGTAAGAAGACAGGTGGAGACTGTTGCTTGCCCTGGGGACCTCTCTGGGGAGTGCACAACTGCTGTTTGTCAGTGACTGTTAGAAATTGAGAATTGCGTCACCAGGTCCTGAGAACAGCTTCCGATTTTTTAAAATAATCCAGACATCATTATGCGCATTACCACTATACTCCCTCTCTGGATGTCTTGCTTGAACAGCTGTGCACTTCTGAGGTGCTGAGGGTAGCTGGAAGGCTCTGACGGGCTGCGGTGCAATGCTTGTGTTCTCCTTCCTCCTTGAAGCCATGAGACATGGCACAGCTAAAGCTCTCCCAGGCTGGAATGCACAGAGTGGAGGAACTTGCCCCCCTTGCTGCTCTCCTTGTCCTGCCGTCATGTGTCATGCTCCTAGGAGATGGCAGGGACCCGTTCCTTCTAGCTGTGTGGGGAGGAAAATGTTGCAGTACACTTGGCACACGCGCTTGTAGAGTGCTTGGGAGTTGTCCTGGGGAGGGATGGTGTCAGCTTCCCCCATGAGCTTTTCCCGCACGTTAAAGAAGACAGCCCCGAATCAGGGTCCTGCTTGGAGAGCTCCAAGCTGCTGACACTCTGGTCTTGCCTGCTCAGGCGCTCTGTTAGTGACTGTGTGGCTCTTCTGCTGCTTCCTAGGTCACAAGCAAGCTGAGCCCCTGAAGTATGCTCGCATAGCCTCGGACATCTCTGTGCCTCGGAAAAGAGTGCAGGCCTGCATAGAGGAGACCGTGCATCTTTTCTGCCGCTGCCTGGAGAGCGGGAAGAATGTTGCCTTTGTTCTGAAGCACGTTGGCATGCTTGTCATTCAAGGAAGCAACGTGAAAATGAGGTTCTACAGAGACTTGCTGCAAAGGCTGAATGGGACGGCACAGCTGGTAGCAGCTTCTCTTAGGGTACCGTTTCCATTTCTGTGCCGCTGCTTCTAGTCCTTTGGAAATCCTAGCCAAGTGGATGGAGTTTTACTGGCCTGCCACGACCTTTCTGGGCACCCGCATAGCTGTGGCCTCGAGTACCGGCAGCTCCCTGCCCCGTTCTTCTGGAACATTCTGAGACCTTGGTGGCAGAGCAGAGCCTGGGAATTTCTGTACTGGGTCCAACCAACGCTTCCTGCAGCCCAGGGTCCCGTTGTGATGTGGTCAGGGAAAAAGATCAAAGGAAAGGGCAGGCTGATTATGTATTTTCTTCCTGGAGATCTCGCCTTCCAGCAAGCTACAGTTTAGCGCCTTTTTGCGTTAGGATCATGTTTGAATTGGTGACGGGAAGCGGAGACACAAGCAGACCAAGGCCCAGCTGGCAGCAGACCCCTTTTGCCGCTGTCACCGTGTTGGTCTAGTTGTGCTGAGCAGCTCTTCCGAGGGCCCCTGGAGGCGGAGGAGCCCAAAGCAGGGCTTTTCCTGATGTGTGCATCTGCACGCTGCTAGTGGTGGCCACAGAGAACATTATTGCAGCCCATGCTCTTCCCCAGGTCTGTAGCTGAGCCCCGTCCTTCCCGTGGGCTTTCAGGTGCAGCCAGAAAGAGGACATGTGAGAGCAGTTCAAGCTGAGCCCCTTAGGACTAAGCTGGAGATGCAACTTAGCCGTAGCCCGGCCCTGGTTCCCAGCTCTGTCTCTTCCTTCCGTCCGAGTCTGTGGTGTCTCTTCAGGCCATTCTCTGGGCCAGGGGTTTTCTGCCGCCTTTGTTCCAGGGAGTCCCAGGGCAGGACCCTCAGCAGCCCCTTGAGTACACCGCAGAGGTTTGGCCCTCCCAGTTGTTACCCACTGTACAAAGGCAAAGGCTGGGCTTTTTCTCTCACCACCTCAGGGGTGCAGAGGCAGCGGCCTGAGTGTGAGGAGACCCTGGGGGGGGGGCGGGTTACTGCCACCGCTGAGCCGCCCTCTGTTCTCAGCTCACGAGGCATCAACTCAAGGCATCCGGGAAAAGGCAGCAGCCAGGAAGGCTGGCTAGTGCAATGCCTTCTCCTGTGCTTGCCTCCATCGGCCTCTGCGTTGGGAAAGACTGGTGCCTGGGCTGCGTCTCTGGATTCCTTCCCTTGCCCAAAGCCTGCCAGTGCTCTTACCCTTGCTCACTGATTTCCCGGCAGCTGCTACGGTGTCTCTGTGAGGGGCTGTTGAGAGGAAGGCAGTTCTTTGTTGCAGCATTGCTGAGAGGAAGCTGCTTCTCTGAGCAGTGGGAAGATTTGCTGCCCTTGTGAGCCCTGAGCTACTCGTCTTGGCATCCTCTCAGCTGTGTCTCTCGCCTTCCAGATGCCAGCGATGAGGGATTCAGTCCTCTCGGGCACCAGAACTGCTGCTTCTCAGACCCTTTCTGGTCGTGTCATTGTCTTTCCCGAGTGAGTACATTTGCTTCTTAGCGACTGGCTCCCACAGGAGATGGGAGGTGGTGTGCAACGGCAGCCGAGAGGACTGAGGTTGCAAGGAGCTTTCTCACGGGAAGGAGGGGGAAGGCCTGGAAGAGCTTGATGAGGAAGCTGGTGCCCCCCGGCGGGTGGTGGTGGGTTTGTGGTTCCAGGAGGACTTCTGCACGTTTCTCAGCTTGCTACTACACTCGTCCAGGATGGGGCATAGTCTGCTTTGGAAAAAGATGGGCTTCAGAGAAGCTCCCCAGTACCACTGTGTGCCCATTATTCCCCCAAGGTGCCAAGGAAGGGTGGTGCCCTGCGTCCCGAGTGATATGTTTTTCCTGTGTCCAGGTACAAGCTGGAGAGTGTAGCTGGGAGACCAGCTGTGAGGCGCGTGGCACGTGCGAAGGCGAGGCAGGAAGAGGAGAAGAGAGAGGCTGACTGCGGTGGCAAGAAAGGTAATGGCAGAGCTGATTAGTGTCCGGGGTTTGTGCCTTGGCCGCCAGGGCTCCTGGCTGGGGCATCAGAGCCAGGGTGCCAGTGTGATGGCTCGGGCAGCCTGAGGCACTAGACGTGATGCTGCTTAGCCGTTCTGGGAAAGCTCATGAGGGAAGCAGGCCTCAGGGCAGCCCAGCCCTCCCACCTGCAGTGGATGCCTCCGAGTTACACTTTCCCCCACTTGCAAGGGGAATCCATGCCCTGGTGTGCATTGGAAGCTACTCTTGTGTTGGAGGAGGCGGTGCAGAAAGGAGTCAACCGTGAGGCCAGTCAGAGGTTGGGCCTGGAGCTGTAGGTAACGCAAGGGTTCACCTGTCTCAGGGATTCGTGTGTTTGTCTCTGAGGGGAAGAGTCACCTTGAGGAGCTGGTGAAAAGTCTGGCAAGCTGTGCCACGACTTCCTTTCATTTTCAAAGCAAGGTGTAACCTGTCTTTCTGAATTTCTCATCCTCATGCCCAGAACAATGCCTTTGCCTTGACGGTGTCAAGAGGGGACCTGTCGGCATAGGAGAACAGTAGAGAGATCCAAGACTGTGTTCCCCTTGAGTGAGCTTCCTGCCCCCAGAGAGACTCTCTGAGGTCAGCAGCACATGCCCACAAGCCCCCTTTTCCAGCATGTGACTGGGCTAGAGCATGAGAAAAGCAGTAGCAGAAGAAATGATGCTGCACAGTAAAAACGGCAAGTTGGACAGGAGCCAGTGTCTGGACGGGCCTAGGAGTGCCCGGGAAACAAGGCTGGAGGCATGGGAGTTTTACCACAGGCTTGAGGAGATTTGCATATCCTTCCTGTTCCAGAAGTCTCCACAACACTGTCCCAAAGTGTCTTCTTGTCTCCTGCTTTCAGGAAATCTTCCTGGCAAGCACCTCGTCTTGCAAGAGCAGCCTCCTCAACGCAGAGCAACTGCAGTCACTCTGGAGAAGGGAAGGGGAGACAGGGGCAAGGGCAAAGCTGCTCCTGGCAGGTGAGACAGTTGTGGAAGTGGATGAGGGTGAGCCTGTACTCTTGGGGTTGTTTGAGGGAGACCTTTCCTTTGGACACCGTGTTTCTAGCAGCTCTGAATGCCTTTGAGCATGTGTCATCCTGACTGCTGATGCCATGGTGGCTGGCCAGCAGCCAGGGAGTTCTTGGGAGACCCCCATGTTTGCTTCCTGTTTCTCCCGCCTCTGCCTTCAGGTTACAAGGTTTTTGGAGACTCGGTGCACACGTAGCCTGTGGGAGATGAGTGCCCTTTTCTGAGAGCCTTCATGTTTAAGTACCCAGCATCCCTTTCTGCTGGGGACAAGAGTACTGGGGGCCTATAGGCATTGTCTGAGGATGGGGGCAAGACTGAATGCTCTTGCAATGCCTTTCAAAGAGAGGAGATGTTTGTGGGAGCTTGGTCCCATTCTCTGGGCTGTTGCCAAGGGGCAACGAGTCCCAAGTCAGAATGGCTTAAACATGCGGGAGCTCTTTCTTGGAAGGGAAAGCATGTTGCTTTGCATGGCAGAGTGAAATTGCAGTCATCCTGGCACCCAGGATACAGAGCAGAGAGTCTTGTCCAGATTTCAGTTTGACATGGTGAGGCTGAAGCCTTCTCCTTCCTCTGAAAAGTTGTCTTGTGGCTGGCCCAAGAGAGTGGCAGGGACAGGTAAAAGGCAGGCACGCTTTGCTGCCTGTGTAACTTGCTCCCTCTTGGGCCCTGGCTCCCCATGATACTACATTTGACGTGCCCAAACACAGAGTATTTTGGACCAGGGAGCAGTGCTAAATGGAAGTGCCAGGCAAGGCGGTGGGGTCGGGGGGAGTGGTGTCTCTCAGAGCCTGTGCCTGCAGAAGAGCTGGCCCCACTGCTTGCTGTGTCAAGAGGGAGCCTGGATCTGGGCATCGTGAGGATTTTTGTGGGCATGCTTTGTTGGTTTAATGCTGGGGGCATTTCAGCCTGGGGGTCTCTGTGCCTCTGTGGAAATGAACACGTGCATTTGAACCCAGGTGCTTGCCCTGCAGAAGTGCCATGTGCTGCAGAAGCAAGAGCCCAGCTGGTGAGCTTGGGGTGGAGACCAAACTGCCCCTGTGCTCACACCGCCTCCCGCTGCTGTGCGTTTGCAGTGTGCTCGCAGCCGCGCAAGGGAGCTCCTTGAGCAAGGTGGAGAAAGGCAGGAGGAAGGCAAGTGCGGAAGGCAGAGGCGCAGAATCGTCAGCAAAGCCAAAGCCAAAGCGAGAAAGGGCATCACTGAAGGCCACGAGAGAAATGGAAGAGGCTGAGAGGACCCAGGTACAGGAAGCGTTTTTAAACCTTGAGACAGGAAAAGCCTTTCTTCTACTCTGGGGGATCTGAGGCTCGAAGGTGCTTCGGGGACCTGTCCCAGGTGCCTTGAAAGGCATCTAGAGGAGGCCAAGAACCATCCGGAATGGGCTCTGTGGTCCAAGAGAAGTGCTAGTGTTAGTAAAGGGCCGTTGCGGGTCTGTTGGGTGTTAGGGAAGCAGGAAGTGAGGCCATGTGCAGTCCCGGTAAGGGTTAAACGTGAGGTCCGCCTGGCTCTTTAGGGTCATTCTGTGTGCTGTGCTGAAGCCCACAGCAGGGCTGCAGCCTTAGCTCCCGCTCAGCCCACAGCAATTCCTTCCCCTCCTTTGCTCTGCTATATGCGAGCTCTGTGCCTGAGTGAGAGGGTCTGTCTGGCAGTGGTGGTAGGCCTTGGTGAGGCTGGGACATGTCCTAAGGGCAACTGCAGCATCCCTGCCTGAGCAGGGGTTTCCGCTGCCTTGGGTGCCTGAGGCAGCAGCAGTCTTGGGGGCTGCTGAGGACCCAGCTCCTGCAGTCGCTGGCTGCTGTCGTGCAGGATGTTCAGTGTGTCCGAGTGAGGAGAGACCTAGCATGCAAATGCTGCTCTGATGCCAATGCAGATTCGGCGGATGTCACAGACGCTGACAAACCTGCGGCCTGACCTCCGCCTGCCGATGACCAGCCAGGATGAGAGGGCCGAGGATCCCCCTCGAGCGAGAAAGCCGAGCATTGAGGATGTGTACATCTACCACCTGGGGCCAGAGGAGGAGGAAACGGTGTTTGTTTACTTCTCCCACATAGACAAGAAGAAAGAGCAGCAGTCCTCAGAAGAGACAGTCTGCGGAGTGAGTGTGTGTGATTGTGAGGGTGAGAGCAGAGCTCGGGAGGGCTTGTGAGGATTGTGTGCTCTGAGCTGCTGAGCCTGGCAGCAGGCCTTGCTTCTGGAGTTCTGCTCTGGCAATGGCCATTCTCTCTGCTTGTTGTTGATGTGAGGAGCGAGGCCCCGGTGGGGTAGTGGGGTCCGGTGGGGAGCAGCAAGAATGCACTGGTGACGCATGAGTTTCTCCCGGAGAGCACCTTGAGCTCCAGCGTTTCTGGGTTGTCGCGCTGCTGCAAAGTGCTCCTGTGGGGAGTCGCTGGTGGGTGTTGTGGTGTGGGCAGCAGCAGTGCACAGTCGGAAGGTTGTCTGAGAATCTGTGTGCATGTGCAGGATTCGTCCACTTGCTGGATGATGGAGGAGTGGGAGATATATAAAGGAGAGTCATCTGCAAGCTACAAGGCCAGCGGCACCTGCCTGAAAAGGTACGTGTGGCCCAGGTGCAGCAAGGCCTGTGGCATTTGGATAGCGGTGCCCGCCTGCGGGGTGAGAAAGACACATTGCTGGGTGGTGGAGCTGTACTGGCCCAGGAGGCTCTGCTTTTGCTGGGCATGGGAACGACTCGGGTAGACCCTGTGGGCAAGCACCTCTCAGCATCCTCCAGCAAGTAGGAAAAACTTCTCTGGAGCTGTGGACTGTAAGTCCAGTTGGGAGTGTATGTGCACAGGGCCTTTGGGAGAGAGGAGGGCTCCATGCCGAGTGTAAGAGAGAGTGTGTGCCCGCTCTCGCAGGATGCTTTCCAAGCCAAGTGTGCGTGTGCTTCGAGCAGCAGCGAGCAGCCTAGTGCAGGAGGCAGAGAAGAGTCAGGTGGAAGAGGTGGGAGGAAGGAATGCTGCTGCGGAAGCGGAGTGCCTCAGGTGCGTATCTCCCCAAACGAGCGTGGCTTCCCTTTGTGCAGTGCCCTTGCTTGCCCGCCCGGCAGCACGGGGGAAGGAGGGTCTTTTGCGGAGAGGTGTGAGGGGACAGCGAGCAGCAGGCTTGCAAGTCTGTGTGCCTGGATGAGGTGGCCCTTCCACCAAAGGCTGAGTTGTTGGTGCCTCAGAGGAGGATTTCCACGTGGGCCAGGAGTGCTGGAGGAATGCCGAGTCAAAGGGACAGAGCAGTGGGCATTGCCAGTGTTTCAGGTTTCCTGAGTTCCCTAGAAACTTCTTCTTTGGACTACAGGCTGTTTTTATGCCTGGCACGCAAGAGTGCAGGGATGGGTAAATGGTAGGCATGCTTTTGTCCCTTGAGCACTTGCTGCATTCTTGCCCGAGAGTCGCCAGTGCAAAAGCATTCTCCATGCCTAAACCCGGAGGGTTAGGAGCATGGAGCTGTGGTGAATGCAACTGCCAGGGTGGGGGTGTGGGTTAATGGTGTCTTCCGCGGCCTGTGCTTGCAGAAGAGCTGGCTTCTGTCTGTGCTGCCTCAGGAGGGAGCCTGTATTTGGGCATCTGGAGCTTTCCTCTGGGCATGTCGTGTAGGCTTGCCGTTTCAGCTGGGGCGATGTCTGTCTCTGTGGGAGTGAATGCCTTTAGTTGAAGCCACGTGATTGTCGTGCAGAAGTGCCTTGTGCTGCAGAAGCAGGTGCCCAGCTTGTGAGCGTGGTCTGGAGAGCAAAGTCCCGCTCTGCTCACACCAGACCCCCGTGCTGTGTATTTTCAGTGTGCTCCCAGCCATCCGCGGGAGCTCCTCAAAGAAGCTGGAGAAAGGCAGGAGGAAGCCAAGTGCGGAAGGCAGGCTGCCAGCTGTGAGCCCTCCTAATAAAAGCCAAGAGAGGGCAGGGCAGGTACGTGATAGTGATTGAGGTGGTTCTTGTGCCACAGGGGCGTGTGGCAAAGCGCGGTTCTGCGGGCAGTGGGTAGAAAAGCCCTCTTCCTCAGAGTTCTTTCGAGCCCGCCATGACCTTTCCAGGGGCTTGCTTGAAAAAGCGCAGGCTGAGCTGTCTTTTCTCTCTGCCTTTGCCGCTACTGCCTTCTCAGGAATCCCATTTGAAGCCCCTCTTTGGCCCTGCTCTGAGTGGAAAGGTACGTGCTGGGCCTTTCAGGAGAATGAAAGGAGAAACCTTCTGTTTCTCTCAGTGATCCCTTAGCTCCTTGGTCAGAAGAGAGCAGGCATTTTCTGTCTGGCCAGTACTAGCTTTTGTGCCTGAGACCGCTGAGAGGAGTGCTGAAGAGAAGATGCCGAAGAGGGGGTGAGAAATTACCTTTGGGCCCTGGAAAGAAGCAGATGCCAAGAATGCTGCTTGCCGTGTCTTTTCTGTGGCCCTCCAGCCCACAGGCTTCCCGTCTGTTCTGCCGGAGCAAAGAGGTCTCTGGGCATGCTGGTCTGAGGCGGAGGAGAAGAAAGAAAGGGCAGCTCCGAAAGCAAAGGCAGAAGCGGAAGAGTCGGAGAGGACCCAGGTACAGGAAGCCTTTCTAAACGTTCAGCCAGGAAAGGCCTTTGCCGTACTGCAGGGGACCTGCGCCTTGAAGGTTCCCCAGGGATGCAGGGTTGGAGGTGCCTTGTTGCTGCCGAGGAGCGGGGCAGGGGCATCGTGACTTTGCTAAAATCTGAAGCCCCCGGGAGCTGCATCTTTCCCTTTCCCGTGGGTTTTGCTGAAAAGACAAGCAAGGCAAGTGAAGAGAAGGGAGCTTGTTTGAGGAATGTTGGAAGAGGAGCCCAGTATTTCCCCTGGAGGTCTTTTCCTGAAGAAAAGAGGCCTAAGAGGCAAAGGAGCACGAGGAATGGAGTGTGTGGTCCGAGAGAAGCGCCAGTGTTAGTAAAGGGCCGTTGGCGGTCTGTTGGGTGTTGGGGAAGCAGGAAGCTGAGCCCTGAGTGCTGAGGACTGCTGCTGCTGGTAAGGGCAGGGCTCACAGGGGGTGTTTAGGGTCATTCAGTGTGCTGTGCTGAAGCCCACAGCAGGGCTGCAGGCATAGCTGCTGTTGAGCCCACAGCAATTCCTTCCCCTCCTTTGCTCTGCTCTGTGCGAGCTCTGTGCCTGAGCAAGAGGGTTTGCCTGGCAGCGCTGGTGAGCCTTGGTGAGGCTGGGACATGCGCTGAGGGCTGCGTGGAGGCGGCTGTGGCCTTTCTCCAGTTACAACTGCAGTGTCGCTGACCGGGCAGGGGTTTCCGCTGCCTTGGGTGCCTGAGGCAGCAGCAGTCTTGGGGGCTGCTGAGGACCCTGCTCCTGCAGGCACCGGCTGCTCTCGTGCAGGATGTTCAGCATGTCCGAGTGAGGGGAGACCTGTCATGCAAATGCTGCTCTGATGCCAATGCAGGTTCGGCGGATGTCACAGACGCTGACAAACCTGCGGCCTGACCTCTGCCTACCCTCGACCAGCCAGGATGAGAGGGCTGATGATCTTCCTCGAGCGAGAAAGCCAAGTGTGAAGGATGTGTACATCTACCACCTGGGGCCAGAGGAGGAGGAAACAGTGTTTGTTTACTTCTCCCACATAGACAAGCAGGAGAAGGAAGAGCAGCAGTCCTCAGAAGAGACGGTCTGCGGAGTGAGTGTATGTGATTGTGAGGGTGAAACTGGAGCTCAGGAGGGCGTGTGAGGCTTGTGTGCTCTGGGCTGCTGAGCCTGGCAGCAGGATTTCCTTTTGGAGTTCTGCTCTGGCAATGCAAATGCCTTTCGCTCATTCTTGATGTGAGGAAAGAGATCCTAGGGAACAGCAGAGGCCACTGGGGAGCTGCAGCTTTGCCCTGGTGATGGACACATCAGTTTCTGCTGGAGGGGATGGGGGGAGGTTGCTTGCGCCGTATTGAGGTTGCTTTCTGCGTTGCAAAGAGCCCCTATGAGAAGTTGTCTGTGGGCTCTATTTGCCTACAGGGCTTAAAGGCTGAATACTGCAACTACTAGCTTAAGATTGCTGAGTGTCTGGTGCAAGTCAAGCAGCAGAAGAAATAGTGTGCTGCAGGAAGAATCAGCGCGGCTGGACCCCCATCACAGTCTTTCTCTGGGATGAATGCAGTGCAGGTGTCCTGCTGTGCAAGTCGCTATTCCCTTTGGTCCTTTATGTTGTCAGGAGGGATCAGAGCTTGCGGGAGAAGTGCCACTGGGAAAGCGGAGTGTCACTGGCTGCTGTGTTGGTGCTTGTAGAGAGGCTCTGAGTGTGCTTGGAAGGGAGATTAAAAGCTTCCTTGACCTGTCTTGCAGGTTCAGCAGAGAAGTGAAAGGCAGGCAAGGGTTCGGTCAGGCTCCTGCCTCCCTGCAGCTGCGGAAGAGGAGCTCGGAGGGCAGCTTTGTGAAAAAAGAGCATGCTTTCAGGATGTCGTCAAGTACACCTTGTCATCAGATGAGGAAGAGATTGTGTATGTTTTCTTCTCCCGCATAGAGGAGGAGAAGAAGAGAAGAGCAGCTGAGAGGCGGGAGACACAGGAGAGGGAGTAAGTGTGTGCCAGCTCCAGGAGAAGCCTGGCAGTGTTGAGGGGCAGTGAGGGGCACCCCCAGAGGTGCCAGAATGCCAGGGCCAGGGCCACTGGTTTGAGTCAGGCCTTGATACTACGCACCTCTCCGCAGCCTCGGTGCGTTCAGCCTCAGTCTTGGCCGCACCAGACTCAGTCTCAGGCTGACCAAGAGCTGACCAAGGGCCTGGGGTGGAGCCAGGGCACTGGCTCACATCATAGTGAGCGTGGAAATGCCCTTCAGAAGCACATCCAAACACGCACGGCTGGAAATACTCTTGCTGTATTGCTCTCTCTTTCTCTGTGTGCATCACCCTTAGCATCTTCCTTTCTTGTTCTTTAGCTGTGAGGAGGAGAGTCACCTCCCCAGCCAGCAGGAGAGGCCCCAGTGACTGCCAGCCATCCCGGAACACACGCAGAACTTTGTTCCTGTGGATTAAAGCACCTCTCCAAATGGCCATGACTGTTTCCTTGGCATGGTGCGAACTCTGCTGTTTGCAGCCTGTGAATGTCAGCGGGTCCAAGAAAGGAAAGATCAGGAGCGTGGGCTTGAGTGTCCGTGCCTGCTTACAGGGCAGCTCTCTCCCGAGGTCATGCGGTAACTGTTTGTCTGCAGCTGTGCCCATGATGTGTCAGGGACCTCCTGCTCTCTGTGGGTGCCAGTCAGAGGAGTTGAGTCAGCCCTTTCATGACAGCACATCACCTGCTGCAAGGGCATGCTGCCTTGTCAGGGAGGTGGGAAGAGCTCGTTTGGCCCTTGTGAGGCGGCAAGAGTTGAGCCAGGGCCTCTGTTTCCTGGGGCCAGTGCTGGTCGCCAGAGGGGAGCCCACTCAAGTATGGTGTGCCTGTTTGTTGCACTGAGGGCTTGGTTTTGGGGGTGTGAAGGGAATCCTGGGGATAGCAAGGGCTGGCATTGGAAGCTCACAACCGTGAGGGTGTGGCCAGGGTAGTCCCTGGCTGCCTTGGCTGTAGCGACCATGAATCAGTGGAGTTGCAGACTCTGAGGGGAGTGTGGAAAGAGAGTAGCAGAGTCCAGAGTGGGCACCTTATGTGAGGAAACTTCCCCCTTGTCGGGGAACTGGTAGGGGGATGTCATGGAAGCAGGTCTGCAGGGCAAAGGATCAGGGGAAAACTGGCAGGTATGTGAGGACAGCACCTACTAAGCACAGGGACAACCCTGCTTGATATGCAGGCAAATGAGCAGCGGTAGGACGAGACTGGCTTGGCTGAGCCAGCACCTCCTGGTGGAAGTGCAGTGGAAAAAAAAGGGAGCACAGAGGAGGTGGAAGCAGGGAGAGGCTACAAGGGAGGTACTAGAGCGAGAAGTCCTGGCTGTGCAGGGATGGTGTCAAGAAGGCCAGAGTGCGGCTGGAGCTGAGCCTTGCAAGGGACGTCAAGGAGAACAGGAGCTTCCTGAGCCAAAGGAGTAGGCTGAGAAAGATAGAGGTACCTTGCTGCATGGGGTGGTTGACTTAAGGAGAGGAAAGCACATGCGGCCGAGCTACTCTGTGCCGCCTTAGCCTCAGCCTTCACCAAAAGGTCTCAGGGCCCCTGTGCTTGTGGAAGGTGTTGAAGGAGGAGGAGAGCAAGCAGTAGTGGCAGAGGATGGAGTCAGGGATCTTTGATCCGGCTGGGCAGGCTCTCCGACGCCCTGGAGGACCTCCCAGCGGCTGTCCTCTGGCCTGCCTGCTGCTGGCTTATCAGCTGGCAGAGTCAAGAGGCACCTGCCAGGGAAGGCAGCGGCCATGTGCTCTTTTCCTCCTGCTCACCCACCAGACTGGCCTGGCCAGCCCAGCTGCAGCACCTTGCAGCCCCCGCAGGCCCTCTCTGCACAGAGGCAGAAGCCCTGCTCCTGCAAACCCACCAGCTGCTTTGCTCCTCTTGGCTGCTCTTGCTGCTGCTGAGCCCTGCTCTGCCATCAGGAGCTCAGCTACCACTGTCACCCAGGACATCCTGCTCGGTCACCAGTCTCAGCCTCTCTCCAGCTCACAAGTCAGGCCGAGGATCGAGCACACACTGGACTGTGAGTGCTGTCCTCTCCCTCCATGTTGTGCTCAGGGTGAATGAAGGACTCACCCTGCCATGGGCGGCTCTGGCAGAGCTGTCTGCACCTCAGGCACATGTCACAACAGCGCCCACGTCCCCACACAGGTGCTGGAGCAGGGACTCAGACGGCCTCTTTCACTGCCCCGTCGCGCTGTACCCCTTTCTTCTCCCTCTTCAGGAATTCAGAGAAGGACACGCACAACTACCCAGCACAGCTACACGCCCTTGCCTCTTCTGTCCTTCCCATCAGGGATGGGCATGGCACAACCATCTCAGCTCAGGTTCTCCGCGACACGTGTGCAACCTCCATAGTGCTCTTCAGCTTCTCTGGCCATCCCACATGGTCCAGAAAGGATGTCCCACAGCAGCACGCATGTCCCAGCCACCAGCAGCTCTGCTGCCCCAGAGTCTGCTCTCCAGGGATGGACCTGCAGAGAATTTGCCTTTTGTAGTGACTGAGCTCAAGTGAGAGGAGGGAGCAGAGGAAGTGGCCAGCCATCCAAGCAAGGTTTGAGCCCATGTGCACAGTGCAGAAGGGGTGAGCAGGGCATCGCTGTAACCCTTTGGCCCCCTCTTTGCCCTGCTCTTCAGGTCAGTTGGTATTCTTCAACTTTGTGTGCAACAAATCCAGCTAGAGCACGTGCTCCTGGACTTTTGGCTCTGTTTTTGCACGCCAGGGCTGTGCAACAGTGAGAAGTCTGAACAACGCGTCCTGTGTTCTTGAAGGCAGTGCTGAGTTGCAGAGCCCCACACTCTCCCGTCGGGTGTGAGGAGGGGGAATGTTCCCTTTTCCCTCTGGGTTTCCCAGGTCAGTTCCTGGGGTCAGAAAAGAGCACTCCCTGGGAGAGTCCCAGCACATCAAGGGGCTGGTGCAGGTACGTCCATGAGATGCTTTGGGAAAGCTTGTGGCATTCTCTTGTGGCTCCTCATGGTTCCCTTTCTTCTCTCCTTTGGAGGGGGACACAGGGCAGAAGGCACAGCAGTCACTAAACCTGGATTTACTCTGTTTTAGCTGTAGTCAAGTGTGTGCCTTGTGCTCCGTGGTGATCCTAGCACTGCTGATCTCCTCCCCATTCCCTTCCTGGGTAACACTCTTCAGCAAGACCCAGCTCTGCACGCACGCACGCGTACATACACACACACACACACACACACACAAACTCAGGTGTGCCTGGGAAGGTCAATGATACGAGCCGTGCCAGCAACAACCCCTCTGTTCACAGCAGCCCAGGTTCAGGAGACAGCCCCCTCCCCGAGCAACTCAGCAGCCTGAAGCAGAGGCACAGGATTAGCGCAGCTTCCTCTGCACTGGTTCAAGGGGACCATGAGCAAAACCCAGGCTGCCGGGCAGCACAACTCCCCAGGCACCCCACCAAGAGGGCACCGTTTCTAGGTGGGCTCCAATCAGCCAGCTTCTGGTTAGCAGCTGAACACGCTGCACCACAAAAAGCCCTAGCAGGGGCCCTCCCGGGGCAGCTCTGGCATCAGGACAGTCAGGAATGGGACCAGTGCTGCAGGAATGGGAACGTCCCTGATCCCAGGCCTGGTGCCAGCCTCAGGGGAGGGCACGCTGCCCTTCAGCAGCTGCTGGGTGCTGGTGGGCAGAGCAGTGCAGGCGGAGGCCTGCTGCCCACCTCAGGGCTGTGGACAGCTCCCTGGCCAGGATGAGAGCCACCTGCCCCCGTGGCCCCTCTGCCGTGCACCCAGGCGGCACTTGGAGCTGTGGGCACATCACCCTGGAGAGGACATTTCCCTCAGCCCACTGCCTCCTGCTGCTGCTGCTGGCGACAGGTGTGACACACACAGCAGTGCTGCACGGGCTGGCAGAGGGGACTCAGGGAAGGGGTTTGTCCCTCTCCATCAACCCTCCCTGGGAGGGCCAGAGCATGCGAGCAGCAACCGCTACAAGACTCTCCTCCTGCCCCCTTCAGCTGCAGAGACAGTGAAGGGGCAGCACTCCATGGGGCAGCCCTGGCCCAGGAGCAGCGCCAGCTAAGAGGCAAGCCCAGCTTCCCCCATGGCAGCCCGCAGCCCAGCACGAGGCTCTGAACGCTGCTTTCTGCTGAAGCTCTCAGAGCACCAGCAGACAACAGGCCTGTGCTCGTCAGGGCCATGTCGTGGGAGGAGAGTGCCCCACACACCATGCCCCCTCCCGCAACAGTGACTCAGATCACCTCTGTGACTGCGGCCTGAGAGGCCATCAGCAGGCAAGCAGGCGGGTGGGCACTGTGAGCTCAGCGGGGGCAGCACAAAACCCCCAGCAGAAAGGAGAGCTCCTGAAGAGGGCGGAGGCAGAGGCAGGGAAAGGTGGCATGGCTGGCAGCTGCTTTGGGAGGTCACTTCTCTTGCAGCAATCTTTTGGGGTTGCAGGCAGGCAGGCACTGTAAGGTCATGAAGCGGGTGAGAAAACCTTCCCCATGGAGAGGAGAGCTCTGAGGGGAGGGGAGAGGCACAGGAAGGTAGTGGGGGATGACCCCAGAATGATGACCATGTCACTTCTTTTGCACAGTGGCAAGATCTGAGGATTTGAAATTATAACTCTGATACGGGAATGACAGTCACATTTATCATATACATAAAAATATAGAATATATGTTATACTACATACCCCCAATATCTAAAATAACCTCCTCTCTATATACTATATTATACTACATGGCTCCGATCTCTAAGATAAGCAATTCTTGGAGGTGACAACATTCATCTGGAGAACACTCAACACCTGCCACTCTGCAGGCAGCATGGCTTTGTCCATTCTCCTCCTACATGCATGCAAAGCAGGACATCTCAGCAAAAACACTTTCACTTCAGTAATAACAGCTTGCAAGCCCCTGAGGAAAAGCTGCACCTGAAAACAACTACTGGTCTAACAGGGCAAAGAGTAAAACACATTCCTCCCCAAGAGACACAAGCAGCAGACACATCACCCTTCCTGGGAAAGCTGCATGCATGACTACCTCTCTGAAGTGCTTGTACACCAAGGCATGCAGCATGGGGAATAAACAGGAAGAACCGGAGATGTGTGTGTGGTCGCAGGGCCATGATCTCGTTGCAATTTCAGAGGTACGGTGTGATAGCTCGCCTGACTGGAATGCTGTCATGGATGGCTATGTGCTTTTTAGGAAAGACAAGCCAGGAAGGCGAGGTAGTGGGGAGTTGCCCTTCATGTGAGAGAGCAACTGGAATGCATCGAGCTCTGCCTAGGGGTGGTGGAGGAGGAGGCAGTCGAGAGCTTATGGGTGAAGAACAAAGGGCAGGCTAGCATGGGGGACACTGCCGTGGGTGTCTACTGCAGGCCACCTGACCAGGAAGAGGAAGTCAGTGAGGCCTTCTACAGACAGCTGGAAGGAGCCTCACGATCACAGGCCCGGGTTCTCATGGGAGACTTCAACCAATAAGCACGATTGCAACCCTGGAGTTCAGGAGGGCAGACTTTGGGCTCTTCAGAGACCTACTTGGAGGAATCTCATGGGTTAAGGGCATAGAAGGAAGGAGGGTCCAGGAGAGCTGGCTAGTATTCAAGCATCACTTCCTCCAAGCTCAAGAGCAGTGCACCCCAAGGAGAAAGAAGTCCAGCAAAGGGGGCAGGAGACCTGCAGGGGTGAGCAAGGAGCTCCTGGCAAAACTCAAACAGAAGCAGACAGTACAGAGAATGTGGAAGAGGGGACAGGCTACTTGGGAGACTTATAGGACTGCTGTCAGAGTGTGTAGAGATGTAGCAAGGAAGGCGAAGGCCCATTTGGAGTGGAGTGTGGCAAGGGATGTTAAGGACAACAGGGCGGGCTTCTTCAAATACATCAGTAGCAAGAGGAGGGCTAGTGAAAATGCGGGCCCACTACCAAATGGGGCGGGGGCCTGTTGTAGTTAGATTCCTGGGGCCAAACATCCGGTTTGGCCACCCAGCACAAACTCACACACAAACACTGTTCAGTAGCAAGCAGTTTATTAGTAGATACTTACAAACAGACCGACCCGATGGTAATCTCAAGAAGGAGATTCTGGAAGCCACAGAATCTATATGTATCCAACTGCTGTTCTTTCCCACGGATTTCCAAGACCTTGTTAGTTACTTATTTGTATGCCGCTTAACACAGCGGTATTGTTCTAGGCACTAAAAAGTTACAACACTAGACCATTCTCACCAAGTATCAGGTATTACAGATACAAAAGTTACAATACGGACCATTCCCATGAAGTATCAGGTAGTACGGATACAGGGCCCTGGTGACAAAGGCTACAGAGAAGGCAGAATTACCGAATGCCTTCTTTGCTAAAGTCTTCACTGCTAACGGCAGCCCTCAAGAATCCCAGAGCCTGGAAGCAAAGGGAGAAAGTCTGGAGAAAGGAAGACTTTCCTTTGGTTGAGGAGGAGAGGATTAGAGATCTGGGCAAGCCTGACATTCACAAATGCATGGGCCCAGACGGAATGTGCCCACGGGTACTGAGGGAGCTGGCGGATGTTGTTGCCAGGCCATCCTCCCTCAGCTTTGAAAAGTCCTGGAGAACTGGAGAGGTGCCTGAGGACTGGAAGAAAGCCAGTGTCACTCCACTCTTCAAAAAGGGCAAGAAGGAGGACCCAGGCAACTATAGGCCGGTCAGTCTCACCTCCATCGCTGGAAAGGTGATGGAACAGCTCATCCTGGATGTTGTCTCCAGACACATGGAGGAAAAGAAGGTGATCAGGAGTAGTCAGCATGGATTCACCAAGGGGAAATCCTGCTTAACCAATCTGATAGCCTTCTCTGATGGCGTGACTGGCTGGGTAGATGAGGGGAGAGCAGTGGACGTTTTGTCCCTTGACTTCAGCAAGGCTCTGTATCCGTGCTACGTGATACTTGATGGGAATGGTCCGTGTTGCAACTTTTGTATCTGTACCACCTGCTATTTGGTGAGAATAGTCTAGTGCTGTAACTTCTTAGTGCCTAGAACAATACCGCTGTGTTAAGCGGGATACAAACAAGTAACTAACAAGGTCATGGAAATCTGTGAGAAAGAACAGCGGTTGGTCACATATAGATTCTGTGGCTTCCAGCCACAGAATCACCATGAGAAGCAGTCAACATGAAGGTCAGAAGCTGAAGAGTAGTGAAATAGCGACCCCCAAAGTCAAATGTGGCCCCAAAATAAGTCTGCACGCGTGTGCAGTATCAGAGCCCGGTTATGCAACCGGGGCGGAGTTGGGCTAGACTCCCTGCACTTGC